>NC_091822.1:202420997-202739830 GCF_038994185.2 Dermacentor albipictus | reverse complement strand
CGTCACGAACAAGGCACTCAAGAACCTCGATGACGGCTCGATTGAAAACCTCGCAAAATACTTCAACAAGTGCTGGAGAGCGGGTGCGCTGCCAAAGCTGTGGAAGACAGCCAAGACCATCCTGATTCCCAAGCCGGGGAAGCCGCCGGACACGGATAATCTCCGGCCCATCTCGCTCACGTCCTGCGTGGGAAAGCTGCCAGAGCACGTCCTGCTCAACAGGTGGCAAGACTACCTGGAACGAGAAGGGCTGTACCAGGCCACTTTGATCAGCTTCAGACAGCACCTCAGCATGCAGGACGCGATGCTGCAGCTCAAACACCAAACCATCGATGATGGCGGCAGCGCCCGCGACAACAAAGCAATCCTAGGGCTCGACCTGCAGAGCGCCTTCGATAAGGTTCACGCTATGGGTGACCGGTGGCAGCAACGCCCACATCGAGAGCGTGCTGCAAGCCGCCGTCAATGCAATAGAAGACCAGCTGGAAGGCACCGGACTGAGATGTTCGCTGAGCAAATCGGAGTTTCTCATACTCCCACCGACCAAAAACAGCAGAGGCAAGAACAGACAACACAAAAACAAAAAAACCAGAATCGTCACCGAATTCGGCAACGTGATCCCCGAGGTCGGCAAAATTAGGATGCTAGGCATGGTCATCTAAAAGCACGGAAGAAACGGCGAAACCATTACCCGTCTCAAGGCAAAAGCATCCAACGCGATTAGACTCCTCAAATGAGTCACTTCGCGGAAAACTGGCCTGAGAGAGGAGAGCCTAATTAGGCTTGTTCAATCCTTCGTCATCAGCCACGTTGCATATGTTGCAGCCTGCCACAGATGGCTGCAACACGAACGAAACAAAATCAACGTGCTCATCAGACGAGCGTACAAGACAGCGCTGGGTCTGTTCGAGTCCACAAGCACAACCCGCTTTTTACAACTTGGGATACACAATACGCTCAAAGAAATAGCCGAAGCGCAACGAACCTCTCAACTGGAGCGGCTGTCCATGACCAAAGCCGGGAGAAAGACACTGGACGATCTGGGAATTAGACGCTCGAATGAGGTGGAGATGAAGCTCCCCGTCGCCGAAGAGGTCCGACACCAGACCAGAATCGACCCCATACCGAAGAACATGAATCCCGAGTTTAACAAGGGAAGAAGAGCGGCAGGGGCCAAGGTTCTCACCGACCAGCATGCCGACGACGAACACGCGCGGTACGTGGACGCGGCCGAATACCAATGGAACGCCTCCACAGCGGTCGTCATAGAGGCGTCAACCGGCGCCACGAGGACAGCAGCGAGCGTGAGAAGCGCCGGAGCAGAACAAGCGGAGGAGGTAGCAATCGCCCTGGCCATCGCCGACGTAGACTACCACACGGTGCTGAGTGACTCAAGACAGGCGGTGCGAAACTTCACCAAAGGCCACATCTGGAGGGACGCTGAGCGCGTACTGCGAGCGGTCAAACTAGAAGAACGAAAAGTATGACTCAAGTGCTTCCCAGCGCACGCGGGCGATGTGTCAGAACGCAATGAGAACCATAATGAGACGCCACACACAGTGGCGCGAGTGCTAACCAACCACGCCCTGGCGACAGACCGTCCGACGTGATTCGAAACCAAGGACCGCATGACGGATTACAATGAAATTATGAAGGCCTACCGCTTGGCTCGCAGGACTCTCCCACCCCCGCACCCGAGACTAAGTCGAGCGGAGGCGGTAGTACTGAGACAGCTCCAGACCGAATTGCTACCGAGCCCGAGACTCATGAATCGCATGTACCCCGAGACATATCTGACAGATATGTACAGAGTCTGCTGGAGGGAGACCGCAGACTACATGCACATCTTCTGGGACTGCGTTAAATATCCAGAAGCAAAATCAAGAATGCTCCCACCGCGGCTCAAGGCAGCCGCGAAGAGCTACGACCGAGACAATCAGCTCTGGGCCATCCAGTAGGTCCTCGAGGTGCTCAAAAGGCACGGATCCAGTGAGCCGGCAATGGCGAGCGGAGACCCGCGCCGAGTAACGGCGACTTCGAGGATGACGTAAGCCGTCGTCAGGGCGCGCGAGCGCCCAACTGCAGGCATAGATAAAGTTGGCTCCAATCTAATCCAATGTAATTATATATTCTTGTATAATCTAATTCACAACCACTTCTCCTGCGCACGGTTACTGTCAGCTGTAATGTTCTGCGTGCCTTGCCCTAACTTGTGAAAAAAAATTTTCTACGTGAATTCCTCCTGCATCTCTAACGCTACAACATGTTTTGTAACATAACAGAATACCTTGCATTATGATCTTCATATATTCAGCTCTACTATTTGCTCATTATCTGACTTCTGTCTTTGATTAATTCAATTTTCACATTGTGTACCACTGCTATTTGAGATATTCTGTTTTGCTTTCGGTTTTATGCTCTATGCCTAACACAAGTGCACCAATATTAAGGTGTAAAGCTGTTCTTGGGCACGTTCAGAAAATAAATGAAATGAAATGAAATAAATGTTGTTTGCAAAGCGACCCGAAACAGTGCCGCACATCGGCACTAACATAGTTAATCACATTAGTAGCCTAATGTGCCTTTGTTGAGATGAAGACCAGAGTGGGTCTGTCAGATCTGAATACTGCAGTTAAAGCAATGCATGGAAACTGATCCAAATAGGCGCCAACCACTCAGACTACCAGGTATGTAGGTCATGCTGTTTGTTAACGGTCAGTTTTACTGCTACCATCACTGCTGCACTATGCATAGAGAGGGAAGAAACTGGCAGACTCTTCTCTCAAAGCAACTCAATTACGGTATGCTTATAGGCCTCCTCAATAAACTTCTGGGACCACAAGCAATGGCATACATTGCTCCTTTTCGAGCTTCCACAGTTTTCTGCATCGCATTTTAAAGCAATTTGCTTTAAACATGAATCCCTCCAAGACATTACTGACCACAGCTGCTGCTGCAGCTGTCTTGTGAAATATCTCATTCACAGGATAGCACTTAATGAATCAGCTAATATGTCTGAACTACCTCTACAGATGTTACAGCTGTTCTCTACGGAATCACGCAGTGGAAGAACCAATGGTACCTAAATATCCCCAGTATTCCTAATACACACCAGCGGATTATTTGCTTTATTAAAGTGAAGCTTTTGGTGCCTTCTTCCTTGGGGTATGGCGCATCTGCTCCTTTTGCTTCTAGCCAAGTAAGGTGGGCTGGTCCTAACGATAGTGCAACAGTAAATTGGGCTAATCTTGGAGATGCTTAATGAAAAGAGGGATGATCCTGGAGACAGTGCAATTCTAGTGACTCTTTCCCTTTCCCACTCCACTTCTATTCAAGCTGCTGCAACATCCTATTGTTTCTATCAGCTTGAAAATCCGTTCTCCCAGCTTCAATTGCTCAATCTTGCAAAACCATCATTGTTGCTCAAGTTTGTATGTTATCTTTCAAAAAGAAAATGTTTCAGTTCACTTTTATTACCTTAAGGACCCTCTAGGGGATGTTGCACAAGAGGTGGATATACAGAAAAATTTAACAATGGTAACCACATGTTAATTGCAAAAATAATCTGTTACATTTCAAAGAAATAAGGAAATGCGAGAGGCTTTGATACATACAGAACACAATATATTTCCTCTTTTGCAAATATGTCTTGTAGCCCAATTTCGTTAACATAAGTAACTAAAAGGTATGAGAATTGTTTAAATGAACATCTGAACAGATTTATCCCATTTCTTAGCTCATAACTGCTGCTCACAGCAAAAACTTGAGAAAGTGCGTGAGACAAAAAAGAAATTATGTCCAAGGGCTGGCTGCATTCTGCAACACTATTAGTCAATGACGTAATAGTTCTGCGGAAACCCACAAGGTGGAGAGAAGTAATCAATAAAGTTGTTGACAAATTCGACTTCACCCTACCATCTGCTAGCTGCCTGGTTAGCTCAGATGGTAGAGCGGCTGCCCCGGAAAGGCGGTGGTCCCGGGTTCGAGTCCCAGACCAGGACGAATTTTTTTTCAACTGCGAGGCTTTTCTTTTGAAGAACCCGTATGGGTTTCCTTTGTAGCAATTGCTATGAATGGGTGGATGTCTGATTTTCCCTTTATTAATTACTTCTCTCCACATTGAGGGTTTCCGCAGTACTATTACGTCAAACTCCTGCCATTGCTTCAAGTTGTTGACAAATTTGACTTCGCCCTACCATCTGCTAGCCGCCTGGTTAGCTCAGATGGTAGAGCGGATGTCCCAGAAAGGCGGTGGTCCCGGGTTTGAGTCCCGGACCAGGACAAATTTTTTTTCAACTGCAAGGCTTTTCTTTCAAGGAACCCGTATGGGTTTCCTTTGTAGCAATTGCTACGAATGGGTGGATGTCTGATTTTCCCTTTATTAATTACTTCTCTCCACCTTGTGGGTTTCCACAGAACTATTACGTGAAACTCCTGCCTTTGCTTCAAGTTGTTGACAAATTCAACTTGGCCCTACCATCTGCTAGCCACCTGGTTAGCTCAGATGGTAGAGCGGCATCCCCGGAAAGGCGGTGGTCCTGGGTTCGAGTCCCGGACCAGGACGAATTTTGTTTCAACTGCGAGGCTTTTCTTTCGAGTAACCCGTATGGGTTTCCTTTGTAGCAATTGCTGCGAATGGGTGGATGTCTGATTTTCCCTTTATTAACTATTAGTGAATGTACAAAACGCCATATGAAGTTAGGTGTATGGTGCTCCAAACATTTAGATATGTGAAAGTTTCACATAACACACAAAATTATGTTCCGAGAAGTCCAACCTTTTTGCATTAGGCCTGTCCATGGCAAACTCGAGGAGATCTTCACAACTGACGTGGTCACTGTTCTTATAGATGGTTGGTGGTGATGGAGCTTCAGCTGTTGTGAGATGGTCTAGGCTGTCAATTTCTTCCTGAATTTGGTTCTCAAACGAATCATCTGGGTTACTGAAAAGAAATCAATACCTAAATTTGTAACAGCATGCTCTTCTGCATCCTAATGCAGAAGAGCATCTCATAAATGTGAATTTAGCAATTAAATTATAGAGTTTTATATGCCAAAACCACAATATCATTATGAGGCACGCCATAGTGGGGGACTCAGCAAAAGTTGGCCACCTGGGTATCTAACATGCATGCATTGCTAGACACACGGGCGTTTTTGCACTTCGCCATCGAAATGTGGCCGCTGCGGCTGGGATTTCATTCTGAGACTTCGCACTTAGCAGCACAATGCCATAGCCAATAAGCCACCATGGCAGCTAGAATTTAGCAACAAAATGCACTAAGAAAGAACACTTGAAACAATTTTTTTTTGCACAAAAAGGGATTATCATTTTTGCCTATTAACTCACGCAGGAATGCATAGGTAATATCACAGAAGTTCTGCTTCATGCTGCAACAATAGAGTTGGAAATTTTCTGCTTCGCACTGCCATGCAAGATGCCCTAAAACACAGGAATTGAAGACACGAGCTTGCGCCTCGATGGAGGCAAAGTGCAAGAACGCTCATGTACTTTAGATTTAGGTGCACGTTAAAAAACCAGAGTGGTCAAAATTGATCCAGAGTCCCTTGCTATGGTGCGCCTCATAATCAGATTGCGCTTTTGGGACATAAAACTCCAGAATATTCAAGGTTGCTGCTAAACAAGCGTTACCAAACCTGCATGTTCGCACTGGCTTTGGTGGGGGAAACCGTGGCTCGGCCTCGCTTCTGCTTGTCCTTGCTTCAACAGCCGCTATCCGCTCATTTACAGAAGCCTGCCTCGGCACTGTCACAGACTCTTGCACAGGAGGCGACTCACTGCCAGAGTCCTTACAGGTATCCGCAGTCTCCGCTGAAACAGTACCGGGAAGCAGCAGCAGCGGGTGCTTCCGTTGGTGATGCTTCAGGACTTGCGCAGGCTTAGTACGGTCCCTTGGCGGCAATGGAAGAGGATTCGCTTCTGCCTGCTGCAAGAGTGGTGGTGGTGGTGGAGCTCCCAGTCCATTTCTTGGTGTGCTGCCAGAGCTGACAGCATTGGCAGCCAAGCGTGCAAGCGCAGCCGTGTGTGGTGTGGTGGGCCTGCAACTGCTTGGGATGCCATGACGGTTGCCTCTGATGCGAGGCTGAATTTGGATGCCACTCCTAATTCGCCTTAGTGGGTTCATGTCGGCACCTGTGTCCAGGGGGGATTCACCAACAGCTGCCGTTGCGGGTGCTGGCGCTACTTCCAGTGTTGGTTCAACTGCCACTAGTTTTTCTGGTACCTTGTCGACAAGACTATTGTACGCTTCTTTGGCCTCTTCTGAGAGAGAGTCTTGAATGTCAGGAATTGCTTCTGCTTCCTCTGAGAAAGTGCGCCTTCCCAATTTGGGGCTTGACTTAAACTTGAAGGAGAATTTCCGCTTGTTTGGCGAACTGGGGGTGCGCGGGCTGTCCTGTGTGGCATCAGATTCTGAAGGACCATCCATTTCCTGCATGCTCTGTGCAGCAGCCTCTTTAGCTATTGCAATGGCCGTTTCAAGTGTCTGTTCCTCAGCAGCCGAAATGGGCTTGACTGCTGCAAGCTGCTTCTTCTTGAAGGTTCCGCTTGCAGAGGAAGGTTTGGGCATCAGGGTTTCCTTTGGAGGCTCACTTTTAGCAAAACAGCTGTCTTTGGGCACTTTGTCAAAGTCAAAGTTGAGTTGAGTTGTCTCAAGAGCTCGAAACACCTCGTCCATCAATGAGGGGCCCAAGTCCAGAGTCTGCAAGTGGGTAGAAGCAAGTAAATTGTGCAACATTGTATGAACTGGCTTCGAGCCAATGATGGTGCAAATTACTTTCTGCATGTAATGTTTGCAGCAACACTTACATAGCAACAAAAGAGTGAGTTATGCAATAGAGTGCAGAAATGTTTAACTTTTAACAAGTAAGAATTTAAACATCACAATAATTTTTCAAAAGACTTTCAAGATACAACACACAAAGTCACACATAGGACACACAGATATCGTTATGATGAGTCAATCAGCCAAAAAGAAAATGTGCCTAAAGTAATTAAGTAACATCTTACTCAAAAACCCCTAAGTTTAGTCCTTAAGTGAGCCATTTCACAATGTTACCTTTCAATTACTTCCATGCAAGCACAATCAGATCAATTAATGCATCTGCTGTTTATTTAATGGATGGAAACAACTTTATTTTAAATCCAGCAAAATTTAATGACCCGGGCTCACGTCTGTTTAGTTAATGCATAGGAAATACAGGTTTCTGTCTTGGTAAGCAAATATCACTGAAGATTCCAATAATAGTTGATTAAATCTTGCAAAGAAACACTCACCTCAAATTTGGGACTCTCAGTAGCATCCATCTGTTCCTCATCGCTTATTTCATGATATTCATGATCAGGTTTTTGGCTATCTTTTGCTGACATGCTCTTCAGGTCAAGTGGCTTGGAATGCTTCAGATCCAGTGGCTTGGCACAGATTTCTTTTTCAAGAATGTACTCCTTTGCCAGGTCTTTCTCACTACTAGTATCAGACCAAGTTTCTGCAAACGTACGTGTTTACGAAATTTGTCAGTGCTTTGAACACACACATGAAATAATTTGCTAGAGCATAGCTACAGAGCAAACATAAAAGAAAAGGCAAAGGATGTTGCACCACTCTGCCTTTATCTCTAATTGTTTCAAATATTACAGTTAAAGATATCATCAAAGTGCAGTCACTCATAAAATGGGAACGCCATTTGGCGACTTTACCTTGTGGACTGTGATGCAGATGAAAAAACAGCGCAGTTGAGACACTTCAGCTAATGAAACTAAACTGCTAGACTGTTTATGCCCTCTTAAACAAGCCAATACATAGCAAAAATAATGGTTACGATAAAATAAAAATAAACTCAGTTCACCTCAGTTGACATTATGAGAAAACAGAAATCACGAAAATAGTGCCATAATGGTCAAGGCTTTCAGACCCAAGACAAATTGACACACCCAAAGCAGGGCCACTTTTGCCATCTACGGTGGAACTGGAGCCGTTTAGGAGAGGTGTCATATCTGAAGAGTCTGAGGAGTCCTTATCTTCTTGAGGCTTATCTGGAAATGCCACAGAAAAGAAAAAAAAGGTCCTAGTGTGTGGGTTTCTTTTTGCTTCTTCTGTGTCCAAAGGACAACGGCTTGCTCAAGAACTTGCTTTAGCTGGGCTATTTGCCAATATCAAGCTCAAATTAAGTAAAAATTTTGTTGAATAGTGGCACTCACACCTTCCAGAGTAATGTCTCAGCCTTTAGTATTAAAGCTCAATATCAATAAAAGCAGGTTAAAAATTAGGAAGGTTCAATCTTAGATAGCACAAACATGTTAGAATTATTATAAGGCACAGGCACCGACTTCTAGTTCACATGTGGAACAGAGCTTGATATTAGCTGGTATGTTTTCTTCACTTGCTCAGTAAATTAAGAGAAGCAATTGTAAGAAGACTGTAATTGGCTGTGCAGAAAGAATCACCGAAACGTTGTGCTTTTGTGACCCTTTTATACCAGGCGCTTGGCAAGGGATATTTCAAGATCCAAAAAGCCCAAGTGATATTTCATCTATAGCAGGCAGAAAGAAAAAACAAGTTCACTCACAAGGATTCACAACTTGCTTCGGCAGCTGCCCATATTTATCACCAAGGAAAGCTACATCTCCAAAAAATGCTCCATCAAGACCTACATGGCCAGTATGTTTCAAGTCACCCTGCAGATAGAGAGAGAGAGAGAGAAAAAGAAAAGGACTCATCAAAGAAGAGCTTTCGTGTGCAAGTAAAGAGCAAGTGCTTCTTTAGATGGCCCCAGAGCACATCTGATCCAAAAGCATAAGTTACTCATAAGTGCAAGATTACATATAAATGAAAAAGTAAATGGCTGCCACAATTTTATTTTCCAATCAATCATAGGTTTACTTTTGCTTTGACAGGAGGGGCCAGGACTAAAAGCTGTAGTGGCTTGACTAAGGTCCCAACCTATAGGCAGTATTTTGTCACCATGTAGATGGTCTACATGGTGACATGTGGCAGCGCAGATCAATAATAATAATAATAATAATAATAATAATAATAATAATAATAATAATAATAATAATAATAATAATACATGGGCGCGACAGCACTCAGGGAATGCAGCCACCTAACAATCTGTTTGTCCTCATTCTTCAGCTTGTTCTCGGACTGGTGCTTCACGCCAGTCCGGGCCTTGAACCACCAGGAGTGACTGGAATAACAGGGATCTTCAATGTGACCAACTGCCATGTGCCGAATGTCATGCTGATAAAGTCATGGGGTTCTGTGCTGCACCTGCGCAGGTCGCTGGGTGCACAACCGGTGCTCAGCATCACCCTGCAGCCCACCTATAAAAGCCTATCACACGCAAGTCGAGATCATTGGGCACGACAGCGCTCAGGGAATGCAGCCACCTAACAATCTGTTTGTCTTCATTCTTCAGGTGAGAAAGCGATACAGAAAATGTATTCGCTTTAGTGACCCATTCTTGTTAGTGCTGCCGTGCCCAAGGCTGTGTGGTATCGTGTCTGAACACGCTGTGCTTATACTAAAGCTTCCATTATTAGGCGGAGATGTCGAAACTAATCCCGGCCCCAAAATAAGTAAACAAAGGAAATAGCTGCAGATATAAAAGACATTAAATAAAATCATCTAGCTGAAATAGATAAGAAATTGAACACGTTGACAAGCCAAGAACGAAAAGTCGATTCTTGTCAAGAGCAAATAGCAAGCATGAATTCGGCAATAATATCAATGCAAAATAGAATCGATGATCTAGAAAATCGTAGCAGATGCTCTAATTTGACAATATGTGGACTACCAGAAGCCACTGGAGAGACACCCTTGACACTAGAACGCACAGCGAATAAAGACATTATCAAAGGCCCTCTGGAATTAAAAGCAGAACGCATACATCAGATAGGGAGAGCAGAACCTAACAATATTCAGCCTGTAATCTTCGAATTACTAGATTCAAGAAAAAAGTACACAATACTGAAAAGGGGGTACAAACATAAGGACACTCAACTAGCTATTGCAGCAGACTTCAAAACGCGTGTGAGATATCAGAAGAAAACTTTGGAACAGCGCGAAGGTAAACTGGCAAAAGGATGAAAACGTTTCGCTTGTTTTCGACAAACTATACATTAACCATCGCCCATATGTTTGGAGCAACGAGCAGTATCACAAAGTGCTGCTTAAAAAAAATGATTCACAAAGGGGGTCAGAAAATCACCGTGCCGGCAAAGCAGCGAACATCACCGGAAGAGACAAAGGCCATTACTCTTCCTAATCCATATTAATTACATCACAGCTAACATTGGTTGTAATATAAAACTGTTCGCCAACGACTGAATTATTTACAGCAAAATCACTAACTATAGCGACCACATCACACTTAAGGGGAGATGCTGCATCAAAATACAACTCGCTTATTTCTTTATGAAACTTGGTGAAACTTGGCAAACTTGTTCAGTTTCTTTTGCAGATTCCAAAAATGCAATTACATTCCTTCTAGCTTGCTTAGTTAGTCAGATAATTAAAAATCATTTGGCATTATGCGTGAAAGTAATTAAAAAATAATCACTCGTTAAAAATTTTCTATATACGTGTCTGTGGACTCAGTAAACCATAAAGGACACAATAATGCAAGCAGATTTTAGTTAGTGAATTTATGTCCCATATTTAAAGCCCATTGAATACGAGCGTCTCATAACAGATAATTACCCACTGAGAAAATGCACCATATAAAATATTTGTCAAAAGGAAATTTTAAAAATGGTTTGCATCAATGTGTGCTCCATTCATTCAGCTATGCACTTCAAAAAGAATTATTACGATATCTGCAATTGGAGCTGAGATATCGCATTTACGGATGCACTGAGAGGCCAAAATTTGCATTTTGAGTAAAGTGAAAAAAACAAACAAGAAAGCTTTATTTAGAAAAAATAGAGAAATGTAAACACATTTGCACTCTCAAAGCACTAATATGCTCCTGGGGCATAATCACTTTGATCACTGCCACCTTTATGGCGCTTCTTTAGTGTTTGTTGCACAGTGTCTGCAGATGCACGTTTGTGTGCGGATGAGACTGATCGCTGCCGATCCTTTTCTTTCATGCGTTTAGTGCTTCGCTGGCCAGGATTCATGCTAAGCTCATGTAAAATTCCAGCTGAGGTTCTTTCACGGCCTGCATTAAAGTTCATTACGGCCTCCGCCACAGCTGCTTCAATGGCGAATAAAGATGCATGCTTCTCTTTTGGGGCGAGTGCCCATATTAGTGAGTGCAGGCTCTCATTACTATTCTGAGTTTTGCCACGCACACACCGCTCAAGAAGCTTCTTATCAGACAGCCGCTCGTAGATAGGCAGTAGAGCTTTGGCCACATGATCAGGAAGGCTATAACGATGTTTTGGTGCTGGCTCTTCTTTAGCTTTCGCAGCATTTTGCCGGCACCAAGAATTGGGACCAGTGGGACAAAGGCTGTGATTGGCGAGACTATCATTTGATGTTACGTGGTGATATGTCGCCATCACAGCCTTTTGCATAGCCTCAATGTCATCACTGTGCGACTTGATTGCCCAGCCATAGTACGAGCTGAGTTTGTTCACAAGGTCACCAGTCAACCTCCCTTTTCCACCTAGTGGTTTCGAGCCCTTGTGTTTTGCCAGCAGATTGCAGAGGGCTGTCCCCATGCGCTTCTGTACATGGTTGACACATTCCTCTTTTTGGATATCTATATACCCATACACTTCAGCCTCCTTTAGGGCAAGGAACGTCCTGCTGTCCCCATCTGACAAAACAGTTGTATATCTGAGCTGGTGCTTCTCCCAAGACCTCTTGAATAGAATAAGGCCAGCCTCAACCTCCATTTCGCCAGATTTCTTGTCCGTATTTTTTTGGCATACGTGAGTGGCCTTCCATTTTTCATAGAGAGGGTCATGAGCTTGTGGTCCGCGTTCGCAACCAGCACAAAAGTTGCTTAGTACGACGTGGTCCAAGACGAGCCCCGAAAAAAGTTCAATAACCGCGCCGACTCCGATGTGGGACGAATGCCCGCGGGTCATCCAAGACCCGTCGTAGGACACGGCGATGTTACCGGGATTGTCCAGCCTAAGCTCGCTGTACAATTTCCGTACGGCTTCTGCGCTCTCCTTTTCTTGTCGCTCGGCTGCACGAGCCGCGGCGGGCGTCAACTTTGTCTTTTGGTAGGCTTGCCACGTTTTCGTGTGCAGTCCGCGGTGAGAAATGTTCATGATGGCGAAAATATCGTTGAGGGCCGTTTGTCTGTTGCCAGTAGCTTGCATGGCACGCGCAGCCAGAATGTTTATTGTAAACGGATTCACTTTTTTATCACCGTTCACGCGCGGCGAGCTCCAAACCGTAGCTTTGTCACCGCAGTTGGGGCAAACAAGTGACAGTTTCACGGCAAGGCCGTATTCTCGCTCCTCTTGGCATATTTTCGCGTTTCCGCCACATATCTTGCACTGTAGGTGTTCAAGAAGCGTGTTCACCAATTCCAAACACACCACGGTGAAACTGGTCTCGTCAGCCGGGCAGCCACCGGAATCGCTCGCGGCCAACAAGTCCGATTTTCTTTGCGTTGCTGCAGTCGATGCAAGCTCTCGAACTTTGGCATCTGCTCTTCTCCTACCTTCATCAATATCTGAAGGCGTCCGGAGCACTGTATCACGACGAACGCGGCCGACGTCAGGGTCACTCGTTGACGGGACCGCTAAGCCTAATCCTGGTGTACGCAGCTCGGCGGCTCCGTCGCTCGATGCCTGCAGTCGCTCATCTTCGATTTGCAGTTCGCCTTCGGTGCCTCTCGATCTTTGAGCCACCCTTCTGATGTTCTGAATCAGTGACGACCTTCTTTTCTTGCCGTACTTATGTCGGCACACAAACTTTCTCGTTGACATCGCGGTAATTTTCGGGTCCGACAACAGGACAAAATGGCGTCCGTGTAAGCGATCGAGACGAGCTGCAGACGATGCTCTCAGCCAATCGCGTAGCCGCTTTTCATCACGTGCCCTGAGCAGCCAATAGCGACTGGTATTTCATCATTTTTTCGCGGCGTTTCTCTATTGTTACCGGTGACTGTAGAGAAGCGCTAGCGCGCGAAAATTGAAGACGAAAAACTCCTCTTTCAAATGATACCAACATGGCCGCGAGCGGAGCGATAGCGCGGAAGCTGCGCATTGTTGAAATTGCACCGTTTTCGGTTCTACATCTACTCAAATTGGGCTACCTTTAATGCAAAAAAATGATATTGCCGTTGAAATAGATATGTTTCAGATATGAAACTTTGCAGATTAGTAGAATAATGAACGTAGATTCCGAATATAGCATTTTCCAAAATTCGATTTTTTTCGCGAATTTTCAGTGCCAAAGACCCGTGTCCCCCCTTAATACATCCCTCAACACTTTAGCTATTTGGAGCTCTAATTGGCAGATGTCAATTAACATAAAAAAGTCTGTGGCTATGACCGTAACAAGGAAAACAAGACCATCTAGCTTTACATATCAGATTAACGGTATACCACTAACTGAATTTGAACAACACAAATACCTGGAAGTTACATTAGCCTCAGACCTCAGCTAGGATAAACATATTTCGAATACCACCGCAGGAGCATTACACAAACTATTCTTCCTCAAAAGAAGCCTTGACCTCTCTATGACATCAACGAAGCTACTGGCCTACACAACGTTCGTTAGGCCAGTTCTCGAATATGTAAACACAGTCTGGTTTCCTCATACAACGACTAACATAACAAAATTAGAGGCAGTACAAAGAAAGGCTATAAGGTTCATTCACAACAAATATAAATGCGCTGACTCACAGACTAATCTTCTAACGCAGTCTGGATTGCAAACGCTATGTACCAGAGCAAAACACACTCACCTGAAGTTCTTGTTTCAGCTTTTAAAAAATAACTATAAGATAGATGTGTCTAGGCACATTTCATTTTCTCAGGCTCGAAAAACACGTAACAAACAACAGAATACACTTGCAACAATGACACATTTAAGTATTCATTCTTCCACCTTACAGTAGCTGAATGGAACCGACTTGAGCCTGCTATAATCGCCATCGAATCGTTGTCCGAATTTACCTCACAAGTAGAAGCTGCAGTACGTAAATAAAATCATTTATCATCACATGAATCATCGTCACAAACTTCGCATTGTGTTGCTTTCAATGCCCCATTTTTCTTTTTCCTTCAATTCATTTCTTCTCGCTTTCGAAGTGTATATGTTTTAAGTGCATCTCTTCACATAACTTTAAAATTTCTTGACGCATTAAGTGTTGTCTTTCAGTTCGCTCCTATTTCATGTATAACTGGTTACTTACATGTTCTTCACTGCTAGTATTATGTTAATTAACTGTCATGTGAAAACATGTATTTTTGTTCCTAAACTCAACTTCCTTCTTCTATTGCCATCCTTGGGCAATCGTTTTCTTTTTATTTTCCTTCTTTTTCAGTTGTTCTGCCTAGATGCGTACTGATATACATATATCGCCCAACTGCCATTCATGTATCGCCATGTATCGCCCAACTGCCACATTCTCAAATGAGAGTAGCAATATCATAAATAAATAAATAAATAAATATAGTAACAATTATAATAAATAAAACATGGGTACATACAATTAATGCTGGCATCTATTAATGCACACAGCAATGCATGATGTACACAATGCATGAAAATTGCAGTGACAAGAGAGTACAGACTTGTTCAGTATGGCCATAGCAAAAGCAGCATGAAAACAATTCCATGAATATCTTCACATCTGTTCTTCATAATGACAAATGCCTCATTGTATTACACTAAATATGCTAGTGCCTGGTGCCACCGCCATCATGAGGGAAGACGCCAGCAGCACATGCCCAACCAAGCCACATTTGTACAGGTCACCTCACCAGCAAAAATAACAAAGTAAAAAGAATTCACATAAAATGATGGCAAAGGCTGTCTGAGAGACACTTCCACAATTGAATGGACGAGTTAAGAAAGTGGCATGGGCCTTCAAGCAGCCACCGTTAAGGCATTACGGGAACCTTGAATGAAGGTGCTCTGTCATCTGCTTACTTGTCTAACTGGAGTCAACCCTTCCTTCTACCATCTTAGCTAATCGGAGCACAACAGGTTACATATCACAACAAAAATAAACACAACCCAAGTGGCCATAAAATGTCGTGTGGGTACTGCAGCCATGACGTCTCCACGCATTTGGTATGTTGAGTTTATTTTATTTATTTATTTACTTGTACGTACTGCAGTCTATAAAGACCAAGCAGGTGGGCGTATTTCTGCAAACACTCATTTATGACAAGAATAATAGGTGCTCTTGTGCTAGACATATGGAACAGAAAAAGGAAGAGAGCAAAAAAGAAAAAAAAAAGAACAAGTTGGCCTTTTTGTACTGTGTGAGTGTATTGAGTGTATCCATGCTCTAGCACCCGCCCTTTACATGCTGGGTACATGCAGTGAAGTTCCATGACCTGCTTTTGCTACTAAATACGCGAAATGCACAGCCATGACACACTGCTGAGAAGACAATGGCACGTCATTTGAACATTAAGCTTTTTTCTACACTACTACTTCACTGCATTTCGGCTGCCTGTATGTGTGGAGACATTCCAACCGGAATGACACTTAAGGCAATTCAACGCATGAACAGTCTTTTTTGCAGGGCTCTTCGGCGTGTGCATTATGCACTAGAATATGCTTCATGCTGGCTACAATACCGAAAATGTTTTTTGAACGGAAGGTGTCTTTCAAAGCATTTTGACAAGATGCTGGGGTCCACCGACTGAATGCACATGCCACTGGTGCATCATCATCATCATCAGCCTAGTTACGCCCACTGCAGGGCAAAGGCCTCTCCCATACTTCTCCAACTACCCCGGTCATGTACTAATTGTGGCCATGTTGTCCCTGCAAACGTCTTAATGTCATCCGCCCACCTAACTTTCTGCCGCCCCCTGCTACGCTTCCCTTCCCTTGGAATCCAGTCCGTAACCCTTAATGACCATCGGTTATCTTCCCTCCTCATTACATGTCCGGCCCATGCCCATTTCTTTTTCTTGATTTCAACTAAGATGTCATTTACCCGCGTTTGTTGCCTCACCAAATCTGCTCTTTTCTTATCCCTTAACGTTACACCGATCATTCTTCTTTCCATAGCTCGTTGCGTCGTCCTCAATTTCAGCAGAACCCTTTTCGTAAGCCTCCAGGTTTCTACCCCATATGTGAGTACTGGTAACACACAGCTGTTATACACTTTCCTTTTGAGGGATAGTGGCAACATGCTGTTCACGATTTGAGAATGCCTGCCAAACGCACCCCAGCCCATTCTTATTCTTCTGGTTATTTCAGTCTCATGATCCGGATCCGTGGTCACTACCTGCCCTAAGTAGATGTATTTATTCCCTTACCACTTCCAGTGCCTCGCTACCTATCGTAAACTGCTGTTCTCTTCCGAGACTGTTAAACATTACTTTAGTTTTCTGCAGATTAATTTTCAGACCCACCCTTCTGCTTTGCCTCTCCAGGTCAGTGAGCATGCATTGCAATTGGTCTCCTGAGTTACTAAGCAAGGCAATATCATCAGCGAATCGCAAGTTGCTAAGGTATTCTCCATCAACTTTTATCCCCCATTCTTCCCACTCCAGGTCTCTGAATACCACCTGTAAACATGCGGTGAATAGCATTGGAGAGATCGTATCTCCCTGTCTGACACCTTTCTTTATTGGGATTTGGTTGCTTTCATTGTGGAGGACTACGGTGGCTGTCGAGCCGCTATAGATATCTTCCAGTATTTTTACATATGGCTCATCTACACCCTGATTCCATAATGCCTCCATGACTGCTGAGCGTAATGCCTCCATGACTGCTGATGCGTAATGCCTCCATGAAGCTTATGCTGGAAAATACGCCTTGGTACATACTGGCAACAGCTACAAGGTTCCTGTGAGCGTTTTTTATCTTTAAGTGCTCCAACAATGTTTACAAGTCTTTTTTATATTTCTGGGACAGATAGCTACTCAGAGATATCCTGTCTCACGTTGCCACGCTCACTCACAGAGACCAATCAAAGTACGTGGTTGTCCAAGAACTTTGTCTGAGTTGTCCAAGTTCATTGTAACACAACCTCCAAAACCGAAACTGACCCTCAAAATTCCCCGAATGCCCTTGGTGCGACAGGTGGGGTTGACTTTCTTAAGTCGCCCATTTAATGGGAAGAAATCGCATGGCACCATGCCATGCATGTGTAGGTGACATCCTACTGGCATGACATAGTAGCACTGTAATGCTAAGCAAGTAAAAAAATTCACATTCAGTGACGGCAAAGACTGTAAGCAGAACACTCCGATAATTGAATTTCGGGATGACAAGTGATGGCAACATACAGTAAATGCATTAAAGATGAAGAAAGCAACTAAACATGAAAGAAAATGAATTCACTGTGGAAAATGGTAAAACTTATTCAGGAGGTAGTTGATACCAACAAACCCTTCTAATAACCGAGATTGGACTATGAAGAAGATAAACATTTGGGGACTTGGATATGTTGTTTAACAGAGAATTGATCACAGCAATTGATTCTAGGGGTAGGAATTTTCCATGGCTCTCTATGTCTGGTGTATTTGATGCTGTACAGTAAAAGCTCGTTAATTTGAATTCCACAAGGATGCTACGAAAATACGAATTATACAAAATTTGAACTAATGAAAGTCAGAGAAAAAAAAATGACTAAGGTGCGTATATAGTCCAGCGTGGAGTGAGCGCATGCGCACACATGCTATGTCACGTTGCCGTGTACAACAACATCTATACTTTGAAGCGCTGGCACAGTAAACGTAACCGGACGTGGCCAACGCAGTCCGACGTGCCCGATGTTGAGATGGCTCTTGCTCCATCTGCACATTCGTCGCACCGACTGGAGCATGTCGCTTCGCCCGAAAAGCGAAGCATCGTTTGCGATAGCAAATTAGTAGACAACTATACAAAGTAAGGATAGTAGTTTTATCAGCCGTATAAATTTGTAAACATTCACTCACTAACTAAATTAACAAGTACAGTGTCACGCGCACACGGGTAAACATGAACACATCTCGCTTGATGAGCGCGGAAACTCGCTGAAAAACACTGGAGTGAGGAATCGTGGCAGTAGCAGTGAGCGAATTGACCTTTGTAAAGCTCTCGCTTCAACGTGAACGAAACGTAGAAGGCACATTGCGTACGAAGTTACCGGCACTACACGCACGCTGCAAAGATCGCAGATCCCTTTGAAGATGAGGCCAAAGCAGACGCACACTTTGGCCACGTCGCAGATCGCTTTCAAGATACAGTGGCCGCATGGCCATGCTGTAAGTGTATCGGACGTGTGTACTGATTATATCAGCGCGGATGCGCATCTGTGATGCGCAGTTGTACAGCGCGCTGCATTCATGTCTTTATAAGCCATGCTCTCAATAAACCTTCGTTCTTTCCTGCACTGACCATGCTGCTGTAAGCGTCGTCTCCCTTGGCACGTTACATGGTGTCAGAAGTTGCTGCGCTGCCTGTCGACGCCTGAGGGGAACCGTTCCCGCGAAGAACGCATTATGGACCTGCTGAAGGCACCACAGCCATTGCGGCTGACGGGTAACGTCACGGAAAACTGGAAGCGTTTCAAGCAGAAATTTGAGTTATTTCTGCAGGCAACGGCGGCAAAGGACCAGCCGAAAACGGAAGCATCGAAGGCAGCCCTCCTGCTGAGCATGGCGGGTTACGACGCGCTGGGCGTCTTCAACAACTTCCAGTTCGCGCTGGATGAAGACAAGACCGACTACAGTACAGTGGTGAGAAAATTTGATGCCTATTGCGCCGAAGTGAGCAATGAAGTGCACGAGAGATATGTATTCCGTTCAAGAAAGCAAGCGGAGGGAGAACCATTCGAAAAATTTTTTCGTGACCTGAAAAAGCAAGCAGCGCAGTGTAATTTTGGCGTTTGGCAAGAATCCATGATAAGGGACCAGATCGTATTTGGCACGCAGGATCCCAGACTACGGGAGAAAATGCTTCGTGACAGCCAACTGACTTTGCAAAAAGCAGAGCAAATGTGTAAAGCAGCGGAGACTGCAGCACAGCGAACCGAAGTATGGCGTAGCGGGGAAGACAGAGTCGATGCCGTATCGAGGCGCACGGCGCCACCCTCAAAAGAGCGGAAGAAAGGAAAAGAACAATTTCACTGTGGTAAGTGCAACCGCTGCCATAAACCGAAGCAATGCCCAGCGTTTGGCAAGAGGTGTCGTTTGTGCCACAAGCTGAACCACTTTGCAAGTAGTTGCGCGTCAGCGGTAGTCAGCGAAGTCCAAAAACAGCAAGACGATGACTTCGACATTCTCGAGATCACAACATCTAGTCACGAAAGGGATTGGACGGTTAAAGCCCAAGTTCGCAATCGCGAGATAAGCTTTAAAGTGGATACGGGGTCGCAAGCAAGTCTGTTTCCCATGTCAATTTACCGCCAACTGAGGGGAGCTGAAGAGTTGAAGCCAACGAATTCGGTGCTGAGGGCGTATAACGGCGGTACCATAGCGTGCTATGGAACGACTACGCAGGAAGTAAGGCTTCGTAATACTTCTGCTACGGTCACATTTTTCGTTGTGAAAAATGGCCGTCAGGCCATACTCGGGCTAGAAGCTAGTGAGGCTTTGGGGCTGGTCCAGCGTAAAGTAGGTGCCGTAGACAAAATTTCCTACGACGGACTTCTCAAGAAATTCAGGCATGTTTTCGAGGGCCTAGGTTGTTTGCAGCAGGCATACAGCATGGTCCTGCAACCTGAAGCGGTGCCAGTCGTGCAACCAGCTCGATGAGTTCCTTTGGCACTGGAAGAGCCTCTAAAGAAGGAACTTGAAAGAATGGTGCGTGCTGGCATAATTGTCAAAGTGAACGAGCCTACCGACTGGGCCAGTCCTTTAGTTCTGGCAAAAAAGAAAGATGGCACACTACGCGTGTGCATGGACCCCAGAGCTGTGAACAAGTACATAAAGCGGCAGCATTTCCCGCTTCCTAGGCGCGAAGATTTGGAAGCCCGTTTAACCAATGCCGTGTACTTCAGCTGTCTTGACGCGAACTCCGGTTATCATCAGATACCGCTTGACGAGCGCACATCTAAGATCTGCACTTTCTCTTCACCGTTTGGGAGATACCGTTTTCTGCGTCTGCCTTTCGGCATTTCGTCCGCACCGGAGGTATTCCAACAAACCATGAGTCAAGTATTCGAGGGCCTACCTGGGGTGCTGGTATACATTGACGACATTTCAGTTTGGGGTTCTAGTAAAAAAGAACACGACGAACGGTTGACAGAAGTGCTTAAGGCTGCCGAGAAAGCAGGATTGACTTTCAACGCGCAGAAATGCAAGTTCGGTGTGAAATCAGTCAAATTCCTTGGTGACGTCATAAGCCGAACGGGCATATCGCCTGACCCAAAGCTTATCGAAAGCCTGGCGAACATGCCGACACCAACGTCCAAGACTGACGTCCAGCGGATGCTGGGAGTGCTGAACTATTTCAGCAAATTCGTGCCACGGTTGTCCGAGCGAACGACGCTTTTACGAGAGCTTATCAAGTCCCGCGCAGAGTTCCAATGGACAGAAAACCACGCGAAAGAGTGGCAAATCTTAACGCAAGTATTGACTACCGCCCCCCTGCTTGCAATCTTTGATCCGCAACGAGAAACTAAGATAACGTGCGACGCATCAAAGGAAGGTGTCGGTGCAGCATTATTGCAAGGCTACAATGGTGAATGGCGACCGGTAGCGTATGCATCTCGTGTATTAACCCGAGCCGAGCAAAGCTATGCACAAATTGAAAAGGAGGCACTCGGAATTTGTTTTGGCTGTGAAAGGTTTCACGAGTTTGTGTACGGAAGAAAAGTGCTTATCGAAACAGACCATAAGCCACTTATAGTGATCGCGCAAAAGGAAATCGCCGACATGCCACCGAGAGTGCAAAGATTCTTTTTGCGGCTACTAAAATACAACTTTGTCTTGCAGTACATTCCCGGGAAACAGCTGGTTCTCGCTGACATGTTGTCACGCTCAACGGCTGACCAGGGCAAAGATCAAGTTGGCACCACTTCTGGTACCACCGACGACGTGGAGATCCATGCGGTGCAGTCCTTGGGCTACATGGTCACTTCCGAAACGCAGCGGCTACTGCAGCAAGAAACTTCTCGTGACGTATACTTACAGGCCGTGAGGAAGAGCTTAACAAGCGGACAGCCGGTGACCGGGGAACTCAAGCCTTTTGCGAAAGAGCTGTCAGTCGTTAATGGAATAGTGTTGAAGGGCTCGAAAGTTGTAATACCGAGGAGTATGAGACAAAGCATCCTGAACAGGATACATGCTGGCCACCTCGGGTTGCAAAAGTGCAAAGAGAGGGCCCGAACTCTCGTATTTTGGCCCGGTCTGAACGGCGAAATAGCTGCGCTAGTTGAAAGCTGCGCTACCTGCCGAAAGTACGCGTACAGGCAACCACATGAACCACTTTTAATGCGGCCAGTTCCAAAATGTGCTTGGTATAGGGTCGGCGTAGATATCTTTTCTTATGCTGGAGATTCGTACGTGGTTGCTTACGACGCCTTTTCAAATTTCCCTGAGGTTGAGAAACTTGACGACACAACTGCAGCAACTACGATCGCAGCCCTTAGCGCCATGTTCGCCAGGTACGGCGTACCTGTAGAAGTTTGCACGGATAACGGACCCCAGTTTTCAAGCCATGAATTTGCCAGATTTGCCAAAACATACGATTTCAAGCATGTAACCTCCAGCCCCCGTTATCCGCAGTCGAATGGCTTGGCTGAGAAAGGTGTCCAAATCGTAAAGCGCATCCTGAAAAAGACTCGAGAGGTGAGGGAGGACTTCTGGCTGGGTTTGCTAGCCTATCGCTCAACACCACTGGAAGATGGGCATTCTCCGGGTGAGCTTCTGCAAAGAAGGCGACTTCGTTCTAACCTTCCTGACTTCGGTAGGGTGTCCCGGACCCCTGTGAGGAAGCGCCACCAAGCCAAGGCCGGGAGGCCTTTGCCAATACTGCACAGAGGCACGAAGGTGAGGCTTCAGGATGCGACTGCGTGGTCCCCAAAAGCGAAGGTCGTTGGTGAAACTGCTCCACGTTCCTATTTGGTACGAACGCAAGATCGACGTGTTCTGCGGCGCAACCGCCGACATCTACTTAGGACGGGTGAACCGTATAGCAGTGAAAGTGATGACGACTGCGAGGAGATTCCACCATGCGAAAGTTATGGTGCGCCGGCGCCTGCAGCACCAGCTGAACCAACAGCGCAAGCCACCGAGACGTCATCTCTAGAAACAACCGTAGGAGCAATGCTACCAGCAAGTGACGGCGATCTTTCGCCTGGCATCCAACCGACGCATGCTACTAGAAGGTCGACTCGTGTCGTCCGGCCTCCCCAGAAGCTTCATTATGATGAACATTTTAAGCAAGTGTCATAAGTTTTGGCAAATGTGTATATGTATCTAAATCTGTTTTGTTTGTTGCCCGAGGGAGGATGTATCGGACGTGTGTACTGATTATATCAGCGCGGATGCGCATCTGTGATGCGCAGTTGTACAGCGCGCTGCATTCATGTCTTTATAAGCCATGCTCTCAATAAACCTTCGTTCTTTCCTGCACTGACCATGCTGCTGTAAGCGTCGTCTCCCTTGGCACGTTACAGTAAGTAGCAGCCACCGGAGAAGTATGTTCCCCACTCCCCCTCCTTCCTTCCCTCCCTCCCTCCTTCCGCCTCACCCCTGTGCCTCGTGTGCGATAGGACAGGGTGCGCACCCGCCCCGCCTTTTTCACTAGTGCATGCGAGATTAAACCGCATTTGCCCGCTCACCCCCTGCATGCTTTCACTCGCACATACAGCATATGGCGCACGGCGATGATTTTATCGCCCTTGAGCTTTATGCGGAACCTCATGAGAGAGAAGCAACATGCAACAGAGGCATTGGCCATGCCTGGCCAGGCGCAAATGCATCTCTCTCCAGTCAGGCCAAACAAAGGGCCACAGATGAAAAAAGCTAAGCTGCGCGGCCCGCGCAGTGACGCCAGCATTGCCAACGTGCTCCCGCACACTGGCACTCTCCCCATCCACGATGGTGCAGAGTTCAAATTATTGGTGGCGGTGCAGATTTTAGTGTGAATTAGCGGGGTATGTTGCATATTGTTTCAATACATTGCTGTACAAACCGCGGTGGCTACTTCGACTTATCCAAAACTTCGAATTAACGAGCCTTTACTGTAGTTTTCTTGGAGGCCAACCAAGCAAATTATACCATCATAACTCAACCTTGATCTGTATGGTAGTGTCAGCATATATCTGTACAAATGAAACGGAGGAAGTATTTCGTACTGAATGAAAAAGCTGGAAGTAGAGTGAACATATCAGACATTTGCTACATAGTGAACCATTATTTTCTGAAGCAGGTATAATTTTGTCAAGTTAGTGACCCTGGTATTAACCACACAAGACTGCAATATTGAAGATGGGAAGCCACTAATGCATAATAAAGTATAAGCTTGACTTTACCAGGCATATGATGTCTGAGGCAATCATGCATAAAACCAAAAGACATTTTGGACTGCAGGTGTTCAACCTGTTCATCTCATGTTGGCTGGCTTGAGAAAATCGCACCCAGTGTCTTTACCGAGTCCGATATCCCTATAGTTTCCTTCCACAAATAAACATTCAGCTGTTGATGAGTATTTTAATTTTTCTTAGTGTCTATGACACCACTTTGGATTTTCACGAGTTTATTTTTAACAGAGCTCTGAATCTCTTTTTATTGAAATCAAGAAATGCATATGAAGTTAAAACAGACTATCTCACAAATACATTGCTGCAAACAGTACTTCAATGCGGTCTACAGAAGCAGAGTTATTGGCAATCAAAGGTCGCCTATGATTCCCTTTGCAGTGTTCCTGCACCTTCTTCAATGCCTTGCACTGAGAAGGCTACGGCGGAGCGGGGCATGCCCACAACACTCCGTCCACTAAATATCACTGTGGTGCACAGTTCAAATTTGATTTTGGATGTTCACATAGATGCCACTATTTTCCAGTTTTGGTGCCTACAGTGCGCCAAATGCAGTTGCCCTTGGTGAGCCGCAGTGCACTCAGCCAGCGGACTCGTCGCAGCCCACCCTTCTTGGTGTCAGCTAGTGGCCAATAGCAGCCACGTATAGGGATCTGCTATATTATAAAATAAAGCAGCCTGAAAAGAGTTAGGAAAAAGCTTCTGTTGAAAAGAGCGTTTGAGAAAAAGGTGACTTCGCACTGTGCTTGCGAGATCCACATGCCGTGCACGACTGCAAAATTTGGTTAAGATGTTCATGGCAGTGTATGCTATATGCGGAATGTGTTTCTTTACCGTCCCTTGTTACGATCGGCCAGCAGGGGGAAGCGACCTTCCAGCCTCTGCTGCCATACTGCGACGAATCGCTTCGTGAAGCTCCCAATATGTTGCCTCAGACAGACCAGCGGCAACACCGAGGCGAGACACTTTTAACGGCACTGAGACCAAGGAACTCTTGGGAAGGTGTGTTCTACGCCAGTTCGCTGTGGCTGCTGCTAGCTTCCAAAGCCGATCGAAAGACAATCAGCTAATTGCTGGACCATACCAGGAGCCAGGACGCGCAAATGGAGTCAAGCCTGACACCCCAGTCTACGAGCACAGTCTTCTTTCTCTGGTACAGTGAGCCGTGTGTGCCCTGGGGTATTTCTCCTATGGTGTTCCGTGAAGAAAGGTGCCAGAGTGATTGCACACACTTTCGCCCACAAGGCGACTACGAGTTCTCCGATTGGAAGATGGTGTGACTCTGGATTTCCCTGGTCAGGGATCTAGGGAGGACAGAGGGGTTAAAAGTGGACACCTTTAGTGCTAGTGCGCTCTGATGTGTGCTCTCCTAGAAAGATGCAGTCTGCTCAGACCTGTAGCTCATGCTACAAGAATGATGTACTGCGCTCTGTGCTCCGGCCAGTACGAGTATCCCTTGTTCTGTTAAATAGGTTCGCCTCTCCAATGTAAATAAACCCCCTGTTCCATTTCTCCACCCTCTCGACCTCGTACTCTTTACTAATGAAGCAATCATCAAGAAAATTCGGACGACAGCGTGGACCCGCTTAGTCTCCATGTGATGCCCCAGTAGCATAGGCCAGCTACCCATTTTGAGACACACCGGAGGCGTAGGCTAGAGAGCGACCCTCTGTGTGACACCAGACTCCAAGGCAACAACTCCTGACTCCTACAGCCTGAGGGGTGGTTCAGGACCCCTTTAAGCAATTTGCTTATACCCGTGTTTCTACTTTTACAAGCGTTTCATTAATTCTTACTAGGCTTAGTTCACACTTATCAGGAACAAGTGTAGTATCATCGGTACATACTTGTTCAATATTGTTACGCGAACAAAGGATTAAGGACTAGAGACTATTTACAAAGTATATTTACAAAGGATAATGCAGCACTGGCCAGTTCAGCCGACAGTTCGAGAGCCAGAGAGCGTTTGTCATCTTCGTCGGTGCGCCCGCATGCATCGACCACAAGAAACATGCAATATGCATGTATCATTATCCCCAGCGGCACAAGCACCGTTCCCGTGTGTTTAAATACCACTAATAACAGGAGAGTAATATGGTTTGAGGCGTGCGACATGCACAACGTCAGTGGAATTCAGGGCAGATGAGGCATTCGTGCTGACTGGGGCAATTTCATATGTAACAGGAGTCACGGCACACAGCACTCAATATGGGCCTGTGTACCGAGACAGGAGTTTTTCTGACAGGCCAATGTGACGAGTCGGGGACCACAGGCATACCAGAGATCCAGGGAAAAAGTTGGCGTCTCTCTGTTGGCGATCCTACAAACGCAGTTGCTTCTCTTGCGAGGTCAGGAGGCGAGAGTGGGCAATTTCGCATGCTTGGCCTGCACTGTTGATGGCGTCAAGTGCATACTCGCTGATCTCTGCTGCGGCAGATGGAAGGGAAGCGTCCCGTGGCAACACGGGTTCTCGGCTGAACAACAGAAAGAACCGGGAATAACCGGCAGTGTTGTGACGTGAA
The DNA here is from genome assembly GCF_038994185.2 of Dermacentor albipictus. Taxonomy (NCBI): domain Eukaryota; kingdom Metazoa; phylum Arthropoda; class Arachnida; order Ixodida; family Ixodidae; genus Dermacentor; species Dermacentor albipictus. Next base: position 202,713,711 of record NC_091822.1, on the reverse strand, counting down.
GGAATATATGCAAAAGTGACATAGGGCAGGGCAAGGTCCCAATCAGTATGGTCGGACAAGACATACTTTACAGGCATGTCTGTTAGAGGACTATTCATACGCTCCATGAAACCATTAGTCTGTGGATGGTAAGACGCAGTAAGCTTGTGATTGGTTGAGCAGGAGCGCAGGATGCTGGCGATGACTTTAGAAAGAAATGTTCGACCATGGTCAGAGGGCAGTTGGTGTGGAGCGCCATACTGTGGAATCATGTCGTGTAAAAGAAAATCGACATCTGTGGCGCAGCTTGATGGAAGAGCTCTGGTGATGCCGTAGCGCGTGGCATAATCAGCCGCCACAGCGACGCACTTGTTGCCAGACATGGATTGAAAGAAAAATATCGAACAGTTGAAGGCACCCGGCAGGGAGCACTGATGGTGTTTTTTGGCGCTGACATTTCTCACACGCCGCAACGTATTTCCGGACGGAGCGGGCAAGGCCTGGCTAAAAGATGCGTCAGCAAATCTGGTCGTAGGTGCGGGAGACACCAAGAACTTCATGATTGGAGAATCATGACATTCTTGGAGAATAGCTGACCGGAGGTGCTTAGGAATGACAAAGAGTAGGGCAGGACCACCGGGGCGAACATTGTGGCTGTATAATACACCATCCCGGAGAACAAACAGGTGCAGGGATGAATCAGAAGATGAAGATTCCAAGCCATCAATGATGGCACACAAGGTAGCATCACGGCGTTGCTCGTCGGCAACGTGTAGCAGCTGAGAAACAAAGAAAATGCAAGCGTCGGCATCAGGGTTAGGGTCAGCGGGTGGTTCGTCCACTGGATAGCTTGATAAACAGTCTGCGTCTTGATGTAGTCGGCCCGACTTGTACACTACTGCATAGGAATATTCTTGCAGCCGTAGAGCGCGTGGTGGTCCGTGATTACAGAGAAGTGCATGCCATACAAGTACGAGCAGAATTTGGAAACTACCCAGACGAGAGCCAGGCATTCACGATCTGCAATCGAATACTTGCGCTCCGCTGCTGTGAGGAGGCTGCTAGCGTCGGTGATAACACAATCTTGACCCTGTTGGTGCTGGGCTAAGACGGCTCCGATACCATGAACACTGGCATCAGTACGCACCTCTGTAGGAGAGGACGGGTCAAAGCGGGCCAGTATAGGTGGCGTGGTGAGAATGTTGGTGAGCTGGGCAAATGCTGCAGTTTGAGCGGGGCCCCATGTAAATGGCATGTCCTTCTTCAGAAGATCAGTAAGCGGTTGACTGTGAAGTCTTTAACAAAGCGTCGGAAGTAGGAGCAGAGTCCTACAAAACTTCGGAGATATTTGACTGACTGAGGTACAGGAAGAGACATGACAGCACGAATTTTTTTTGGGTCTGGTTGAATACCGGAAGTGTCAACGAGGTGGCCCAAAAGCGTAATCTGCCGACGACCGAAGTGACACTTCGATGAATTTAGTTGCAGCCCAGCCTCACGGAAGACTTGAACAGTTGATAAGCTCTTGAGGAGTGTCTCAAATGTGGGTGTTACATTTGATTGGCGGGGGCTAGTGATCTTCGGGGAAGCAACCGACGGAAAGGTGCGACCATGTCTGCTGCGATGACTCGCTTTGAAAGAACAATACGTCAGTCCCCAGCCCGTCGGCGCCACCATGGCTGCGGCAGCGACTTGTTTTGTAGGGAGGACAATGCGCTGCTTCCCCTGCCACGCCGTGCCGAGATGTCTAGACGCAGTCGGCGGAGCAAGTATTGTTAGTGCGTACGCCGACACCGTCACGGTCTGTTTGGAGCAGGGGAGCTCCGGGAAGATGATTTGCGGTGCCGTCTCACGCAGCTTAGAAGTCGTCAGTCAATAGACAGACGCGGCGGCCGTTGTCTATTGTCTGTTGTCTGCGGAGTCGACTCTGGGATAAAGAGGCACCTGCTCAGGGCACCACAGTGTCTACGAGAACCCACTTACCTCGGCATGGTCAGTGCAACCTGTGTGAAAATGAGTGCGTAAACCCTCCCCCTCATAGGAGGGTCGGCTACGATGACTTTGGACGCTCTGTTTGGTCAAACGGCCGTTTTCCTTCACCTAGGGATCTAAGGAGGGCAGTGTGTATTTAAGGAGCCGTTGGCGGCTCCTCAGGGTGAATTCCTCTTTCAGTCATGTTAGACTGATGAACTGTAACATTCTCATGTAGATACTGTAAATAAATCCAATATTCCTCGTTCTCGATGAGAACAAGTCTCTCCCTTGAACAACGTCCTCAACGTGGATAAGTTGGACGACGGCATGGGCCAGCTACCATCTATTTCATGCCCAACTCCAACCATCACATGGGTGAAAATATGAGAATGTCGTCAAGGTAGCAGAGGCATGTTGACCATTTCAACCCTTGAAGCAAGGAGTCCATCATACGTTTGAACTCGCTGGAGTGGTGCATAGACCGAATGGCATTACTTTGAATTGATATAGACCGTCAGGGGTGACGAATGCAGTCTTCTCTTGGTCCTTTTCATCCACAAAATTTGCCAATAACCAGACTGAAGCTCTATTGATGAAAAGTATTTGGCACCGTGGAGACAATCGAGGGTGCCATCAATGCGAGGCAAGGGGTAGATGTCTTTTACGGTAATGCAGTTTAGATGACGATAATCTATGCAAAAGCGCCATGTGCCATCTTTCTTTTTAACAAGTACCACAGGCGACACCCAAGGGCTCGACAAAGGTTCAATAATGCCTTTAACAAGTATCTTGTTCACTTCATCTTGAATAACCTTACGCTCTGAAGCAGAAACTCCATATGGCTGGTGATGAATAAGGCTGGCAGCCCAGTATTTATGTGATGCTTAACAATCCGCCTTTTGCGTCGCAGAACTGCGCATACGCAGCGCCCTAGCGGATGAGGACCAAAGTAATTTCGCAGGCGCATGGCCGGACTCGACTCTCGACTCCGAGTGAGTGGAGTACGGCAGTGGCAGGCGCTGCACTTGTCAGTGGAATAGGGCACCCACCGTTTCTCTTAGACTCTTACGGACTGGCATATACCAGTGTCTTGCCAGTCTACACGGTTTATCCCGACGTATATCGCGATGACGCCTGCCCGTCCAGTGGGCAGACTTCCACTCTAACACGCGTGCTCCACTCCGGGTATACGAGTCGAGTTACCCCAAGTTAAGCAAGAAGAACTGGGATTTGCATCTCCGTAGCTCCGCTCTAGACAAGCAAATCCTGGCTGTCCAGCATGCTCATGACCGGGCCTGTGGGCTAGACCTGCCAGTCCCGACGTGGGACTAGCGGGGGCGTGACGAGTTTGCGTCCTCGCCAGACCTCCAATAGTTATTTCATTCGTCATCCTTGCCATTCTCGCTGCCATGCGCATGGAACGCCTCTCGAACATTATTGTCATCGAAATTTGGTACAATGCCAATGTTGTATCTCGTTTACGGCTGCACCTCCCGTGCCCATCCCTGCAGGGCAATGCATATTTTCCAATTTCCGTCGGTAAAATGCGATCGACAGCGCCATGAAGTCTGGATTAGGGCTGCACTTTGTGATAGGCATGCATTGGCACATGCAGTTGACCTCTGTTTTTGTCATTACTGACTCATACAAGTAATGTTGATGAAGACGCAAATGTATGTTTGAGCTAGCAAAAAAAACGATCTCTGAGCTCACGCAATCTGGTTGAGTGAAACGCAAAGTGTTTTTTTTCCTATCATCTCCGTGTGTCTGTGTGTCCGTGTGATTTGCGCTACAGTTCCCTCAGAAGACTGGAGAGAACTGCAGCGCAAATCATGAGGCTAATCAGAAGGATAACAAATAAACATAGCGGGATGAAAGAGGAAAACACGATCAGGTCAATATAGGCCTTCGTAATAAGTAGAATAGTATACGTAGTGCCGTACTTAAGATGGCAGGTCGCGGAAAAGATCAAAGTAGAATGCCTCATTCGGAAAATATACAAACTAGCCATAGGACTACCGATCAGCACCAGCACGGACAAATTGCTGCAATTAGGCCTACACAACACGATAGACGAGCTCATTGAAGCGCAACGTATGGCACAATATGAACGCCTCTCTAAGACTAGAGCAGGCAGACACATCCTAGAGGAATTAGACATAGGTTACCACACACAGCATGGTGTCAAGGTGGACATCCCGAGAGAGACGAAGGAAAGATTGGCAATACCTCCCATACCAAAGAACATGCACCCAGAACACAATAAGGACAGAAGAGAGAACAGAGCGAAGCAAATACAGAAGAAATTCGGCAGCGACAAGGACGCAGTGTTCGTAGACGTGGCTCGATGCAGTCGCTGACGGGGGTTTACGGCAGCCATAATCGATAGGGAGAAACGGTGCCAGACGACGCGACGATACGCACCATAAGTAACGAGATAGCTGAAGAAGTAGCCATAGCGCTTGCAGTAGCTCAGACTAACGCAACCGTGATAGTCAGCGACTCTCAGACAGCAATAAGAAACTTTGCCAACGGCCGAATCTCCCCGGAGGCACTACGCATTCTTCTTGCAGAAGGCCAAAATTACAAAAGAAAGATATACATCACATGGACACCCGCTCACACCCTTGCGGAGGACGGCAACAACGAGGCGGCACACGATGCGACTCAAGGGCTTACAGACCGAGCCGCAGTTGCAAATGACATCCCAACACCCTCCGGACGTGACGGTGCGGTAAATGAGTGGGAGTGGGACGACAGAATGACAACATATAACGACACTACGAAACATTATAGGTTGCAGAGGCGCATATTCCTGCGACCTCACGCAAAATTGACAAAAAAGCAGTCTGTCGCATGGCGGCAGTTACAAACTAGGACGTATCCGAATCCTGCTCTCTCGTACATCATATATCTCGATGTATATCCTACGGACAAATGCAAAACATGTGAATCCAGAGCCACTCTGGAGCATATATTATGGGAATGCCGAGGGATATATGACAATAAAGAAAACGCGGCCCCTAGCAGCAGCCTTTGCACGCGCTGGGAAGCCGCGCTGCTCAGTCCCGCCCTCGAGGATCTACTATGGGCCGTCCAGCGGGCCGAGGATGCCACCAGGACCCACGAACTCCTGGCCACCACCTAGGCGGGGCCTTTGGCCCTCCCCACCAACTCGCAGGGCACACAATAAAGTTCTTTCCTCCTCCTCCGTGTGTCTGTCGCTAGAACGCTGTCATTTGGGAACTTCACGCCGTGCACACTTGCAGCTTTATAAATGCTCACCGAATGCTCGTGATGGCGGCGCAGTTATCGGTCGGAGTCAAGCTCACCTGCACTGCTGGGCTGACGTGGGGAACAGCGCGCACTGTGGAAGTAGCTGATAGCGCTAGTTAGCAATCGTTGCTAGCTGTCGTTTCGTCATTCTTGTCGGCACTACGTAATATTTACTTGTAGAAGGCTCATTTTCCTGTGCGGCATCTTCTGGAGTCGAGTGGCGTATCTTATTGTGTAACTGACACCTTTCAGGGGCACCTTCGCCGTCGGCCAAACATCTGGACTTCATACTGAAATATGTACTTGTTAATCTTTTTTGGGTGGCCGCTTTTCACCGTCAAACAAGTGTTATCGCTTAGTGTGGGACGCGCCCGCATGTATCGAAAGTCTCTCGAATGTTATCGATCGTTCTATCCACTGTCTGTTGTCGCCGAACCTTGTGTAATCTTATTGTATGTATGCGCGACACGAATGGTGTAGAACTTTCTGGAAGACACGTGGGCACCAGCGATTACTCCCGAACGTTCGACTGCTCATGTATAAAAGCTGACCCCGCTGACGTGCTTGACCCGCTGATCAGATTTCTACGATTGGCGACTGTGTTTTCTGCTATCGTTGTGCTTTAAGTGTAGCCTGTTTTTGTGGGCATAGGTTCAGCCAATAAAAGTTAATTTCGTCATGCACAGTGCTTTTACTGTGTTCTTTGCATTCACTACTACGTGACAATACCGATGCTGTTTGTTTACACGCACCAGTTCAAGAAAAGAGAAAAAAAAGGACGCGGTCAATTGCTTTGTTCGTACAGCGACTCATTCTGAAAGGAAGACAGGCATCACCGACAGGTGTCACCGATTTTGATGATTCTGACCATTTTTTATCATTTTTATAGATGCACACACACTTTATGTGGGTAATTAACGTATGCAACTTGGCATTCTGTTTGCCTCCCCGCTGGCTGCGTAAGTATGTACGCCTAGCACTATGGCACACCATAAAGCGATACATGCAGTGGTGAAATGTGATATTCGCCCTAAGAACTACACCTCACGCCCTATTCGAGCCATGTGTTTTTGTGCGCACTCATGCTGTTTTATTACTTATTCACTTTACGCCACAGATGCAGCGGTTTCTGGCCAAGGGGAGTTTGTAAAACGTGGCCGAAGCTCTTTTTCCGGCTGTTTGTCACGCTGAAGATACCTCCGAGTACAAAGCATTCACCAGTGGGCTCCATGGCTAGCTGACGACAAAACTATGACAGCGCGTAGACGTTGCTTGAGTCTTGTCTCACATGCTGCTTGTTTGGTTGCGAGTCTCGCGTGGGGCGGCTGTCGCGGCGCGCAGCGGCGCCTGCCAAATTGTTTCTCATGGCCCCCGTGCAATGGCGCCACAATGCATCTGGCCCAAGTGGCGATTGTTGAGGTCGAAGATGTCGTGGTAGGAAACCAAAAGGCGACACAGAGCTGCAGCTTGTTCAGGCAATAGGTCCGCAGCAATCATGAGATGAAATGTTGCATCAGGGCAAATAGCATCCTGTAAACATGGTGAAGAATCTGAGCAGATGTCTACTGAAAACGTCATGATGTGGTCATCTCCTATAGCACGCAGCCTTGCAACCGATATGCCTCGGGGTAGAACATCCTTTGTCAGGTCATAATTGACGACAGGGAGGCATGTCCGATTATCGGCGACAGTGACGATAAAGCGGGGCACAGTGATATTGCGCATCAAAAAGACATCAGGAACAGGTGTGGCAACGTAATTACCATTGGGCACAGAAAAATGTGATAGCAAATCGACGAAAGTCAAGGCTTTAGGCGGCGGGTGGACGAAGGCGGTAAAGTTGCATGGCAGTTCGGCACAAATAGGTGCGAGTAGAGGATGTTTGAGGCAAAGGGTACCAGCAGAACAGTCGATTAAAGTCGAATGCACCGTAAGAAAGTCGAGTCCGAGGATTAGGTCATGGGGACAATTGGTCAGCACTGTAAAAAATTGCCTGTGGTTTAGCTCTGGTTAACCCTAGTTGAATTGCGAAAGCAAGAGCTGCATGGCTATGCTTGTGGTGTTAGCTTGTGGTTAAGCGTTTGGTTTAGCTCTATTCTATAGACGCGACAAGACACGCTGTTCAGGTAACGACTAGGCTAGGTAATGACTAGGCAACGTTTACGCAGCGCCTCAATTCCGACACTTCTCGAGCTGTGCGGCGCGTTCTTCTGGCGTATTTCGAGTGCATTGTCTCTTCCTCGCTTCGTTCTATCATTGTTGCATCTCTTTCGCACTCTCCATAATGACTAAATACACTGAGGCGAACAACATACATACATTTTATACACACACACATATATATATATATATATATATATATATATATATGTTGTCACGGCTCACTGGAGACAAGAAAGGAGAGCGGTATTTATTCAAGAGAGTTAGGGCAAGCGCTCAGTCCAGGCTTCTTCTCTAGCGCCTCGCTTGCACAGACGAGGTCGTCGTCTTTTTCGTAAACGTGGTTGTGCGCAGATGGCGTCGCAGCAATTGCCCTCCTCCAGAAAGAGCATCGTCCCGATACTCGGCGGGTAGCATCCGGTGTCCAGCAAACCAGAGAGTGTCCATGTCATTCAGAAAAATACGGTTTCATGCGCACCACATGCACAGTCTCAGGCAGGTCCTGACGGTGCCTCGAGCAGGATGGGCTGTCAGGAACGACTCCATAATTGACGTCGCTAAGGCGTCGTAGAACCTTGTACGGTCCGAAGTATCGTCGCAAAAGTTTCTCCGCGAGGCCTCGGCGGCGTACTGGAGCCCAAACCCACATTCTTTGCCCGGGCTGGTAGACGACGCATTGATGGTGTTCATTGTAACGTCGGGCATCACGGTCTTGCTGGCTAGCTATGCGAACGCGCGCGAGCTGTCTTGCTTCTTCAGCGCGCTCTGTAAAATCTGCGGCGTCAGTCTCGGAATCGCTGAAGTCATGAGGAAGCATAGCATCCAGCATTGTAGTCACTTCTCGACCGTGGAAGAGACTGAATGGCGTCATTCTTGTTGTTTCTTGCCGAGCCGTATTATAAGCAAACGTTACGTAGGGTAATACTTGGTCCCAGTTCTTGTGGGTCACATCGACATACATGCACAGCATGTCTGCGAGAGTCTTGTTGAGGCGCTCCTTAAGTCCATTGCTTTGCGGGTGATAGGCTGTCGTCCCTCTGTGTGCCGTGCCACTGAGGGCGAGTACAGTTCGCAAAAGTTCAGCCGTGAACGCGGATCCCCTGTTGGTCACGATGACCGCTGGAGCACCGTGCCTCAGGACGACGTTTTTGATGAAGAATTATGCGGCCTCAGCTGCTGAGCTGCTAGGAAGTGCCTTGGTTTCAGCATATCACGTAAGGTAATCTGTCGCGACTATGATCCACTTATTTCCGGCAGCAGATATTGGGAATGGGCCCAAAAGGTCCATCCCAATTTGTGCAAACGGTGTTTCAGGCACTGGAACGGGATGTAATAGTCCGGCAGGTTTCGTAGGTGGCACTTTTCGTCGCTGACAGTCAAGGCACGTTCCAACGTAGTGCTTCACCTGTGCTGCGAGCCGTGGCCAGTAATACTTCTCTTTGATCCGTGCTAATGTTCTTGTGTAGCCTAAGTGACCTGAGGTAGCTTCGTCATGACAGGCCTGCAAAATTTCATTGCGGAGAGTTTTAGGGACGACCAGTAGATATTTCTTCCCTGTTGAAGAGAAGTTCTTCCTAAAAAGAACACTGTTGCGTAAGCAGAATGATGACAGATGCCTTGAGAACAATCTGGGCTTGTTTGTGGTGTGGCCTTCTAAGAAATCAATTAGTGAGGCAAGCTCCTGGTCCTCTTGCTGTTGTTGAGAGATGGTGGCCGCATCAACAACTCCCAAAAAGCCAGTGGATTCGTCATCATCTCCGCCTGACGACTCGATCGGCGATCTGGAAAGGCAGTCAGCGTCTAAGTGCTGCCTTCCCGATTTATAGACTACCGTCATGTCGTACTCTTGAAGCCGTAGGCTCCAGCGTGCCAAACGTGCAGATGGATCTTTAATGTTGGTCAACCAACAGAGAGAATGGTGGTCACTTATAACTTGAAATGGGCGGCCGTATATGTACGGACGGAACTTGGTAACTGCCCATACTACAGCCAAGCATTCCTTCTCTGTGGTGGAGTAGTTCGACTCGGCATGTGACAATGTTCTACTCGCGTAAGCGATGACTCGCTCAGCGCCGTCTTGCCGTTGAACAAGGACGGCACCTAAACCTACGTTGCTGGCATCGGTGTGGATCATTGTCGGCACATCCACGTCAAAGTGGGCAAGAACAGGCGGAGTTTGTAGACGGTGCCGGAACTCGTTAAATGCCGCCTCCTGCTTCTCGCCCCACACAAACGTGACATCATCTCTGGTTAAGCAGGTAAGCGGTGAGGCGATGCATGCAAAACCCGCAATGAATCGCCGGTAATATGCGCATAGGCCCAGGAAGCATCTGACTGCATTTTTGTCTGTAGGCCTTGAAAACTCTGCGACGGCTGCGATTTTCTCAGGATCAGGCCTGACACCTGTGCGACTTACTACGTGGCCCAAAAACTGTAGTTCTTCATATCCAAAGTGGCACTTTTCAGGTTTTAAGGTAAGCCCAGCAGACCGTATGGCTTGAAGAACCGACCGTAGCTGTCCGAGATGTTAATAAAATGTGGCAGAATAAACAATGACATCATCTAGGTAGACTAAGCAAGTCTTCCACTTAAGGTCTGAGGGTACAGTATCCATTAGTCTTTGGAACGTGGCTGGGGCGGAACACAACCTAAAAGGGAGAACTTTGAATTCATAGAGCCCATCAGGCGTTACAAATGCAGTCTTTTCGCGATCCCGATCATCAACCTCTATTTGCCAGTATCCACTTTTTAAGTCCATCGATGAGAAGTACCGTGCATGCCGTAGCCTGTCGAGGGAATCGTCGATGCGTGGTAAGGGATACACATCTTTTTTTGCAACCCGATTGAGCTTGCGATAATCGATACAAAACCGCAGGCTACCATCCTTCTTCTTAACGAGTACCACGGGCGATGCCCAAGGGCTTTTTGACGGCTGGATGACATCATCTTCTAGCATTTTCTTGACTTGCTGCTGTATTGCTTCATGCTCTTTCTCAGCCACGCGATACGGATGCTGTCGGATGGGTATTGCTGTTTCCTCCGTAATGATGCGGTGTTTCGTCAGTGGTGTTTGATGCACTTGGGACGTTGTAGAGAAGCAGTCCTTAAAATCGTCAAGCAGTTCCCTGAGACTTTGTTTCTCTTGCGGCGCTAAACCTGGGTCAACGTCAACGACGGGTGCATGTGGCATCGTATCAGTGGTCGATTCTTCTTTTACAGCAAAGCAGAGTTGAACGTGGTCAATTTCATCAAAGTATGCCACAGCGGTGCCCTTACTGATGTGCCGGCGTTCATTGGTAAAATTTGTCAGAAGTATCTCGGTGCGACCACCGATTAGGCTGACGATACCGCGAGCGATGGCAACACCTTGATGGAACAGAAGTGCAGTTAGTTGTTCGGCTACGCCACCTTGTCAAACTGTTCTCCGCAACTGATGGAGACAAGACTGCATAATAGTGGTGGTATGCAGACGTTGTCGTCGGCGACACGTAACGATGTACGTTGGCGCTCTTCGTCGTGGCTCGTCTCTGTACTAGTTGACAAGGTTATCTCGCCATCCCGTATGTTAATGACGGCACCGTACTCCCTCAAGAAGTCTATTCAAAGGATGAGTGATCTGCAGCACTCTTTTAAGATCATAAAAGTGGCAACAAAAGCTGTAGCTGCAGTCGTGCAGTACATTTTCCTGTAGGTGTCATTATCTGGCCCCCGGCATGTCTAATATAAGGGCCTGTCCATTGCATTTTGACTTTCTTAAGCCGGTCTGCCAACTGCTCACTCATTACCGAAAAGTCTGCGCCAGTATCAACTAAAGCTGTCACGTCGTGGCCATCAATCGTTAAAAGTAAGTCGGAGCTCACAAATTCGTCGGCGTTCCGTTTCTCCAGGCCGCTCTGCTCGTTTCTCTGTAATGTTGGGGGACTTTCGGTGGTTCGACGACTTGCAACCTTTCCCCCGGAGGTCGCCGATTTCAGTTTCCCTGCAGTGGGCTTGGAGAGCGGCCTCTTACCACGTCGGCGAAACTGCGACTGTTCGGCGAAGAATAACGCAACGGAGACGGCGAGCGCGACCGGAGACTAGCTGAGCTGCCTTGTTCCCGAGTGACACTGTCGTCGAAGCGTCGACGTCTCTCAGGAAACTGTCGTGGAGTGGCAGGTGACATTTCCTGGATGCCACCCTGGCAATGAGGGCAAAAACGATAAATGTGCCCTGGTTCACCACATTGAAAACACAATGGTCGGCGATCAGCAGTGCGCCATACATCGGTGCTGCGCAGCTGGGGTCGCCTGAAATGCTCCCTCTGTATCCAGGCAGCAATAGGTGGCCGCTGGTGGTACTGCTGTACTGGCCCGGTAGAAAGAGGGCGTCGAACAGTGTTCGCGTAGCTGTATGCGCGCGGCTCGAAGCGTGGCTCGGGACACGGTTGAGGGAGTGGCTCAGGTGATGCAAATGCTTGCAGGATTTCTTGGCGGACAACTTCAGCGACCGAAGCAACAGTGAACTCTTTCAGTGTCGCAGTTTGCTTCGCAATCTCCTCGCGCACAATGTCTCTTATTAGTTCACGTAGCGAGGTCTCGTCTGTCGCTGTCAATATTGCGGCTCCTGCAGGCGCATCGTTAGTCAGGCGTTCGTATTGCCAGCAACACTGCTGCAGCGCCTGCTCGATTGCTGTGGCTTCCTTAATGAACTCTTCTACAGTTGTAGGCGGGTTACGCACGAGACCAGTGAATAGCTGTTCTTTGACGCCGCGCATGAGATGGCTCAGCTTCTTGGAATCAGGCATGTTGGGATCCGCGCGGCAAAACAAACGAGACATGTCCTCGGCAAACATCGAAACACTTTCGTTTGGCTTCTGAATGCGCAACTCGAGAAGGCGTTGTGAATTATCTTGGCGATCAGTGCTTCCGAAGATGTCAAGTAGCCGACGGCAAAATTCGTCCCACGTTGACAAATGTGCCTCGAGGTTTTGGAACCACGTCCTTGCGCTAACTTCAAGAGCGAAGTACACATTCGATAGCTTCTGGTCCGGACGCCACTGATTGACCTTAGCTACGCGTTCGTACTGGTCCAGCCAGTCTTCAGTGTCTTCATACGTGTCACCGTGGAAGCTAGTGGGGACTAGATTGTTTTGAACAGTCGCCTGTGTTGGACTTGCAAGCGCCATTTCCTGAGTCGGTGAGGTCGCTGACAAAGTTCCTTGGAAGAGGCTGAATTCTGGGCACAGACCTTGCAGGCGGCGGCTTGCGCGGTGCACAGGTGTCTCGACGCGTGGATGATGTCTTGAAGGGCTGGATGCAGGGCTACTCGCAGGAGTCGTCCCTATCATTAGGTGATGATGCGATACCCAGCACGTCCACCAGTGTCACGGCTCACTGGAGACAAGAAAGGAGAGTGGTATTTATTCGAGAGAGTTAGGGCAAGCGCTCAGTCCAGGCTTCTTCTCTAGCACCTCGCTTGCACAGACGAGCTCGTCGTCTTTTTCGTCAACGTGGTTGTGCGCAGATGGCATCGCGGCAATATATATACACCCCCCCCCCCCTCCGCAAGGCGACACCTTCTCTCCCTCTACCGCAGCAGAGCACATCTGGTGGAGCGAACAGTGACGGAAGCACCACCTGTTGGAGCGCGGCTGCGACATTGCTAGGCAACGGCGGCTCAAGGTTGTTCTTCGTCAGCCACTGCATGTGGCATACGGCTCCCTGCATACGGCATACAGCGTGACGAGCCACAAAATGGCTTGCTGGCTGGCGTAGTAAAGCTTTCACTTTGAAAGAACAGGAACGTGGCGATCGGGGACACTGATACGGGAAGTACACACTCCAGTGACTTCAATAGATCTACCATCGGCCACGTGTACGGCTGGCGTAGTAGGAGTCGTGAGAACCTTTCTCAGTCAACAACAGAGGTTACAACTCATTATGGACACCTGGGCTCCAGTATTTATTAATGCCGTCAAAGGGACACCGTCGATGTGAACATCCAAGTTCTGGTTTGTTGGGAGCATGAATGGAGGATTTCGACACGACGAAGATAATGCAGCATTAGCCCCAGGAGCTGCATGGTCCGGTTTTTTGTCTGGGAGGGTCCATAATTGGTTGGCGACGAATAGCGGCATGGCTGGGCCAACGGGGACCAACGGCGCTGAGGTGACGGCGAGCAAGCAGGACAACTGTCGTCGACGGATACGCCTGAGGTAGGAGACATACGGCAAGGCGAGCAATGGTGCGGGTCGGCATATGGGCGAGGAGACGGGGAAAAGGAGCTCGAATACGGCGACATCCAGGAGGTGCAGCAGTGGTGAGTGATGCGGCCAATGTGGAGGCAATGGAAGCAAATGGGCTTGCGTTCCGGAGTTCTCCACTCGGTAGGGTTGCAGTATCTGGGAGGGGAATACAGATCACTGTGAGGGTTACCTGTCGGTGCTGGTAGGGCGTCAGGTCAGAAGACGGAGAAGGCAGCAGGAAAACCGAGGTAGACAAATTCTTGCCGCACAACTGCCTGAATGAGAGATATCGCTAGGGCTAGTTGGTCAATGGTGGGGTCAAGTGGGCGTGGATGAAATGGCGCAGGACTGAGAGTGTCCGTCGTCTTCGTCGGGGTGCCCGCGTGCATCGTTTACAAGAAACATGCAATATGCATGTATCAATATCATTAACATAGACTGTAAATAACCATGGCCCTAGGATGCTTCCCTGGGCAACACCGGATTTTAATAACTATATGGAAGTAATCCCGGTACCTGTGCGAACATACTGCATCCTATGTGATAGGTAAGAATTCAACAAGTCATGAGCAATGCCACAGACACCATACTTTTGTAATTTCGAAAGAAGAATAGAGTGATTTAGAAGATCAAATGCCTATGAAAAGTTGACACAAAAAACTATTAAAATTTCTTTCTGGCTGAAGGCTTTCATTAGGAATTATTTTTGTCTTAAGAGTGCAGTCTCGATCGGTAGATGTGTGAAACCATGTTGAAAGTCATGAAGTTTATCCTTGTTAAAGAATGGTAAGATTCTTGAAAGCATGATCTTTTCTACGCCTTTAGAGAATATGGGAAGAATACAGATTGGATCGTTAGTGGTAGAAATGTGCTCATTTTCGGTGCTCTTAGGTATTAGAATTTTAACTTGAGACGTAGTAGTTGCAGCATATAATGTGATACATAAAATTATATCCCGATCACTGGTGTTTTGAATCAATGCATAGCAGTAATAATTGCTTAGGCAATTTTTTATGAATTCTTATGTGAAACTTCAACGAAGCACCTCAAGGAACATGAATGAAAGTAATAATCTGCTAGTTTTAGTATAAGTACTGATAGTAAAAAATATAAAACATACAAAATATACACCTGGTTCCTAGTTTCCAACCTTTGTAAGTAAGATAATAAAAATTATTATGAAGATTTGCTGGTGTCAATACTAGCCATAGTGATGCCCATGCTATGCGAAAAAGCAGTAGCTACGCAAATGTGAAAACTGGTAAGTTCTTATTGTACAGGGGACATTTCTTCTTACTTGTTGCAGCAAGCACCTGGTTTGTTGGTTACTGCATTCTTTAGGTAGGCGAAGCAATGGTTGTCAGGTCATGGAGCATACAGACGCCTCCTTATACTTGATTACTGTGTTCGATCAGTTTTCTGTGCAAGCAAGATGGTCCAGCACACATTCAACTGGCGCTGGAGCCCCCACATGCTTTGCTCAGTTCCTGTACAGTGCTGTACAGTAATGTGGAGTGCTGCACAATATTGTACAATAATGAACACCGCCTCTACACATGCACAGGCAATGTTCAAAATGTAAGAAATCGGACAGCTAGTCAAGCTTTGGTCTAAGGTTAGTCTCAAATTGACTGCAAACTCTTGTGAGAGTGAGAAGTTTACACGATGGCAAGGATTGCTCACAATAATTTGTACGTACACTCTCGAAGCTCTGACAGACAAAAACAACCCACAGTGAGGAAAATTAAGCTGCGCTTGATATTGAACGCAATTTTCTAAATAACACACACTCATGAGCAGCTACCGTTGTTTGAGACATCATTAAAACAGCCTACAAGTCGGATCAAAAATATGGGAACCAGAGCAAAGCTTCCGTGTCCTCACTGTTGATGTTTAAAAATTGTTTTAAACGAAATTTCTAGTCTTTTTTATTTTTTTAAGAAGTTCTAGGAGCAGTAGAGGCTGGTTTCCACGATACCTCCAATAAAAGTAATTTTTTCAGACTCCTCAATCTGCTAAAAATTGTGAGATTTGACAAATAGCTAAATTTCAGTTGTCATTTCAGACGGTGCATGGTGTTGTAGCCGAAGAATTTCAACGAAAATGTTTAGCAATGTGCAGAAAAACTGTCAATCAAATTGATCGATTTCTATACGAGCGGTAACGAAACAGTTATTCGGCATAGAGTGTCCAGTAAATCTTAATCATGAACTAAAAATGGTTCGTTATATTTGTTAATAAGAACTTCTTGCATTACTATTATGAAATTTTATATGCCTGCATTTAAATTAAAATTAAGGGAAATTATAATGATTTTGTCATACCCCTTACATGATAATGAGGTCCGACTATACTGCACCCACAAACTCACAAGCTTCAACTAGTCAGGCAGCATGGATTCACGTAGCATGCAATTAAAGCAAGTGTGGTGGACAAACCTGGGGGCCTGAAATCATTTCAGGCCGCAATCGACTGCGCCGACCACTGGCGTAGGCTACACCAGCACCAGAACGAGGATCCCATCGGGTGAAGCTGCCACTAGAACGACTTGAAGGCAGATTGTGGCCCAGATATGCAATTGTAGCAGCCGGATTGAAGAAACCAGTCTTTCCCGAAGCTGTGACGCCTTTCCACAGGGACCATGCATCAGGCCTGGAACACCGCAAGTACTGCTTTGTGGAGTGGTTCTCGCAGTTGCAAAAGGTATGCATGGTGGTTAGCCCTTTCCATGTGCTCATGAGTTTTTGTACACAGTGTGTGCTGCAACATCATATTAATTTTTTTTATGTTAACCTGCACCAACTATTATTACTGAAAGATTGAGCATAGGGCTTCCAACTATGTTCTTCCAAGAAGCCTATATTATTTAGCTCCACAAATTGAGTTCTTTAAGGAATATGGTTGGAAATCTGCACACTATCCATGTGTCCCTGCGCGCAAACCCAGTGGCAACCCATCACAGTTCCCCAGATGCAGTGAGCATGAAACAAAGGGGTCTTTCTGTGCAATGCGATTGGAAAGGAATTCACATTTCACTGTTTAACACCAATAATGTGGGGTCACCACCTTCAGCAAAGGACGAGTCTCAATATCTATGTGACCATGCAATCAGAATGCCTGTAAACAGGCTCACATCATTGATGCGGCATTCACAGCAGTTGAAAAATGCCACTCAAAAACTAAGTGCACTAACAACTGTATAAATTACAGTGATTTTGTCTGTAAAAGCTACAGTGACTGTGCCAGGTAATTATAATGCACTTCTTTCTTATT
Source organism: Dermacentor albipictus (assembly GCF_038994185.2). Lineage (NCBI taxonomy): Eukaryota > Metazoa > Arthropoda > Arachnida > Ixodida > Ixodidae > Dermacentor > Dermacentor albipictus. The sequence goes on along the minus strand of NC_091822.1, from coordinate 202,696,826 downwards.
GCAAAATCACGTATGATATTCACATGCCTTCCACCTACAGATACCCAATTGTATTTTTTATTCTTGAATTCATTCTTGAGTTCAAATTAGTTTATTCAATATCATCACGTGGTGCCAAATAAGCTTAATTCACCACATAAATAAATAACAAGGGCAAACTGTTGCCATATTTATTGTTCTTGATTCATCTTGCAACCTCGTCACTTCCCTCAACAATGTCTTTAGGCTTCAGAGTACCATAAGGTTTCTTTGATGGTTGCAGCAACTAGGACTTCTGACAGCAAAAAATGTTGTGTTACTAGAAGCCAAAGAGCAGAGAAAACAGGGCAAGTTGGGACAGGTTCATGGCAGCACTAAAGGTGCTATGAAGATATTAGCCACAAGATTTTTGAGTGGTGCCCGCCCTCTTACGCTGAAAAAGTCAAGTCCGCTTGTCAAAATGTTAGCTCCTGCTTTTACCTTGTTCTCGTTTTACTCGTTGTGTTGAATTTCCACCCCTGCCTTACTCGTGTTTTCCCTTGCCCTCTTGCACATGACAAGCTGCCATGTTGCGCACACACTCACTACGAGAAGGCAAGGCAACTTGACGCTTTTGGCAAACCTGCTCTGCTTGAGTTGTTTTTGAAATGAGAGTCTGCAGGTGTGTAGAAAAGTCTATACTGAATGTTCCACAACATTATTTCCTGCAAAATCAAGGGAAGTCTCCGTCATCACCATGCTTAGTTTGGATTGCTCATGGTGTTGCATGCTAGTCGTCAGTTTATACACGTGCGTGTACGGCATTGGTTTCTAGTCATTGCTGCTAAGTTGTTGTGGCGTATTCAATGATTTGTCGGCCCTTTTTTGAAGATTAACTGCAGCGTCTGACCTCCAGCTACTGTATCTGTGCTGTAATACTGTGTTTGTCTGTACAGGATGTGCCATGTGTTTGGTCGCCTGCTCGGTTTGCCATAGACATTCAAATTTTGTTGCTGCCCAGTGAGTTGAGCATATCATGAAAGACGTTTGATGCCATTTTTAGGAAACTAGGTGGTTGCTGGTGCGTTAATGCATGCACTCCTTTAACGGCATTGCAGCAATACGGGGTCTGGAATGTCTGATAGAAGGGCGGACAAAATTCATAGGCAAAACAAAATTGCATAGCCTTGTGCAGTAGTGCTGACCTTCGCAAGATAATATTAATGAAACTTGATTACTTCGACCATGACACAGCACTACCCTGCATGTTAGTTGACTCAGCTTAGCCCTTTCATTGCTTTTGCCATTAGTTGCAAGCACATTTCGCAGGCAATGTTTGTCCAGCGATGAGAATTTATGCTATCACATAACAAAAACAGGCAACAACCATTGCTCAGATGACCATTTCAAGGTACTTTGTTCTGCAAGCATGTCATACGTATATAAAACTAAAGAAAAAGAGAGAAGTTTAAATTTGCTGGTACTTGACTGAATAATTAGTTGGAACACTAAATACACAAGAAAAAAAAAGGAAACCATACAATGGCACAATAAAATTTTCACAGTCTCTCATACATTTTATTTTTTGATATATGACATAATATTGTTATTCTTATGCTGATAAAGTGACATTTTCCGAGTGGTTTCTGGTAGTCTGAAAGTGCACTGAACAGAAATAGTGTAATGCTAACCAAAACAAACAAAATTTTTACCTTAGGAAGTGGTAATAATATTTACTTGCAAGAAAGCGGTGCAGAGCATGCGTGATGATTGCAAAACATCAAAGAGCACGGTGCAAGTAATGTACAAGAGAAACTACATGTCAGCAAAATAATGTGATTTTTCTTGCCAGAAAAAGTTTTATACATGCGCCACCAAGTTACTAGGATTATGAGCGAAATGTAAAATTTATATTTAATTACAATGATGCTTAGTCGACGCAAAATTCTGCAAATTAGCTCTGCGATCGTGCTTCATTTCTAAAGCTGCATGGACTCATTTATTCGCTTGGTGCAATGTTTTATGACTGAGCCCCGAGATTGTGTCTTTGCCCGGGAGGCATGTGATTATGTGAAAAAAAGAAAGTTTTTTTTTTATTGTAACAACATTCAATTCTGGGATGTTACAAGTCAAAACCATTATATGATTATCAGGCACAGTGTAATGGACTATGGATTAACTTTGACCATCTAGGGTTCTTCAACGTGCGCCTAAATCTAAGTACACGTGATTGTTTGTGCCCCCATCAAAATGCGGCTACCACAGCTGGGGTTGAATCAGCAACCTCGAGCTTATCAGCACAATGCCATAGCCACTGGGCTAGCCCGTGCCGTGGTTATACAGAAGGTACATTAAATATATATCATTAGTTGTCCGCTTAATGCTGGCATTTATAAAATTAACAATAAGAAAAAACGCAGATGGTAATTTGTGAGTGCCATGCAAGACAAGCACAAAGTCAGAACGGTAGCAAATGCATGAAAATGAAGCTAATCAAACCAGAGCATAGCAGACGACAAAGGCAAATACCCCGGCTAACATCACTGGAGCATTGTTCGCAGTGCCATTTGAAGCACTGCCATTGGTCACCCACGTGGCTAATAGACAAAGGCAAGTGACAACACAAGTGAATGGTTAGCTGCAGATCTATCTTGGAAACCGGTTTAATATGTGTACTGCACTTTATGTGTGCCTGCAAAGCAACAAAGCAAATATGACAACTGAGCACAGTTGCGATCAATTTTATAGGGAAAAAGAAAGGTAACTAAACTAAAACCTTTAGTACAACAGCAAGGCAGATAAGTATCGTGTAATGGCACAATCTGATGCTTTGTTTTGTCAAAAAGTTATCGAAAGCTAAGTGATAGGCATGCCTTCAGTATATGATAAGCTTCACCTTTTGTCCGCACAAATTATGCAATACATCCACAGTCAAGGCAATGCATTGCATGCTCGTACGGCACCCTCCTCATCCTCTACAAACCCCGGGCACAGCAGAGGGTTGCTGTAGGCAACAGCGGCAATGCAGGGCACGAGCTTGGTGCCAGGCATTTACAGTGCAGGCATCCCTCACCTGTGCTGCTTGCTCAATGCACTTGCAGCCTGCTGTGCATGTGCCATTTTTTTTGTTCTTGGCTGAAAAAACAATGTCAACAACACTCTGGGACCCCACCTGCTTCAACCTACGCAATCACAGATGGGACTCATGGTGCAACCACTACCATTTTTTGTCCTTTGCCATTATTGCCACTTTATCGTACCCCTTTACAGCAACTTTCAATTCTCGCATAAGCTTTTCACGCATCAAAGGCAGCGCACGGTCTGGGTACTTAGTGTCTCCGAGTATGTCAAGTTATTCTCATTTGCTGCCAGCCATCCTGTAGTCACATGACTTGACCATCACCAATCTAAAGTACAAAGCTGCAATTCCATTTTTTTTTATTAACCATTGAATGGGCAGAGCTGAATCTTGGTAATAGTATTAAAGATTGAAGGTAGTGCTGCTACCACACGTTTTGCAGAAAGTAAGTTTTTTTTTCTTTCCTTTTACTGGCGTTTTATGTGCTAAAACTACGGTACGATTATGAGGCATGCCATAGTATAGGACTCCGGATTAATTTTACCATTACCATATTAAATTTTACCCCCATTGAAATGCAGCGGCCACAGGAGCGATTTGATACAGTTTGCTTGGGCTTAGCAGTGCAACACCAAAGCCACTATGCTACCACGGTGGGTAGAAGATCAGCTTTCAACATAGATACTGTGACACACAAGGCAGGTATCACTGCAATGACTTCCACTTATAGTTGGACTCGAAAAAAAAATTTTTGCAGCAGGATATTCAGAACGTGACATCCTCCAATAGTGAGGCCATTTTACGATTAGTTAGATCGGTGTGTCAGGGCCCCTTAAATAGATCTTCCAAAAAACATCACTTTTATAATACGCCAGTTTTAGTCATGTTTCTCACTGGTTTAGTAATTTTTTATTATTTTCTTTTTCAGAAAAATTGATAGAAACTGTATTAAGTTGCCATGTTTGCTTCGTTGCCTTGCAGGCACATGTGCAGTATGATGTATATATATTCAACTCTTCTCTCGAATAAATCTGTAGTTGACAGCTCAGCACTTGCATAACTTGCCTTTGTCCTTACCTCTGCAGCATTTGATTATGAGGCACGTCGTAGTGGGGGACTCTGGATTAATTTTGACCACCAGGGGATCTTTAATGTACCCCCAATGCGCAAAACACGGGCATTCTTACATTTCGTCCCCATTGAAATGCGGCCGCTGCGGCCGGGGTTCGATCTCCCCACCTTGTGCTTACCAACGCAACACCATAGCCACTTAGCCCTCACAGCGGAAACCCCACACTGTCAGTGTAGCCGTGAAGTAGAAGCCAGAGATACACAATACTGGGGAAACATACAGCGCTGCTTAAAAAGGTTAGTTTCAAGAAAAAAAAAAACTAAAAAATATTGCTGATTACAAATGGTACTTGCACATCTGACATGCTGTGAACTAATTAAAAAAGTTTGAGACAATCAGGTTGTCTCACCTTTTGTCCAGCACTGTAATCACATCGCCTGTTCGGTAGTGCAAGGCATCTTTCTTCAGTTTGACTGAGCCTCCCATAGAAGTGTCTGGGCAGTCGGTGATAGCCTGCACTTGCTCCGGCTTACACTGAGAAAAAATGAAGAGTAAAAACACAAGAACAGGTGCCCCGCGCATATTCAAGAGCATTTTTGCAGGAAACAAGCAAGGAAGTAGCTTGAGGATCAGCATGTTTCTTTTTGCTAACTGCAAGCATTCAGTTTATAAAGCTTGTTCGAGAGATGAACACGGCACTAGCACCTGTACAGTTTTCTTGAGTAGCATGACTCAACTAGCATAACAGTAATGGGAAGTAACAGTGCTGCTCACCTGATGGCTTAGCATACATCGTAAGTATTGCTGTATAAATGCCCTTTCTAGTGACAATAATGCTATAACACACCACTATAACATTCCATGGCTATACCTTTTGTACACAGTTCAGAACTACAAGTGAGGAGCATGCTCTGAACCTAGAACTTGTAGCTGGGCTAGCTGGTAATTCATCTTAATATGTTGCTGCAGAGCAGTATAGCCATTTTAACAATAGATTTACAGACTTTCTTGTCTGCTCAGCGACAAATTTTTCAATTTAGCGACCAGCGACCTTCTTTTTTTTTAGTGATGTTGTAGAACAGCTGACATTTCAGCAACTTTGAAGTTAGGAAATTTGCTTTACGCTTCTAGAATGCACTTGGTTATCTAAAAACTACATGTGAGTGGCTGATGAGGGCAAAAAAGGACAGGGAATATAGTTAGGTTAGCCAGTGTAAGCACTGGCTGGCTACTCTGTGCTGGGGAAAGCAACGGAAATTGGCTATATGCCACGTAGGCTCTGTGACCATGATGAAGCGAGTATCCACAGTGTGCTCACAAGTGCATGTTCTTGTGTTTTTTATTCTTTACAAAACCGATATGAAAGGGTCTCAATGGTCTGGGTTCTCCACTTTCACTAAATACTAGGGGTGTGCAAATACTCAATAGTGAGCATTAAAATAATTTGATTAGCAATTCGAGCATCTACTGTTCCATCTGTTCCATGCCGCATGCTGCGCGTGTTGTGGAGCCCCTTGTGATCGATGGCAAGCAAGCAAGCACCTCACTTCATTGTTTTCAGCACAAAATGAACGCCAAGCACACTGCGGATGGGCCATACTGGCTGATGCGGCAGCGGATTTTCTCTCTACAAGCGCTTCTGCCCGAATGCCACAATTGGCAGAATCGAGTGGCATTGGCCTGTTCCCCCTGTCTCGGTACAATTTTTTTCCAGGTCATCAGGGCCAATCGAAACAATAATGCGATGCGGAACAGCAATAAAAGCAGCACATATTTCGGAAAGTGCAGAAACATGTGCGGAGATTAGGCCAATTAGTCACCAAAAGGCACACAAATCATACTGTATACCCAGCGACGAACTTAACACCATTTTCGCAGCTGTCAAACACAAACGCATGATTTGGGACTCATTACTGATGAGCCACCCACACAAACGTATTAGCAGCAAGCTTTCCGAGAGGGCTTGTGGCCCATTCCCACCTCAGCAGCGACAAATTTTCACCACAGCCACGCTGCCTAGGCCATTAGGCCTAACCGATGCTGCTTCATCTTGCGTCACCAGCTAAAGCTCCAATTTGGTGCCGAATCGACACAGTTCTATTCAGAGCAGCTGCATGACACTCTGAAAGCCAACAAACCACCTCACAAACGAAAGCGTGTACGGTTTGGCAACAAAGTTGTTTATGGCCGCCACCTTTACAATGCGCCATATGGTGGCCTCTCATTTCTGAAGCCATTTGTAGACGCAGATCAGTATCGTTCTGTAGCATCAAGCAACCAGTCACAAGACTACCTTCGGATTTACATGGTGGGCATTAAAGTGTAATGTGACTAGTGCCTTAACTGCCTGGCTGCATACATTTGCAGGGACAGAGAAGAGGGAGAGGGGGGGGGGCAGCATACAATTTTGCTGTGACCCTCCCTATTTCAGCGGCAAATTAAGCCAAACCTAACAATGAAAAGTCACCTGCTCTCTATTAATTGCACTGACCGTGGTCGACTTGCACAGTGCCAACAATGGGCTCTCTATTAAATGCACTGACCGTGGTCAACTTGCACAGTGCCAACAATGGCTACGCGTGAAACAGTGATGGAGTCACCTGATGCACGGTCTGCCCTTTCTTAATTCTGTTGTGCAGATTGGCCTCACGATAACCCACCTGCCACAAGGATAAAAAATCCCTTCTGTATTTTGGAGAAAAATTGAAGAGCAATACCTCCTATGCAATAAAAGATTGCCAGAAAACACAGGTCCACTATTAACCCTTTCAGGGCTGATTTTTTTTCACCATATGCAACCGCCCAGGGTCGATTTTTTTTTATTGCAGAATCCAATTCTTCTGAGGGACCTATTTCAAAAAAAAATTTACCGTAGTTTTTCCAGGGTGACCGTACGGAGAGAAAAAAATATTTTGCGTTGGTATGGTGCCCGTGGAATAAAACCCAAACCGACGCCCGTCAGTGCGCGCGCACCAATGCGCGAGCGGTAGTACATAGACGTGCCGGAGCAAACTAGCTCTAAAGCAAACCATGCAACAAAAACTGAGAGAGGGAGGTGCGAGAAAAAAATTTCCTGTATTCCCACATAGTGGCAGCGCATGCCAGGATAGAAAAAGTTAGGAAATTGGCATGCTTTTTAAATGTACGGATGGCATCGTAAATATACGGCGTTGACGATTTTGTACTTGTTCGTGGTGGCGTATATATACGTCATTGAACTGAGAACCCTATTCGTCTTCAGTAGAACATAACGACAGAGGGAAAAAAAGCATTTGATTCTATTCAACAGACATTCTATTGATAAATAAAATATTTTTCTAACCCTCGTGTACTAGAACTGACCTGTAATCAGTGCCTGCATATTATTTGTAGTTCCATTTAATAAGAGTAGACCATAGTGTATATCTTGATTTCTGTATAGCCAAGTTACTGATAGCTTAATTATTACATTCTTGTTATGCAATATGCTAGGAGACTCCAGAGATGTGCAGCACTGTCTTTTCTTACACAAAATGTGTAAGCATTCACTTTTGCGATAATCTTGCAATATTCTATATTTGATTTTATATTCATCTTTTATTTCTTGATTCGATTCAATATAGAATTAAATAGCATCTACAATTCGGTAATTGCAGACCCCTACTAAATATTTTCGACTGGTGAACTTTTAAAAATTTTATTGTGAGATTTAGAACACAGCAGCTGAATAACAAGATAGATCGACTTTAACAAGGCTTATACGCAAGAGCAACTGGGCTTGTTCATGCAAGACAGAACACACTGCTTCTTTATGGCATAGATTGTGGACAAATCAGTACTGCAAAGCGCCTTCAGGTATAAAAAGGGGCAGAGGTATGGTAGTTGGCCTGCATACAGGTCACATAATTGTCATTTCCGTATTAACATGCAACCTTGAACGTCTTGCAGAATTTTGCTATCCTTTCAGGAGTGCCGAGAACGAGAAAACTTTCAGAGATAATGTTGACCAAGTGCCTTTGCGTTCTAGGGAAATCAAGTTGCTTGCATTCATTTGCATTGTGTGGCATTTCAAACCTGACAATCTGAAGGCAAATGCTTGAATTTTGGCTGTCATCAACTGTTATTATCCAAGTATTGCTGGTAAATTCGCTGTTAATTCCTTATTCACATGGATCCTAGACAAACATGAGACCTTTTAATAAATGATAAGCACCGTGCTAGCGTATATTACAGCCTATTTGCCCAAATGCCTATGTTATGTCAAAATTTTTCATCTAATTTTTTTTCCACTTTTTCATCTCACTTTAGTGACACATTGCAAAAAATTATGGCAACAATGCTTCAGAGCACAAAAGAACACACTCGGATGTACGCATGCACTCACTAGAGGCATTTTCATGCGTCTGGCCCACATGCCAGCCGGACGCATGTCTTGTCAGAAGCCCTGCAACAGTTGCATGGAGTGTGGGCAGGTGTTTCCCTCTGCTCTATCTAGTTTTGCAATTCGGTGGCAGAAAGACTTATTTCGTTCCCCACTGACATGTTATAAAGAAAATGATGAAAGAGTGACGGAAACAATGCAAGCGACCCAAGAACAGCACACCGAGCAGACGACAGTGACCTGGCCCATGAGCTCATCGCAGCCAATGGGACATCTGAAACAGCCAGAGCTTCAGGATAAGGCAGCGGCAACACTGCCACCATTTCAGCATTTTTTTGCATCACTCTTGGTGCTTGCCGTGGTGTCCGCTGGACCAAGTCCTCCATTTTAGTGTGCTCTACTCACACACACTAACACCCACATAAACACCTCATGAAAGGACACCTCCCACTTTTTCACACAAGCACTGTTCGTGTGGGTGTTTGTATGGATGCGTATGCATGAGTGCTTTCTTTTTCACTCTGAAGCAACATACTAAGATGCTCTGAACTGCCACAAGGTTGCAAGGTTGGAAGTTTTGCATTGTAAACTCTTACTATCTGCTAACTCAATATAGCTAACTACTACCAATGGCAGTGCCACCACACTTGTGTGAGAATGTCGCATAAAAGAGTATACAAAATTTACAAAATACGTGAAATTTTGCACAGCTTTGAGCAATAGCATAAATTGCCAAGATACAGGTACATGGAAGGTGAAGTCAGCACAAACGAGAATAAAAGTAAGAGTCAGGAGAAGTGAATTTGTATGATAGCCTGCAAGTCAGCGTATGACATTCCAAAAACTGCATTTCCCATTATTCCCATGCTGGTTTAACAACTACAATGCTACGATTATATTACCTGATCACATAAAAGGAAACAATTGAAACAAGCAAGGCTGCAATTTGTGCCGGCTGGCTTTATATGGTTCAGTATAAATGAACTCTCTTGAAGCACAAAACAAAGGAAATGACTTCAAAAGGGATATATAAAAGAGAAACTAACAAGAGTTTACTTCTGAAAGCTTGCTGAAGCATCCAAAATAATAATGGAATTATCAAAAACGGTAATAGTTTTGTGCATGCATGTGCATTCAGCCCTTAATACGTGTTTCAAGCCAGAGAGAGAATGCACATCTTGTTATACTCTTTCTTTTGACAATCATAAAGGTCTACATACATGTCTATAAATCCATTGACACACCGCCAAACTCTCTGAAATGAAACAGTCAATGCTCTGCAATGCATATCCCTTTCTAAACAGTTTTAAGTTGTGCTACAACGGACTGGGCATACAGTAAAAATGTCAAAATTGTGTTTACAAGAACCCTCGAATCACTCTGGCCAGGAAGAATAATGGCATTTAGATAATGCAGTAGAAAATTGTTCATGTTATGGAAAAAAAAAAACATAAACCATACTAACTGGGAAGACATACAATTTGAAGTCACTAAAGAATTTGACAGACTCAACTGTAGTTGATATCTACATAATGCGAAGCTTTGCATGAATCGTTGCAGCACAAGACGCCGACATGCACCGGGCTGGCGGGGTTTCAGTGGCCCGATACACACATTGTCGTTTTCGCACTGGCTTCGACAAGCCCTCCCTTACATTTGCACTCCTTGAATTCAGCCTGGGTCGGGTGCTTCTTTGAGAAAGGTAGCGTATTTACTCGATTGTAATGAGAGTTTTTTTCATGATTTTCATTGCTTGAACTAGACCGTCATGTTACATTCAAATAACACAAGAATGTATTTTAAAACAAATTTTCTAAATTTCGCGTATTTTAACATTGCGTTCAATCCATGGACAAGTCGACTGAAACCAATACAGTCAAACCTCGATATGTCGAGCAAGCATAAAGGGTCTATTCTGAAAGTAATGCGCATTTTCTGGGAAAAGTAGATTTATTGACCGGACCTGTACAAATGGTTAAAATTCTTCAATATATTCTCTTTCTGCATCAATACACTTGCGGAGACGCGTCTGCCATGCCTGGAAGGCACCCTGAAAGTCCTCGACGGGAATGTCTCTCAGGAATGCTGTAACATGCCTTTAGATGTTTTCCACTTTCTCCTAATGCTTCCTTTCAGCGCTCTCTTCAGTCGGGGAAAGAAAAAAAAAGTCGCACGGAGCCAAGTCGGGATTGTAAGGGGGATGGGAGACCACCGGGGTGCCGCTCCAGGCTAGGAAGTTGGTAACGATGAAGTATGTGTGGTTGGGAGCATTGTCATGGTGGAGCTTGACCGTGTCTTTGATGTCAGCCCTCATGCGTGGCACCGGCGTTTCAATCTCTTGAGCACCCCCAGGTAAAAGGCCGAGTTGACAGTTTCTCCCTGAGGTACAAACTCAACATGGACGATTTCTAGGGCGTCAAAGAAGACAATGAGCATCGTTTTGATGCGAGACTTGCTCATTTGCGCTTTCTTGGGCGGGGGGATGATTTTGTGTGCCACTCACTGCTCTGCCTTTTTGATTCTGGGTCGTACTTGAACATTCAGGATTATTCGCCGGTTGCGACAGAGTTAAGAAAGTCTGACTCATTTTGAATCAAATACAACAATTCTTGACAGCAGAAACTAAAAGTTCTTTCTGATCTTCTGTCAACACTTTCAGCGCAAGCTTCGTGCAGACCTCACACTGCTTGGAGTAAACTAGCGACTGACTGCGTTGGCAGGGGAGAACCCTCGCCAAATTTCCTGACCAGTTTTACTGCGCTGCCATGGACAGTCATGTCATAATAAAATCATGCACATTACTTTCATAATGGACCCTGTATATGGAATTATTGCACATATCGAACACTTTCTATATCACCTGGAAAATTGCATGCATTTTTAATTTTTTATTTCGAACAGGGTCGGACATAAAATGGATATATCAAACTCCGCCACCCCAGACCACGTGCGCTCTGTTGACAGGCGGTGAACTTTCCCGCAACACTCTCGAAGATAGCTGTGGTGTGATGGATGTTCCCGACTGCTTGAACGTAGTGGCATGCGAAAGCGGCTTAGCTAGTTCAGCAACGTCAACAACGTGCTGCATTTGCCACACTGCCTCCGCCTCACATGCGCCTGCCACGCCTCGTGAGGACTAGTGGTTTGCATCCGCAAAGACGCACAACAGTGTGCGCTAACTAGGCTCACTCACAAACACCTTAGCATATGCCGCTTAATACTTTGTTATTGACAATCATATAATGCGAAGCCAACAAACAAAGACGCCAAGGACGACATATCGGAAAGCACTGCTCGCACGTGTAATGTGAGCATGTGGGATCGTTCCCCACCTGAGGAAAGTTGTTTTTTCATCCACTTTCATAGCCATTAATTTATCATTTCTTTAATTCAATTATTAAGTACAAGTAATTTGCGCTATGTTGTCCTTGGCGTCCTTGTTTGTTGGCTTCTCATGATATGATTAATAAAAATCGGGTCCCTCGGTTAGCCCCCTTTCTTCTCGTTTGTTACTGACAGTGTTTCAAAATGCTTCGATCGATGGACTTTGAGATCACAGCAGAAGTAGCAGCCAAGTGAAGACACTGACGAGGTTGATCTCGCAAACGCTGATGTTGCCCCACTCCTGACTTCAACTTAGGCTGTAACTACTTTGGCCTTTCTACACCGCTGCTGTGGCGCAATAGAGGGCAACCGCCAATTGCTTGTGGATTGTTTATACTATGTTGAGGACTCCTTGTTTAAGCATGCGGCTGCCAGTAAGACGCAGGCTACACTGCTGCAGTACTTTCAGCCAAATAAATAAATACTTTGTGTGAAGCTTCAAGTGCGTATTACCTGTGCAATGCCACGATTGGGGCGTGATTGGAGATCGTTGTTCGGAGCTCGTGTTTGGCCTAGTCTGCCCCGACTTGGCGTGGCTGATGAAGTCGGCGCTGCTTAGGCTAATTGTGTGCGGCACATCGCAGCACAAACACATGTATGTAGGCGCACTAGCACAAGTACATCATCCTCCAGCTTGGAGTACGGCAGCCTCGAGAAGAAGGGAAAACGGCGTTCGATTTGAAATTTCAGATCTTTCCGCGGCGCGTAGCAATATAATACTTTGCAAACACGATCATAATCACGCAATGTATGCTCTGTGATTGTCAGCTCAATATGGCCAGACCTGGTAAGGGGCCCTTTAAGAAATATTTAATCTCAAAGGAGCCTGATGACACGACCACTTGATTCTCAGGTGATCACTTTCGAAAATAGTTTCGGAGACTTGACTCGCTTCAGCATCGCTCATAATTGCACTGATAACAAGATTGACACAGAGCCAGAAACAGTTGTTGGGGATGTTTTTGGTGCCGAGTCACGCGAAATTGATCGTCCAAGAATACCACCCAAGGAAAGCTCCACCTCCTCCTCAGGAGATGACGATAAGTGAAAAGAATGTGTTACCGAATCGATTCCTTAAATAAAGGTGCCATTTCTCTTTCCATTCGTCTCGTGTTACATTTGTGGTTTTATGTTTTTTTATCTCGTGGGCTGAAAACTCGACCTTTGTGCTACAATCAGCCTCTTTCACGTTCCTGTGCTGCCCTCTGACGCACACTGGTGGAAATGTTTTGGAAGGGTGTCGGGAATTTCGCCGGTTGATGTGTGTGCCTGTGCCCATGTTGAGTGTGCGTCGGTGGTGCGGTTCGTGGATCGCGATTAATTATTAATGGTTTTTCCGGGGCAGCATGTCGTTCACCCATCGAGTATAGTGGGTGAACAGGCCTGAGTGCGCTGTTGTGGTAACAGCGCGGTTGATAAAGGCACGCTGAGTTCCGTCTGCCGACGCAGCTGCTTTGAGTTCGTTGTCACTGACGTTTGCGATTGCACATCGCTTTTTGTATTCGTTTTACACATTCACTAAACATTTCGCATATTCAAGAAGCCTTCGAGCGCAGCCTTCCACGTGGGATTTGTCAAAGCGGTGCATTTGTTTACATCTACAGCTTCAGATCGCTGTTAACTTCGGTTATTGTAGAAACGGCGCATCGCGGATGTGAAATAATCTCAAAACGTAGCAAAACATACAGACGAGTCGGTATGACCGGCCGAGTCCCTTAAACAAGTGCAACTGTGATCCAGACACATATCTATTACGGGCTGTTACTACCGATTCTTGGTTTTGTTTAACATCATCATACTTACAGTTTGCGCATGCTATAAAGTATTATTAGAGACTGCTCGACATAAGTACCCACTTATGTGCCGTGTAGTTCTCTCGCGAAAAGGCGGATGCCATCGCTGACACCGTTGGCAACAGAGCGAGTTTATGCAGGTGTATCGAATGCACTGTTTCTTCTTTCCCGTTTGATGCAGAGGTAAACAATGCTTCTTTGGAATTAAGAAATGTCAGCATAACAACACACACAGGCCCACCATCTACGAGAATGCGACCGGTAGCGTTCGGGAACGGTGAGCAAAGTACAAGATGTTGGCACAGCGCTGTGTCACCACTTGCCACTTATTGTGTACGTGCCGTGCAAAGTCAAGAGTAGTTATCAAATCGCTATCTGGCCGCAACCTAACTATAAGAGCGGTTTCCTTCGTCCTGACTGCTACTTTTAAGTCCAACTCCATCGGTAGCGGGTGCACGAACTCGACGGGGTCAGGCCTAACCCAAACTTCGCTAAACAGGATCAACATTGGCTCAAACTTCACCTGCACAGCTTGAGAGGACTGAAGCTCGTGCACTCTAACTTCGAAGGCATGTCGATGCATTTTGAGCACGAATTATTATATGTACAAGTGAACGAGCTGCAGCTATCGCTTTGTCGGTTGGACGGCCGATCGCGTAGGGTTCGGTCAAGCTATCACGGTCGGGAAGCTGATTTTGTCGGTGCTGTCGACACGAAAGCTCGTCGCGCTATATGACAACTCGCACCTGTCGGTTGCGTCGTTGTAGGCTTATTACGATCGAACGGACTCAGTGACACAGTGCTGGATCATCGGCCAATCGTCGGCGTCAGTGTCTTGTCGGTCTTGTATCGATCCAATGTTATCACGCCTTAAAACAGTACACGAAGTCAGGCCCGCGTTGCCACCACCAGCAACAGTAGGCTGACGCTGCAAGAAGACTGTGTCAGCAACGTGTTTTTGAAGTGTCGCCCAAGTGTAACGTAGGCGTTTATCGATAAATTTGATGGCCGTCAATGCAAGGCGCCAACTACATGGTTCACGGTGCAGGCCCTTTTCTGTTTCAAAGTGGAGTTGCAGCGTTACGCACGTTTTCGGCACTGCACCGACGTTGAGCTACGAGTAGAGTTTCAACGTGGTACATGGCACGAGCGTTTGCAACAGCGCGCGTCCCAGCGCTTTTTTTTTTCCGGGGTACTTTCCCCCGATATCTGGCCGCGCGGCCGCGCGCGCCTTCCTTCCAAAACATTTCGCGACTAATCTGCTAGGGCAGGGCGCATGCACCGTCGCGCCATGAAAGAGGCGGATTGTGGTCGCATCATCATCATCATCATCATCAGCCTAGTTACGCCCACTGCAGGGCAAAGGCCTCTCCCATACTTCTCCAACTACCCCGGTCATGTACTAATTGTGGCCATGTTGTCCCTGCAAACGTCTTAATGTCATTCGCCCACCTAACTTTCTGCCGCCCCCTGCTATGCTTCCCTTCCCTTGGAATCCAGTCCGTAACCCTTAATGACCATCGGTTATCCTCCCTCCTCATTACATGTCCGGCCCATGCCCATTTCTTTTTCTTGATTTCAACTAAGATGTCATTTACTTGCGTTTGTTGCCTCGCCCAATCTGCTCTTTTCTTATCCCTTAACGTTACACCCATCATTCTTCTTTCCATAGCTCGTTGCGTCGTCCTCAATTTTAGCAGAACCCTTTTCGTAAGCCTCCAGGTTTCTGCCCCATATGTGAGTACTGGTAACACACAGCTGTTATACACTTTCCTTTTGAGGGATAGTGGCAACCCGCTGTTCATGATTTGAGAATGCCTGCCAAATGCACCCCAGCCCATTCTTATTCTTCTGGTTATTTCAGTCTCATGATCCGGATCCGTGGTCACTACCTGCCCTAAGTAGATGTATTCCCTTACCACTTCCAGGGCCTCACAACCTATCGTAAACTGCTGTTCTGAGACTGTTAAACATTACTTTAGTTTTCTGCAGATTAATTTTCAGACCCACCCTTCTGCTTTGCCTCTCCAGGTCAGTGAGCATGCATTGCAATTGCAATTCCTCAATTCATATTTAATCATGTTCGATTAAATACAGTATATTAGCGGAAAATTTTGACGCACCCACTCAGCAGGAATCGTTGTGGCGCTGAAGGGGCCCGAGCAACCCAAGATGCATGCTGTTGTTTTACTATTGCATAGTATTTTAAGATGGCAACTGAAATGAAATTGAGCTGGTGGGCCAGAGTGGACAATAATGCTCATTTCGTGCCCCCTGCAGCACGGAACAGCACCATGTTCGGGCTATCGATAAAGGTCGGAAAATATGATATTTTCAAATACGAATCGAATATGAATAGTGAGCATCAAATATCAAATAGAATATAGAATAGTCAAACGCAGGTGTACATATTTACAACAGGAATAATTATTTCAGTAAAATTAGGTATCACACTTGTATCGACTAGTGAGAAAAGAACAGCTTTCTATCACAGATAATAAGCATCAGTTTTAAACACAAGATCACAAATTGTCAATAACACAACTGCACAAATAGTCTCTCAACGTCTTTAGAGCCTGGTTGCAAACGAGCTTTTCAAGAATGAATGGCGGCTGTATGATTATCATTCCAAAAACGCTAGATAACTAGTTGTTAAAAGAAGATCCAAATTTCTGAAAAGAAGAGAAAAAAAAAAGAGCTGCTGCAGAAATTGTGTGCCCTAGACACATGTAAAAGGGCTCATTCCAAAAAAAAACATCACTAATTGTAGCATAAAAGATAAAAATGCCACATGACTAGACTGCAAGAAACACTAAATTACAGACTACAAGCACAAATCACTGGTTTTCATGTAACAGGCGCGTAAGGTATTTGAGGACACTACTTGCAATCGCCATAACCATTACCATTCTCAATCTATCTTTCTAAGTACTTTACTTCATCCACACCAACTGCTCAGTTATCCATCCAGCCCATATATTCCAGGGTACCAGCTTTCAGTCTGACGTGGGAGATGACTTCGTAAGTTCGCATAGTCTTCTCCCACGCCGACCACATTGACTTGGAGATGGCCGCTTTCTTGAATGTTGAGAAATCCTTTGTTTTTGGTGTGAGACCAAAGATTTTGGTCAATAAAGTCTGTGAAAAAGATAAATAGGCGCTGCCAGTGGTCAGACGCCATTCAGGTGGTTGAGATTCTCCAGCACATGGGGGTCATGATGAGTGAGGACGCTGAGAAATTTATTATGGGCACTGCGAAGCGGCTTTGAGTGGCAGAGTTAATATTCAAGCAATCTATGCACATTTCATTAGGCACCACTCCAAGGTATCAGACTGTCTTACACGACACGAGGATATCTGGTTATGAGCTTCTGCAGTCACGTCACCCTTAATGTAGCTTCCTAGTTCCGAATATCTAAACCTGTACACTGCTATGCATGACAGGCATCACTGAGAACAAGACTAACAAGCAGCCACACAATAATAAAAACACTATAAAGGCTGCTATTGTGGAGTCATCATTATGTCCTCTAAATACCTCGTACACTCAGTACGACACCGTCGCAATACCGAAAACACCGTTTGCATTACCCATTTTGTTCCAACACTGCATGAAAAGCTTTTGTCGTTGTCCTAATAATCTGTGGTACTTTGTTTAGCAGGCGGAGAGCAGTAGCCATACTTTTAACAGTCAGTAGCAGCAAAAGACTTGGTTAGCTTTGATATTTGTACGTACCGAATAGTTCACTTTCAAATACAAAATATTTGTGTGTAATATTCTATTCGTATTCGAAATTTCAAATATTAGCCCACCGCTAGTTATTGCCTATCAAATGTGCACAGTATGCTTCCAACGGCACTACACCCCATGCAGTGTGAAACAGATAGGTGAAGACGCTTATCGCAATATGGTTCACAGCATTGGCTGTGAACACAGCCAATACTGTGTTCACATTTTCATGTGAGAAAGGTGGGTGAGTTTTGTGGGTACGCTGTGACAAAAGGCAGTTACTGTTCTCGATCGTGTGTGCCTTGCTCCTTTTCTTGTTTGCATGAAATCTCGTGCCCAGAAAACGTATGACACGATCGCAGTCTGGCGATGTACTGAACACTCGTGCGGAAATATTGTGTTTTCCAAGAATGTATGAACCGGCAAGAAAGAAGTGTAACTGTATTGGGTACTCTTTTGTGTTCTTGATACCGAACAATGTCACCAGGAAATCATATGAACATTTATTAAGGAGGTTCTAAAAAAAGGCAGCGTAAACAAAATTTCTAGCTAAGGCAGAGATGCTTACAGTGCGTTTCTAAATTCAAGACTTCCACAGAGAACCACATCAGTGAAAAAAAGTAACAACTGAATAGGTAAGAAAGTAATTTGGGTTGTAGTGATGACATTTATAGGGGTCACTTACATCAGGTAACATTTGAAGTATTTCAGAAAACCTTGGCCGCTTGTTTGGGTCGTGCTGCCAGCATTTTAGCATCAGTGTGTAGTAATCCTTAGGACAGCAGTCAGGCTGCTCCAGCCTCTGCAGATTTGGCTCGTCTATCGCTTCCAATATCTGTCAACACACAAAACACTAATGACTGCGCTGACTCTGACAAAGATAGGAGCCAGGAATAGGTTCTTTTGCTCTGATAATAACCAAAAGACTTTTTGTCATGAATGTTGGAGAATAGCTAGGTACAAAAGCTGGGGAAGAAATAACATGAAGTGGAAGGTACAAACAGCAAGTCACTAGGTGCTAATTATATGGCAGGTCCTACTATGTTAACACTGTGATAAACATATATCCTTTGGGGGAACAAGCAGCAGCACTACTGCTACTAGAAAAATGAAAGCATTACCTCCAGCTGCATGAGTCAAATTCTTTAGCACAATGTAGCTGTTTGACATTGGCCAGTACCTGAAATGACAATGTGCTCACCTGTTGGCCAGTCAATGCAGCCCAGGGCTGAAATCCGTAGCTGAACATTTCCCACAAGGTTACACCATATGCCCACACATCAGATGCTGATGTGAATCGCAGGAAGTTAATACATTCTGGAGCACACCTGTTGAGAGATTGCATGAAAAGCCATATGGAAATGAACGTACAAAAACTACGTATTTGAAACTATCAGCATACTCCGCAATGAAGTTGCTAATCTGCCAGCAAAGGGTGTATGCTTACCATGCAATTGGGAGCTTGAGATTAACATTGAAGTTTGTCTGGTAGTAGTCTTTGCCTACACCAAGTGCTCGAGAGAGTCCGAAGTCGCTAATCTTTACCTGAAGAGGAAGAACAAAATTAGTGATTTCATTAATGCAGCTCTACCACTAGTACAGTAAAACCTCAATAATTCGAACTCAGTTCATTCGAAATTTCAGTTAATTTGTAGAAATTGAACTGTCCAACCATTTTCAATGCAAATTCTACCGGATAATTTGAACAGCCTGCGTAGATCTATCCGGACAATTCGAAGTTTCCAGCCAGCTGCAACGGCAGGAAAAAAGACAAAGGTTATTGAGGCATACAGGAAGGTGCATTCATCAAAGCGATCAAGGATTCGTTTCCCAACATACCCGGATATCGAAGCCGTTTAAATGAAGTGGCTACAAAATGCAAATGTTACTCATCTTACCGCGAGCGGCACTGACGTTCCTGTGAAAGGCTGATGAGCTGGCACTGCAGTTGGGTACTGCACTTCAAGTGAAGCAACGTTTGGTTCACCTGTTTTAAACAAAACCACTTTTCCTACCCAATGTTGTGTGGAGAAAGCGGCAGCACGGGTGCAAACATTGTTGAAGACTGGCGGAAGTACACGTTGGCTCCGCTGCTTCAGAAGTATGGAGATGCCGATGCGCACAATTTACATGAAGCAGCCTTATTTTATCAGATGATTTCTACTAAAACATTTGCTGCCAAGGAGACCGCTGTCTCGGGGAGAAAGCAGCCCAAGGACATAATTACCATCCTATTCGTTGCGTACTTGTCTGGAAGCAGCAAGCTTCCATTGCTAGTGGTTGGCAGAGCAGAAAAGCCCTGATGCTTCAAGGACGCGCATCTCCCTCCTAGAGATGCTGTCATCTGCAAACATAAGAAGGCCTGGATGACAGCTGCAATATTCTAGGAGTATGCGCGATTCCTTGACCATAAGTTCACTGCCAGAGGGAGGAAAGTTTTAGTTATCGATAACTGCCCAGCTTACGATGGCATCAAGAACCTGGAAGCCATCAAGATTGCCTTCCTCCCTGTAAACACAACTGCCATATCTCAGCCGATGGACCAGGGAGTGATACTGTAGACGAGGAAGAATTATTGCCACCACCTGTTGAAGCGGATACTGCTCTGCTATGACAGCCGCAAGCAGTATTCAATATATCTCCTCAGTGCAATTTGCCTGATTGCCTGCATCTGGAAAGAGCTCAAGGCAAATATCATAAGGCGCTGCTTTGAACACGCCACATTTTGTAAACAATGTGGGGAGGACCAGCGTGACGCTTACAGCTCTTCCTGCCTAGATGATAAGGGAGACTCGATGTGTACTCGGATCACCAACTCCAGCAAAGAAGATGGCGGCGAACTAGGTTTTGTGGAATATTCGAACATAGAAGCAGATGTTCAAACAACGTATGCTGCTGTGGAAGATGAAATCATTGACAGTGTGCCAGTGTGCGATGATGGTGACGATAACAAACCGACCTGCGCACCTGCTTTAGCAGCGGCTATCCATTCCATGAACATCATCCGCAGCTTTGTTGAGTGCAGCGGTGGTGATATAGATATGCTACATGTTGTGAGCAAACTGGAGAACATGGCACTTTCGGCAGCGAAGAACTACCATGCCAAGCAATTATGCATCAGTGATTACTTCAGGTAAGCTTCTAGTCCACCAGCAACTGCGTACTTACCATGGTGGCGCACTGTAGTGCGTGCTGTATCTTGAAAGCGATCTGCTGATGGCTCATACCTTTGTACATGAAATTTTCTTGCCACTGTTTACGTTGAAGCAATAGACAACATGGAGGCCACTTCGCTTGCTGCTGCTGCTGCACTTGCTAATGCCGGCGTTTTCACAGCGAGTGTCTGCAGTCATCGAGTGTGATGTGTTCACGTTTTCCTGTGCATGCTGCCACCATGCTTGTTAATTCAGTTTGTCAGCAAATGTTTCCAAGCTTATACGGCTGATAAAACTACTATCCTCACTTCGTGTAACTGTCTGCGAATTCGCTATCACAATCAATTCTTCACCTTTTGGGTGAAACTGCAACTTTCTTTTAAGCACAAGCATTTTCATGCGACCGATTTCCGAACTTACAACATTGATTTTGGAGCAACCTGTTAACTTCTACAAGCATGGTGTTTAATGTCACAAAAAGAGATGGGAGAATTGTGTGTGCCTAGGTGGCACTTATGTAGGGAACAACTAATAATTGTGCTTAGTTTCATTGCTCTCAGTCCACAGAAGGTGGGTCAGGGGTAATGTTTAATAAACACACCTCATACACTCACTAAGAGTTTCACTTAAGCATGCCTTGTTGCTCTTCTGAATGAATTGTTAGAAACCTTGTTCTTGGCAAAGACTAGGATGTTCCGTGCAGCCAGGTCCCTGTGGATGAGGCGCTTGCTCTCCAGGTACTGCATGCCATCACAGATCTGCATTGCAAAGTCACAGAGTGCCATCACCGGGAAGCTGGGCCGCAGAGAAGCCTCCTTCAGGCACTCCAGCAGTGATCGCAGAGGTGCCAACTCAGTCACCTGCATTCCATCACCCGCAAGTCACGGTTACACAAATTGTGTCTGTTGTCACTCAGCAACACTTGACTCTTGCTCACCAAGAAATGTAAAGCAAATAAACTGCAGCCAGATGTTTTTTAACAACTAATTGAATGGTTATCACACAGGATCAGTATGAAAATATAATAATATTTAAAAATTTCAATGTCCGGAATAAGAAAAAAAAACTGCAAACAGGGAGAGTTGGACTAGATTCATTGTGAGAAAGGCATATTCAGGATTGGGACACCAGCATGGAAAGACCCTTGTATTTTTATGCTTAGTGTCATTGTTTTTGTTGTAACTTCAAGATGAACCTTCAGCAACAACCATACGAGGCCAAAAGACAGTTAAAACAATAGTAAAAGCAGAAACACCAGCTGCTTGATAAATAATTATGCGTAACCATGGACCATCAGAGCCCACCTACATTGATCCTGCACCTGAATGAGTGCTTGAAAATTATGAAACAACCAACCAGGTACCAAGTTCGTGTCACAATACTAGGACATCTGCAAGCATTCTACTCACCAGCATGAGAGACACAGTGTCCAAAACAACCCCATAGAGCCGGACAATGTGTTCGTGGTCAATGGTGTGCATAATGACAGCTTCTTTGAGGAACTCCATGGGGTTGTTTTGCATTTGATCCTTGCTCAGACACTTTATGGCCACCTGGATCTGCAGATAAGAAGTACACGCTGTCAGTGCGCGACTGCAATATGGACTGCTGCAGCTGCTCAATATAAACTGACGGAAGGCCATCTTGGCACAAACACAAGAAAGGACCAGTGCAGTTCATGGGAGGTACATTATCAATGCTACAGGTGTCTGTCTTTGTGATCATCATTTCAGCAGTGAAACCACCAATCAAGAGGGTAAAGCAGCCAAGGGGATTTATTTTGCCATGGTGCCTGTCTAAGATGACTACTGCCTGTCTTATGCAACCTAAAGGTAAATTTCTGTGCAAAAGATAGCACAAGATGCTGAATTGTCAGCTATATCAGCAATGACCTGCCAGATATGCAAAAACTGTCATTGACATGGCTGCTGGAACAATTGAACAATCACAAAAAGTGGGAGCGCGTTGTTGCTTCAAAGGCTATTTTGGACCCCTTTTCTTGTAATACTCAGACTTTTTTCCCAAATTGACAAAATGAATAAGACCTGGATTTGAATGTAGGAGCTCTGTCCCACAATTTCACGCAATGAGTCTGCAAAAAAGTTGGAGAGGGTGTATCGGGACCACTCTTTCAACTCGAAAGGGCTCAGTTCATAGCGTGTATATAATTTCAGGAGCATGGCAAAGAGGAAAGGCGACATGAGAAACTCGTTTGACCCTTTGCACTGTGTGGCATATCCACAATGCCCTATGGAGCTCCCTGGGCATCACCCCAATGCCTTCTTGACAGCTGTAATTATCTGCGACCCCCTTCAAAAGCATTGCAGAAACTGTAGCGCTTACCCTTTTACTAATGTGGAACCGTCCAGAGGGGAAGTAGTACATAGAATGGTAGAGAGGAGCGGGGAGAAAAGGCAGAGAATGGGTAGAACCAATGCAGCCACGAAACTCTTAGCACTCGAATACATATATGGGGGGTGGGGGGAGAGGGAAAACGCGACCTGAGAAGGCGAGGAAATGCTGTGCAATGCAAGTGCCCTTGAAGCACCCTAGCTACTACTAGACATGACAGCGGTTGTGGACAAATTGGATAAATTCATGTTCAAGGTACGGTAGAGTATGTTTCTGATATTTCTGAAAAATAAACACCATGCAAATTTGTCAAGTGGACAAATGATGCATGGTGTGCAGACTCCAAGCCACATTAAGGGGGGTGGCTACCCTTGGATACTAACTTTTTTGTTTATTGAGATATCTTAATGAAATTTTGAGGAGAGACTCGTAGCAAAAGTCAGACTGGTGCACATAGTTTTCTCATTCCAGGCCTGGAGAATTTTCAAAAGGTGTTGCAAATGTGAAATTCACTATGACTATTCCCAGATGGATACCTCAGGGCAAGATTTAAAATTTCCTTGCTGAAAAATTTTAGCAGACCATCGAATTTAGTGTTGGCGACTAATATTTTATCAATCAAATTTTGATTAAATATCCCAAATCACAGACACAATATATGAGGGCTTGCTTTGCCCTCAGAAATTTATTCAGATACAAAAAAAAAAACACTTCTGGAAATCTGGTGAGCGGTTACAGAGATATGGCTGGAACAAGCAGCCTCACCAGCCAACAAAGTGATTTTGAGAAAATGGGCTTTGAAAGTTTTGAGCACATATATTGGTCTAAAATGACCCTGCAGTGTAAGTGGAGATGTCCTTAGAAGCACTCTCTTCTTTTGCTGCCTTTCCACCTTCTCTTGCGAACGCTTCTTGGCCTTTTTCAAGCGCAGAGAATCTTTCTTGGCTGCCCATTAAATGGCCAGGTGGCCAGGTGTTAGCCCCACTGATGAACATAGCTCTTGGGTGGCCCTGTGGCAGCCAGCATTACATTTTAAACTGCCTCATGCAGTGCTGTCTCCACAGCAATCAGTGATGCATGCTGCTCTTTGGGCATCAGGAACCACAGCATTCTGATGCATTCTGCATCTTTGCTCCCAGGCAGCGATGCAGAAGAGAAGCCTGTGAGAGGTGCTCATAAACAGGTAGCAGTGCTTTTGCAACATAGCCTGAAAGATTGTACCGATGCTTCGGAGGTGGCACACCATCACTCTTGCTGGCATTACGACGACACCACTAGTCTGCATCTTCAGGGCACAAGTCATGGTGAGGATCCTCGTCCGTTGATGTCACGTGGTGGTACAATGCCATCACTGCATGCTGCATTGCAGCCACATCGTTGGAATTGTTCCGTAGGGCCCAGCCATAATAGTCAGTCAACTTGTCAATGAGGGCCTTCGTCAGCATGCCCTTCCCTCCTAAAGCCTTGTCCCTTTTCTGTACAAGGTTGCGCAGTGCTGTCCCTATCCTCTTCTGGACTTGGTTCAGGCATTCCTCTTTCGAAATGGGGACCAGTCCATAAACATTTTCTTGTACAAGGGCAGAGAAGGTGGCACTATCTCCGTCAGACACGAGCGTTGTGTAACGAAAGCTGTGCTTTGGCATGGAACAAGAAAAAAGGATGACAGCTGCCTCAATTCCCATCCTCCCAGACTTGGAGTCGGTGTTTTTCTGGCACACATGATCCTCCTGCCAGCTTGCATAGCCTGGACCTCCAGGCTTTGGTCTTACTTGGCAACCAAGGCACTGGTTCAATGAAACAATGGTGTCCAAGATGAGGCCCATATGACAGTCAATTATTGCACCAACTCCAACATGGGATGTGTGGCCATGCTTGTGCCATGTTCCATCAAAGATTACTGTGATATCCCTGCTGAAATATGGATCTATTCTTTTGTAGGTGGTTTTCACAGCAGAAGCAGATTCTGCATAGAACTTGTCTATGCATTGTGTCAGCGGTTCCCTGAATTTCTTCAAGTGCTTCTGAAAAGTTTTATGATGCAGGTCACGATGGGACACGTTCATCGCTGCCCGAAAGTCACTGAGGGCTGCTTGTCCCTTCCCTATCTGTTTTGTTGCCACAATGGCTCTTAAATTCACGTCAAAGGCCATCGAGTCATCCTGATGAGCAGAGCTCCACGAGCTTGCAACTACTCTACAATGTAAACATAGCAGCTCAAGCTTTGTTGCAGGTCCAAGTTGAGTGCCTCCTTGAACCTTCATCCCAGTCACGAAGCACTGCTGACATGGGGTCCCGGATAGCAGGTCACCTAGGGCATCCATTTGCACAAGGATAAATTTTTTGCCATCACTTCTAGCAGTGACAGCTTCAGGATCACGCTCTATTGCTTGAAATTTTCGCTCCATCGCTGAAATAGCGCCAAGTTCTCGTTGCACAGCAGCGTGTTTTTGATCCGCTGTCTCTTTATACTCACACATCAGGAAACTTGTTTTCAAGTGCACAGTGGATGACGTGATTGCCCTGTCCGAGGCAGATGAAAGAGAGGCTATTGAAGCCATTGTCGATGAGCACGAGACACCAGGCGCACTCGTCACGACAAATTCTTGCGCCAGTGGAGCAGGAGTCATGTTGCTAGAAGCGTCGATGCAACCCCGCTCTTGCGTAGATGAAGCAGAAGCTTCCCCACAGGAATCATCAGTGCGATAGTCGTCAGCGTGCAGGCGAGCGGCGAGCTTCGTTATGCGGGCGAGTTTCATAGAATGCTTCCTTGCACCGAACGCATGTAGCATCTTGAGTTTCTTTGGGCACATTGTGGCCGACCGCACAACAATCGGCAACCATGGTCTTGTAAAGACGGTTGAAAATCATCTCGTAAAGACAGCAGAAACTTGGAGAATATGTGAATAGCTGCAAAGATAGACTACGGCAAGCAGAACACACTAAGGGTGCCAGCGATGGAGGAGCTGAAGCAGACGACAGCCGGACGCATTATGCAGGAGACCACTACGTCATCGCACACAGCAGCCAATGGGAGTCGCGGGCTTTCCCGCGTCCTTACGGAGCACGCTTTGCACAATCTCAGCTTCCCGTCTCAGCCTCTGGAAACATGAAAGCTCTGACAAGCCCTCCAATCATGAGCGATTTATGCCTCTCCTGCGCTACCGCTGCCACCGCGGTTGGCAGAGAAGAAAAAGCACAAGCATGAGCAAAACAACACCAAAATGGCGGAGCTTGGGGGAGCGGTGGAGAGATGGTGTTCACGCCAAGAAGGGTATTTCGAGTGCTCGTTCACCACTCGACGGCTGCCGCGGCTCGTTATAAGCTTTATTTTAAATAGTTTCGCGATGAATTAGATGATATTTACAGAAATGGTAGTTTATAAGACATACTGCCCAAATATGTGGTTTTCCAAAATCGACTTTTTTTTAAAATTTTCGGCTTTCAAAGGCCGCGTCCCCCCTTAGGGCACCGTAGCATCTAGGCAACATCACAGCACCGTATAGCCTAGGCATCACACTTAAATTCAACACTTGTGTGCCTGCCGTGGTAGCTTTGCAGCTATGACATTGCTCGAGGTTGCACACTCGATCCTGACCGCAGCAGCCACATTTCGACAGGGACGAAATAGTACAAAAACGAGCATGTATTTAGGTTTAGCTGCTCGCTAAGAAACCCCACGGGGTCAAATTTAATCCGTAGTATGCCACTATGGCGTGCCTCAAAAGCCAATTGTAGTTTTGGCGTGTACAGTGCCATAATTCAAGTGAAGTTTAACACTTTTGCCTCGATGCAATGTGACGTGTGAGCCAATGAGAATACTAACCTCCTCGGAGGCTATGAACAATGGTGCACAACAACACCTCAAGCAAACACGTCTCGCTGTGTGTTCTGTGTACTATGAAGACAAACAGCACTGGTGCATGCAAGGTAACATTTACCATCAACTCGCCACTCTCGTATTTCACTAAATGCTGAAGAAATGCTGAAGAAATGCTGAAATTTGCCATCAACATCACTGCTAATTATCATCAATCAAAGCAAACAGCACAGAAAGCTTTGTTTACGTCATTCCCACAGTGTGGGGGGATCCACATAATTTTTTTTTATTCTCAAATGCAAATTGGTGCTATGGGGCTGGCGTTTCAGAGACATGATATCAATTCAAAAAGAAATACATTGTAGCTGAAGCACTCAACAGAAGACTTCCAAGGGTGTTTTCAGCAATGGAAAAAGAGGCGAGACCAGTGTATTGTGGCTAATGGGGAGTATTTCAAAAGTGAACACATTGATATATCAGAAAGTTCGTAAAATGCACTCTTTAAAATGTAGTGCACAAACTTTTAGGACAGACCTCATATGCCCTGGAGACTAGCAAACAGTCTCTCTCTCCAATCTCCAAAAATTTGAGTTGCAGATGACCGTCGTCCTTGTGGCACACCTCGAAATGGGTTAAACACCACACATTACTAGGCAACAAAAATTGAAATGTGAAATGAGCCAGAAATTACATGCATACTGCTTAAAAGAAATGTTTTGCTTGCAGTGTTTCTTCGCTGAAAAGCTAGGCTTATCAGACGCTTTTCGTACAACGAACCACCTGTTGCCCTGAACTTTAAGTGCAGAACAGCACACCTCAGGGTATGTGGCCGGAACCAAAGGGATAGACATTATCCATGTGAGGCCATTCATCCAAACTGAAGACAAGCTGGCTGACCTAGCGCATTGTCCCTGCTTGAGATATTCTGAAGGGCAGACGAAGAAAATGTGCATGCCTGGTGCCTAGCCATTTCTAAATGGCCATTAATAGACACCAATCTAACTCACCCTGTCTCCATCTTCATTGGTCCAAACCCCTTGCTGGACGACACCAAACTCGCCGACACCAAGCTCCTTGTTGATGACAATGCTGTCTGCAGGGATTATATGCTTGCTGGGAACCCGAACCTGTGACGAGGAACCCTTGTCCGTGCTAGTGTCAAGCAACAGCACTGACGACTGGTCCATGTCATCTTTGGCTTTGGGGAGAATCATCTGCACAACATAAGAAATCATGTGTTTTATTATATTTGATTTGTGCACAAACACGAGTTCTACACAACTGCAATGAGCAATGGCAACCATATGGCAAGCAGGGGAATGAGCTGCATTCAAGCACAAACACTTGGAACTATTTGAGACAGCAGCATCTTTGTTCTTTGGATGTCTTTTATTCTGCTTTTCTCCTCTTGCATTTACCTGTGGACTTTTCTCTGTTTGGTTCTCAAGACAACCTTGGCAGTTCTTGGAGACCAGACTTTCCTGAAGCAAAATTTTTTTGCTTTCATCGATGGCTATCAGTTCTTCAAAATTTACTTCACTTCAGAAATGGAAACCAACACAGTGCAAACACATCAGCAAGGAACAAGAAAACAGAAGAAACAAAGAAGCACATGATGTCAAAGAAGGAAGAAAGAAGGTAAGCGCCTCTGTTATTGCAACCATTTTCTGTAAAAAGATATATCAGGAACAATTACTTATCTGTGTGTGAGTTTACACGCCAAAAAAAAAAAGCAATGTGAGAACTGAAAGCTTGAGGAGTTAGCAATGAGACAAGAAGTTGTTTAAGAAGTGCTGCCAGTTGCATTCTCATTGCCAACTGCATAGCCTCATTTCTATGCTTACAATTTTTCTGCGTTTATTTTTAGAAAAGATACACAAATGGTTTTCGGTGTTCACACACTTTTTTCCGTTACACCAGCAACTTTCAGCAGGTTGTGCTGTGATTATGTAAAAAAGTGGTCATAACACTATCCTTTTTTTAAGTTTCCATGACATGCATCAGTTATCATTGAAGATAGGGTCACAAGTGCAGAGGATAATGTTTCCTGAATCCTGCCCTCCTGAATGATAGGCCTTGTTAATTCCTTCAGCTAACCATGGCTGGCCTACTGCATAAAGCACTGCAAGTGCGCAGTGAAAACAAAACTGTGACCACAACAAAAGGATTGCTACGTGATTCTAAGAAAATTTTGTTTGAACACATCAGTAGTTAAAGCTAAATATACACTTTCTTAAAAAGGCAACTCTGGCAACTTCTTTAGACATGTAGATAGGCTCAAAATTTTTATTGATTGTCCTAGGCCTCTGCATATGTGTGCCAAACAGCATGACTGGGAGCTGCATATTTTTTCCACAACTTAATTTTAAATATTGTTGTGTGTACTCCTGATCTGTGCTCTCAGGCACATTATTCTTACTGGCCACTTTCATCCTCATGATTTCAGCATGGGAGCAGCAGCACTGACCATACATGCTTTTAATGCATGCAGAACTCTTACTGCCATGTTGTACTCATCTGCTATGGTAGCAACATGAATTTCCTAAAGCAATATTTTACTGGGACAGCAGTTAAAAGCTCTACATTGGGTCCATCTTGTCTGTCTCGTCTGTCCATCCATTTTTGTTGTGGTAAGGCCACCTTGTCATCCCCAGCTTTGCCACTGAACCAGTGTAAGGAAAAAAGAACATTTCTCCCCAACCACCTCCACTGGGATTTGAACCCATACCAGTGAAACAATGTGTACTTGGGGGTTGAGCGTACTAATCACTCAGATATCACCCAACAACACTGCTGGGCAATTAGTGCAAAGCTTTGCACTGCACACAGACTTGGAGAGCAGTCGCATCTGTGCACATATTTCGGAGGCAAGAATGAGAAATACAGTAGTGACTGAGGATTACATTATGTACATTGCATCGAAATGGTTTGTGACATGATGGTTTTGTGTTTGTGTGCAATTATTGTTGTCAACAGAGGTTCTGCAGCTACCTTAAATATACACAAGGAAAAGCAGGAAGATACCTATAAAGAAAGGGATCAGACAGGGAGACACAATCTCTCCACTGCTATTTAATGCATGCTTAGAAGAAGTATTCAAGCTATTAAACAGGGAAGACTTAGGAGTAAAGATCGGCGGCGAATATCTCAGCAACCTTTAGTTTGCTGATGACATTGTTCTAATCAGCAACAATGTAGACGTGTTACAACAAATGATTGAAGACCTAAACACAGAGAGTGTAAGAGTATGATTGAAGATTAATATGCAGAAGACAAAGATAATGATAAACGGCCAGGCAAAGGAACAAGAGTTCATGATCGACAGATGGCCTCTAGAGTTTGTGAAGGAGGATGTTTACCTAGGTCAATTATTCACAGGGAACTCTGATCATGAGAAGGAAATTCACAGAAGAATAAAAATGGGTTGGATCGCATGCGGCAGACATTGCCAGCTCCTGACTGGAAGCTTACCATTATTATTGAAAAGGAAGGTGTACAATCAGTGCATTTTACCAGTGCTGACATATGGGGCAGAGACTTGGAGACTGACAAAGAAGCTTGAGATCAAGTTAAGGACTGCATAGAGAGTGATGGAACGATGAATGCTAGGCATAACGTTAAGAGACAAAAAGAGAGTGGTTAGATCAGAGAGCAAACGGGTATAGACAATATTCTAATTGACATCAAAAGAAAAAAATGGAGCTGGGCAGCTCATGTAATGCGCAGGTTAGATAACCGTTGGACCATTAGGGTTACAGAATACAGGGTGCCAAGAGAAGGGAAACGCAATCAAGGATGACAGAAGACTAGGTGGAGCGATGAAATTAGGAAATTAGCAGGTGCTAGTTGGAATCGGTTGGTGCAGGCCACGGGTAATTGGAGATCGCAGGGAGAGGCCTTCATCCTGCAGTGGACATAAAACAGGCAGATGATGATGATGATGAACTCCAGCTCTTGAGCCCCGACTGCATAGCCATGGCTGTGCTCTACAGCCCCAGTCCAACGCCATGCTGCCGTAACCAGTTGCTGTACCATGCCACGAAGGCAATCACCTGGCGACGTCAGTGGCACATTGGCCGACTGGCCCAGATCGCGTCGTGCACCACGCGGGTCCCTGCAGAAGACTACAACCTCATCGCTCTCGTACAACGCTCACGCTGCATTGGAACCATGCAGGCCAATGTCCTTTGCCACGTTAGGCCGGAGTCTGACACAAGTGGCAAGAGTCAGAACGTTCGTTTGCTTGTGACGTCATGTTGGTCAGTCGAGCGGAGGAACAATATGAAGTTGAGGGCTTGTTAGTATTTATGTGTATAGCTAGTTTTTGGAGTGTCTCGTGTGTGTATACTGTTTATAATTCGTCAGGGTAGTTTGCTGTTTTCTTTTTGTTACACCTTTTTTTAGATGAATGTTCTTTAACATATTTGAATTGTGTCTCTTTCCATTTCTGGAGTGCTGAAATTCATGACAGCCACTCATCCATCCTCTCTAGAACTTCTTATTGTAACACACACGCCAACTGAAACATCAATCAGAAATGCTAGACTGACATAGGAACAGCACAAAACATTTCCAATTGACACCTTAACTTTTACAATGCATAATCGTTCACTGTACAAGCCAAGTTTGTAACTAAGGTTCTGCATACATTAATTTTTAAATATTACAATCTCGAAAACAGTGTTCCTGTTTTTTCTTCTTAATTCACTCATTTAGTATTCTTAGTGACGTGGTGTAACCCAGAACCTTATATATCTCTCTGCAATGTTGCAAGATAGCTATCTGCAATAAAGGGCTCGTGCCCTTGTGTTCAAGACCACCTTTTACGAGAGAATTTATTGCTGGGCCAGTCGGTGCAAATTACTGAACAGGCAACCTACGAAACAAAAAGATGCGTACACAAGAGAAGTGGTTAGAACGAGCACTGAACTTCAACTCTTCCTTTGTAAGTCCAGCGCTTGTCCTGTCCACGTGTTCTTCTATGTATGTGTCTCACTGATTTCCCCCACTAAAGGGCCCCTCGCCGGGTCTGGCCAATTTGAGCTAACAAGCACAGAGCATACAATGCATGCTAACAATCGTGCTTGCAAAGAATTACATTGCTATGCACCGCAGAAAGGTCTGAAATTTAAATCCGAGCGCTGTTTTCCCTTTCTCTTGTGGCGACCGTGCTCCAAGCCGGACAGTGACGTTGTCGTGTCCCTGCGCCTACCTAGTCGTGTCTGCAGTGTGACATCACACGTGGTGACACGTGACTTCAAGAATTATTAAAGGCAACATCTGTTATTTGTGTGATCTGTTGCTTGAGTTGACGAAAGTTTAGAGAAATAATAAAACATACAAATGGAATGTCTCCGTGTTTGTTGTTTTACTTTGAACTGGAGCAAGAGGGATGTACTTCCGTTTCATCTGCTTGTACCCACGGTTGTGCGGTCACGTGCGCAGGTACTGAAACTATGCTATCTTCTACCATGTTCCAGCACATGATCATGCTCTGCAATCCGCTTGTTTTGAGCCAGTATTCGCGCAGTACTGAATTATACCGCTAGTCATGCGTCTTGTGCAGAGCATGCAAAATTGTGTGCTGCGCGTAATATCACAACAGCTCGCACGCAACACTATCAGGGGAAGTGCACGGCGCCAAAAAAAAAAAAGAAAATTGAGGAGAAACAAAAGAAATGGAGGCGGGGCTCATGATGTATGCGTCATGCGATCCTCAAGGTATGGTATGGGAGAACGCAGGGAAGAAATTTCACTTGCGAGTGGAGAGAGTGTCTCCCTATGCAATGGAGCTCGCCTTCTGGAATCATGGGTTCGCGGCACTGAAATATTTCTGCCTGGCCTATTAATAAGCCGATTAAAAAAAATTTTATGGCAGAGCACTCCCTAGAGGACACAGAACTTCCAGCATATAACCAAAATTTGCTATAGGGCGTGGTGAGGGGTCCTTTAAAACACAGTCACTGCGTGAATTGTACACAGTACAAAACGAACAGAGCATGTCGTCATACAAGCACACCGCACATGTATCCGAGCACAACCCGAGACCACTGTGAGCCAGCAGGGAAATCTCATTTTCTCCTTCCAACATGTAGCCCATGCATGTGCTACATAAAAGCCACACACACTGACATGCCAATGAGTATTTATGGAATGTAAACGTAAATTTAATATTGACATATGCGTATCTTACGAGCCCCTTACCAACTATTGCCAACTGAAGCAAACATTCACACGATGTACGACAGTCTTTAGCAGACGCCGCGAGCTTATGTTAAATGTTAAATGTTATAGCTGGTGTCAACTTTATGCAAGTGGTGCAGCTATGACCTACTGAGGTGTTTCACTGCCCTTCAAAAGCTTACCACAATCAGTTAAACACTGCTGCAACAGCACACAACCAATAAACACCAGAAACATATTCTGTACTCTACAACGTATCTCGACCCAGCAACCGACATCAGATGTCGCTCTGAAGACTGAAAGCAGGCATCGTGCACTGCAGCTTTAAATGGAACAACTGGAGCCACCAATGATATGGTGGCCAATGGTGCGGAGCAGTACTAATAAATTGTCTCGAAGCAAGCTCGCACATGGCGGAAAGCATGGCCTACGGCTGTGGCTTGACGCTTCGCAAGGACTACGTTGAATGGCAGGTGGTGCCCTGCTATTTTCGTGTTCATATATTCCAAAACCGTCTATAGACACATTTAACAGGTGCGGTCACCGATCCAATTCCCTGGAAGTCCCAGGCGATACCTCTAAGGGAGCTCCAGAGTGGGATGACCTGCGTCATCAATAAAAACTATTCTCATGCGATTGCTACATTTATAAGGATTAGAATTGATGAAACTGTGTTTGCCACTTATTGATAGGCATTTTACGATGTGGTAATAAACACAGAAAAAACATCTGGCTGTACGGTAACACTTTCACTGATAAAATGGCACGAGTCATGCAATCCCATCAATTACAGTGTTATAGTATTTGCTATTGAGGCAGCACCACTCAAACTCAAAAGATATTTTGGTTTAAAGCCCCTCCACACATGCGCCACCGCCGACCAGGTTAAGTACCGCCAACCTACTTTCCTCCTCCACGCTCCTCTTCCACTCACCCCCTTAGCTTCCGGTGTCAAGCGGAACTTAGGTAGCTGCAGCTTCCTGTTCTGAGTGGAAGCGACCCTATGTTTTTTAGCGTTGTTTACTTTCGCGTCGATGGAGAGGCTTGAATTGCACCAGCTTTGGTTTAAACTACGAATGCGATTTCATCCAAGAACCACCACCTATTGTAATCAGCTATCTGGTCGTGTTTGCTGCTTCGCGTCAACCTGCGATGGGTTCTGCCACCAGAGACAACGTACAGTGGATGTAGTGCCTGGGTGCTTGGAGATCACTGCCGTTTTTCGTGCATTTGGAAAACAGCGAGCGCGAACTTCAGCGGAATACAACAGCTTGTCCCCATCTTAAACTTCACCTAAAAGAAATGACACGTGAGGCTTATAAAGCCCTCGTTGGCACGTGACGCCCAGATATTGCTCGTAAAAGCGAGAGTGCTTGTTACTTCTTCAAGTGCTTTTCGCAGCTCGGCTCGTACCTTTGTTCTTGTGTTGTCGTACAGGCGCGGGACAAGCACATGTGACAGTTTTGTTCGAGATGGCAGACTGTGGCACAGTGCAGCTGCTTTTATCAGTGCTTTGAACCTCCGGTTTTCTACAAAGCTATAAGGGGGAAGATCTAAGGCGACCATTTCTGCCCCTTTCTGGTTAAGTGCGTTTTCTTTCTTCTTAGACAATGGCTGCTGTCTCTGCTGTAGTATATGATCCAGTGTTGGTTGATTCTTCAATGGCGCATTTGCAGCAGCGTCTTTTTTGTGCTCTTCTGTCAACAAAGGGTGCTGTTTCGTGTGTTTTGGAGAGTAGTAGTCATTCCCGTCGGCGTTTGAAGAACACGTTTGCACTACTTGCACCGAGCTGTAGACGGCGAGAGTCTTGTGTAGTATCGCCAAAGAAGACTTCTTCCGGCTTTCTTTTCTTGCTTGCTTGGTGGTTTGTCATCCGCAGTTGATGCCATTCTTGGAGAACACCCTTGAGTGAGGGCTGTATCAGCACTGAGATAGTTGCAAATAGCGCAGCGGCGAAGTTAGTGTGGTTTGCGTTTGCCTCAAAGAGCAGCAGCGCTTAACGTAGCAAAGAGCTGGCAAACACCATAGAAAAGTGGGAACACAAGGCGGGAGTTGTCAGTTTGAATCCAATGTTTTCATCAGACATTTATTTTTTTATTTCCGAACATCTAAAAATTGTCAAGGTAACATTTTAGAGATGCATATTTTATTGCGGATACTTACAGAGCACGAAAGTACATCACATATATCGTTATGAAAGAGCCCTGTAATAAAGCTTGTTAAAAAAGAAACCGAAACTGTTCATGTCTCAAGGGCGGGATGCAGATAGACTGAAACAGAGCATACAGATAATGAGCGAATCATGCGTAGTTATAAGTGAATAAACATGTCCTTAGCAGAATGCAGAGCAAGCATGTAATTCGTTAAATGCTCAGTTATTCACAGTCTGTCCGAATATTCGTCGTTTCTACAGTTCTTCGGCCATCCTCGAATATTCAGGAATTTCCGAATATGCATTTCTCGAATCGAATACACTTCGAATAAGGAAAATATTCAATTTGTATTTGAAATTTCGAATATTCACACACCCCTAGAAAAGAGTAAATTCAAAATGTCAAGAGCCTCTTTGGTTATCAGGTACAATGAGTGGAAAGAAAACATGGCTGAGTGTAACATATTTGTGGACCTGAAATAATTGCACAGAGAAGAATCAAGAGTTAGCGGAATGCCGAAGTGCTGATATTAAGGGGTTCGGGAATAATGCCGAAATTATCCTATTAGGTGACATGAATGCACACATACAGGATCTAGATGGCTGCAACAACAACGGGAAATCAATGCTAAATCTGGGTGAGCAAAATAACCTCCTTGTTGTGAATACAGGGCCTAAGTGTGAAGGGCAGACCACATGGGAAGTAGGAAACCGGTAATTGACCATTGATTACTGTCTAGCGGCAGAAGGAATTCATGATAAGCTGAGAGAAATGGTCATTGATGAGGAAGGGTATAGCAGCATAGGGAGTGACCATAAACGCATCATTCTGAAAATGGGATATGTAGTTGGGAAAGAGAGCAAGGAGTGCAAAATGGCCACTCCAAATTTGAACGCTGAATAAATAACAAATAGAGTCACTAGAGTCGAGGAAGAACTCGGCAAACAGCCAAGTAAAGAGTGGAAATGTAGTGAGCTTCTAAGTTTAATAACAAGAGAAGTACGGAAAGACAAGCAACGTGTTCATGGGAAAGGAAAAAGAAAACCGAAAAGTTGGTGGAATAGGGAGATGCGAAAAGTGATTGCGGAACAACAGAAAGCATCCCGAGAGCACAGGCAGGCAAAAAAAATCGCAGTTGTCGCAGGATGAAGTAGCCAGTTAATGGGTATTATACCAGGAGAAAATAACCTATGGTTTAAATATTGATGCAAGCAAAGATAAAAGGTAAAAGTGAACGGTGGTTGTCAGAAATACGCGACAAGAAGAAGGCCGCACTTGGAATATTTTGGAACCACATAAAATTATTAGGCAGGAAGTCAACAATACAACAACATATCCCTGACATAGATGGAAACAAACTGGAAGGGGAAGTGGCATTAAATTACATCCGAAAAGTAACAAACGAATCTTTCCAAGGCAATGACGAGGTTGTATTTGAAGAAAAAAGGAGCATGAAAGAGAACCGGATGGAAAAGGAGCTCGTGCCAACAGATTTTAACTGGAAGAAAGCTGAAGAGAAAATTCCTAAGCGCACAGCCACAGGGTTAGACGAAGCTCCCATTAGCTTGATTAATGAACTAGGTGCAAAAATAAGCAAGCTCTGGTGAAAGCAGTGCAAAAAACTTTAATAAAAGATAGACGAATACCAGACAGTTGGCATCAAAGTAGAAGGAATTTAATTTATAAAGGTAAGGGGGAGAAAGAGTTCACTCGTACAGACTGTTTACCATTACGTCGGTAATATGAAGGTTAGCAATGCAGGCAATTAAATTAAAGCTGCAAGCATAGGCAGAGAATAATGGCATTTTGGGACGACTTCAGAATGGCTTCAGAACAGCTGGGCATTTGGTTGATACCTTACTTGCTCTTACTCAGTTTACTGAAATATCAAGAGTAGAAAGCAGACTGTTATATGTGGCCTTTTTAGACATTACAGGAGTGTATGACAACATAGACCACAACATTTTGTGGGTTATTCTGGAAGAGGAAGGCTTAGGCGACTATTGTCTACAGCTTTTGAGAGAGATTTACCTAGAAAATACAATTTGCATTGAATGGGAAGGGATGAGGAGCGAGGAGAAAGTTGATATCAACAAGGGACTGAGACAGGGGTACCCTTTATTCCCACTGCTGTTGATGATGTACGTGGTGAGGATGGAGAGTGTGCTAGAAGGAAGTAATATCAGGTTTAATCTCTCATGCAAACTGACAGGTACAGCAGTAGTAGAGCAACAGCTTCCAGGTTTATTTTATGCAGACGACATTGTGGTGCTAGCTAACAAACAAAGTGATACGCAATGTCTGGCTAATATCTGTGAGTAGGAGGGTGAGAATTTAGGCTTGAAATTTAGCATTAAACAATCAGGTGGGTGTATAGTATTCAATAAAAACAGTGAAAATACAGCGCCAAGAAATACCTCGAGTAGCAGAATATAAATACCCTGGTATATTGATAAACGAAGGCAATAGATATATGGAAACACGGGAAGAAACAATTACAGTAAAGAAGAAGAAAAATGCCGTCCTAATGAAACCCAGAGTGCTATGGGGATAAAATAGATAAGAGGTGCTCCGGGGTACGTCTAGCATCATGAGACTGCTGCTTGATAAATTCAAAAATAAACCAAAAAACAAGACATGCAAAAATAAAAAACTATTTAATGATGCTCTCTCCACAATGGGATAAATAAAAACAAACACATCACATCTAATGTGGACATATCAGACGCCTTGTGAAACACTAAAAAAAAAATTCAGTTTCGAGCTATGGCACTTGCCGCATAGATGTGGGGGGCCTTACACTAATAGCGATAGTTACCACTGCATTTAGAAATTGAAAGCATTCGTGCAGACAAGGATGATTATATTTTTGGCTACCACTTCAAATGCCTCCGCCAAGTGTTACAATGCTGCACGCAGCCATACTAACGATCTCGCAGCAACACCTGCAGGTAAAAAGCAGAAGCAGTCAAAGTGCTGGTGTGTACTGGACACTATGTTTGAAAACTGTTAGGCAAGAAGAGTGCAAGAAGCAGACATAACAACTGCATTTATTTCCATAATTCCCCATTTGAATGGCTTTTTCTTTTTGCTTAGACAATGCCTACGCCTAGCCACACCAGCTCCCTCATACAGACTCCGCAAGCCAAGAGGCCGTGGAGGCAAATGCAGGTAAGAGGCAAGAAGCAATAGCACTGGTATCGACATTCATCTAATTTCTTTCTTTTTATTTCGTTTAGGCAGCCAGCACACCTCGAACAGCCACCTTGACTGCGGGTGTGTCACCTTAGTCGCCAAGGAAACATTTGAGGGAAAGTGACAGGCAATGTGAACAGCCACTTCTCCATGTAAACAATACTCTTTCTCTCGGATGACTCCTACGCCTCGCCACGCCAGCACACTTGTGCACAAAGGTGCCGCAGAGGCACGTGCAGGTCAGAGGCAAGAAGCGGTGGCACTGGTGTCGACATTTACCCGATTTCTTTTTCTTGCACTGAGGCAGCCAGCACACCTCGAACAGCCACCTTGACTGCGGGTGTGTCAGTAGATTCCTGTTGTACATATGCTCATAATAAACTTCAGTAAACCTGAACTTCACAATAAACTTGAAGGCAAATGGGACATTGATGCATTGTATTTTTGAACATTTATTGTACACATACAATACATGTTATACTTTGCAGTGTTACAGAGCGTATTTTGAAGCTTCCCCCTATATTTTGCACCTTTAATTACGTATGTGTTGTGTGGCCCTCAATGCAGTTCATGTTGTAGCAGCTGCTTTGTCTGTGTATCGCACATTGGCTTAAGCTCGTGATATCCACATACTTCTCTCACATATACAAAATAAAGTTCTATGTAGTCCTCAGTGTTACAACAAAAACTGAAAGTAAACGATCCGATCGTGGAATTGTGTTTATTACAGTGATTCCTACGACAGTTACTGACAAGTTGACAACTTGAACTGGTCAATCGGTCCATAGCCTCCTCTGTTTTTCAAAAATAAAGGAGGCTATGGTCCGTCATGGCAAGGAATTGTATGTATACATAAAAAAAGGGGGTATGTGTGTGTTTGTAGTGGGGGTATAGGATTAGGGCGGTACGAAAAAATGTACCAACACCGTCCTCTAGACCCATTCCGTTAAGGTACCGTAACAAAGCGTATTATGCATAAAGTTCATACAACCAACTCTGATATTCCTACAGACGCCAGCCGACCCGAGCTACATTTGTCATGATGCATTCGCGACTGCACCGGATGCCCTCCACATTATTCTCGTTAATCGTGCTCACTGCGCCGAGGCAAAATAAAGATGATGGGCACAGGTGCCTTTAAAGTATCTCGGCCTTGCGAGGCACGGCTGCGCGTGCCAGGGGAGCTGTCCGTGCGAACACTCCCTGGCACACACCTGCCTCGGAGGCCCCAACATACGTACCGTTCTGCTTCGAGCTTTGATCCCACCACTGTCCCTCGGGTGCCCTGGAGTTCCTGCGCCGCCTGCTCTAATATCATCTCAGGTGCTCTCCTGAGACCCGTTTGTCGGTTACATGTGCCCTACAGCTGGATCATTACTTATAATAATAAAAAACCCTATCTATCGTCACGACGAT
Organism: Dermacentor albipictus; assembly: GCF_038994185.2. NCBI lineage: Eukaryota > Metazoa > Arthropoda > Arachnida > Ixodida > Ixodidae > Dermacentor > Dermacentor albipictus. Next base: position 202,657,179 of record NC_091822.1, on the reverse strand, counting down.
AGATGCAACATACCGCGCCCATCCAACATACCGCGCCTTGCAACATACCGCCCCCGTGCGAAGAGAATTACGGAACGCCAACGAGGAATCTGACCACAGCTTCGAGCTCTTAACGTCGTCGAGTGACATTCCTGCAACAGGCGTGACCGCTGAAAACTGCATACCGCCGGAAACTTGAACAGCAGGATCATCCCTCGGTTGCATAACTGCCAGCTGTACGGCCAACACGGCCAACATGGACCAACACCCACACCATCCCGCAACATAGAATAAAGAACCGACTTATAAAGCCCAAACACACGGCTGCACGCACACATCACAACACTACAAGCGAGACGCCATGCTGCTACGCTGCTACTGTTGCCGGATTAAAACTGACTACTGTCACCAAGTCTAGCAAGCGTCTCAGGAGCTGGCAACCTCGGCGCGTAGCAACATGGCGGCGCTCTTGCGGTTCCCGATTTTATTGCATGGGCCCTATGGGTAGCTTGTCCTCTAGAGTCATTATAGTAACTCTATGGGCGGGACCTATTTGATAGGCCTATTTAACTATCTCAGCTAGCTTTTCGAAGTGATTTGGCGGACGTGCTCGTTGAGCCTAAGGACGTAGGCCTAGCGATGAAACCAAAGAAAGGGAAGGCCGCGGGGGACGCCGAGCAAGTGCAGTGCGACGAGTGCCTGCGCTGGTGCTCCCTCGACGAGACCAGTTTCCAGAGCTTAGCAGACGCGGAGAAGTCTAGCTTTACGTGCAGGCTGTGTGGAGGGGTCAGGGAAGCAGTCCAAAAACTGGAAGGAAATTGGACAGCCAAGTTCGAGGAGCTGAAAGCAAACCTGAGCGAGGAGCGGGATAGGCGGTTAGATTTGCAGGCGAAAGTCGCCGAGTTGGTCAAGGTGGAAGCGGTGCAGGCGGCGCAATTAGTAAGAACCGTGGCCGAGCTTGGAGAAGAGAAGGAAAGGAGAGCAGAACTGCATAGGCGTCTCGATGCGCTTCAGACGCGCGCAGCGGAGAATGATGGGTCGGGACACCAAGCCGGAGGCAAAAGCACAGAAAGTAGGGTAGACCCTACATGCGAAGTCGGGGGCAGGATGGCAGAGCAAGCGGTAGTCAGCTCGCCGCTGGTGAATCGGCGTAGTTATAGTGAAGCAGCGCAACACGCCCCGCGGGAGGCGACGCTGCAGCCACAGGGGTGCCAGCGAGCGCGAGGAGAGGAGGGGAACAAGCTAACCCCAAGGAATGAGCTCATAGTCAATGATAAGCACAACCTGGAAGTTAGGAGGGAGGGAAAGAATGCCCTAGTACTTATTGGTGGTGATTCAAATATGAGGAGGTGCAAAAGTGCTATAATGGAGCGTGCAAAGGGTGATAAGCGGGTAGCAGTCGGGACTTTCCCAGGCAGGACAATGGACGCAGTACTGAGAGAAACAAAAAGCGAGCTTTCTGAGAATGTTGCAGAGCGCAATTTGGTAGTGGTAGCGGCGGGGCTAAATAATGTGTTGAATGGTGAAGCTGCAAAAGTAGTGGAAAGATTAGCGGAGGGAGTTGACAATTTAAGGGCGATAGCACAGCAAGTCCAGATGGTGGTACGCACAGTGCCGGAGGTGCAAGGAAGGAACGGAGCAATTGCCAAGGACGTTGTGGCTGTAAATTGTGAAACAAGAAAGCTAAGCCAGGAGAAAGGATTTGAAGTGGCAGACATAAACAGACAAGTGCATAGAGCAGGCTATGGCGGAGGCTTTGCACGAGATGGCATCCACTTTAATGGAAGGCTAGGAGCTGAGATCGGCTGGCGCCTGGCAGGTCGGGCAGTAGCTTTTTGAGGGGGTCCACTGCGCCTCAGGGCGTAGAGGTAGGTAGAAACAGTGTAGAAAGTGCAACAATAGAGGCTGACACCAATAAAATGGCCACTAGGAGGTCCAGGAAGAAAACTACAAATAAATTTAACACCAGGATCAGGTACATAAACATTCAAGGCGGTAGAAAGAGAGCGAGGTGGTTAGAAATAGAACAGCAGTTAAAGGACGAAGAAGTAGGTGCATACGCGCTATGCGAAACACACCTCAGGGATCTAGAAGACCCACCGCTTATTGAAGGCTACGTCTGGGAAGGGAGCAATAGAACAACGGAGAGGAAGGGAGGAGGAGTAGGTATGCTCATACACCAAGAAACAAATTGCAAGTTAATTTTATTCTTTGCCAAAGAACATGTCTGGGTATCAGGTACAATTGCCGGTAAAAAGGCATGGCTAGGAGTAGTTTATTTAGGGACAGGGGACAAATACAGGCAAGAGAACAAAGATTAGTGAAGTGTCTCGATGACGATATAAAGCAGTTTGGAGAAGGTGCCGATATTTGTCTGCTGGGTGACATGAATGGCCACATCGAGGATCTGGATGGATACACAGATTGTAATGGGAAGTTGATGCTAGACTTCTGTGAACGACACAACCTAGTTATAGTAAATAGAGAAACTAAGTGTGAGGGACAAATCACGTGGGAGTCCCGTAACAGACAAATGACCATTGACTACTGCTTAATGTCGCAGGGATTGTATAGCAAGCTAGCAATAATGGAAATAGACGAAGAGGGGCAGTACAGCCTCGGAAGTGATCATAAGCCTCGGAAGTGATCATAAGCGTATTAGTCTACAGTTGGGAGCCCTACTCAAAAGAGAAATGCAGGGAAGCCAAAAACAGTACGCAAAATTAAATGACGCGCAAATAGCGGCTGGCATAGAGGAAGCAATAAAGAAACATCCCATGGAAAGGTGGGATTATAATCAGTTAAAACTACTCATTAGTACAAAAATAAAAGAGGTAAAAACCGCTGGAGAGGAAAGGGGAAGCCACGAAGTTGGTGGAATAAGGAAATTAGAGAGGCCATCGAACAACGACGGTGGGCATCTCGGGAACACAGAGAAGCAAAGAGGGCGCAGTTATCTGAAGAGGAAATAGGCCAAAAATGGGAATATTATCGACAAAAGAAACAACAAGTGCAGGTCCTCGTCCAGGCTAAAATAAAGCAGTCCTCTGATCGCTGGCTGGCTGAAGTTCGCGATGCAACTAAAGGGGGGTCAAGAAAATTCTGGAACCATATAAGCTGGCTGGGTAAAGCTAATCACAGAAAAGAGGAACAGATTCACGATGCCGAAGGAAATTGTTTAGAGGGAGATGACGCTGTGAACTACATTGGTTCAGTTATAGCAGAGTCATATAGGAAAGACGATAGGGTAATCGCCCCAAGTGAGGGAGCAACACAGAATAGCATAATAGAAAACAGCTTAGAATTGACCAATCTTAACTGGAAAAAGGAAGAAGCAAATGTTCCAATATGCACGTCCGCGGGGATAGACGAAATTCCAATCAAGTTAATTAATGAACTTGGCCCAAGAAGCAAGGAAACGCTGATAAAAGCATTGGAGGCAGTCATAACAAATAAGCAAATTCCGCACAGCTGGAAACAGAGTAAAATGAATTTGATTTATAAAGGGAAAGGTGATAAGAAGAACATAAAATCTTTCCGACCAATTACGATAACATCAGTTATATATAGGCTGGCGATGCAGGCGGTGAAATTAAAAATGCAGTCATGGGTAGAAAGTCATAGAATACTTGGAGAACTTCAGAACGGGTTCAGAAGTGGTAGGCGCTTAGATGATAGCCTGTTCGTGCTTACCCAGTGCATAGAAATAGCTAAGGCGGAAACTAGACCTCTGTATTTAGCCTTCCTGGACATAAGTGGTGCATACGACAATGTGAACAGGGAACTCCTGTGGAACATATTAAAAGCTGAAGGTATCGGTAATGAGCTAATTGATTTTCTACAGGAACTATATCGAGAAAATAATGTTGAAATAACATGGGAAGGAATCAAGAGTACGACAACTGTCGAGGTTCACAAAGGATTAAGGCAAGGTTGTCCTCTATCACCGCTGCTGTTCGTGCTTTATATGATAAGCATGGAAAGAAGGTTACAACGAAGCAATCTAGGGTATAATCTGTCGTACAGATTAGGCGAAAAGGTTGTTGAGCAACGACTACCGGGTTTAATGTATGCCGACGATATTGTACTGTTAGCAGATAGCCAGGAAGATTTGCAAACTCTGGTTAATTACTGTGGGGTCGAAGGAGACAGTTTAGGTTTCAGTTTTAGTGCAGCTAAGTCCGGTGGGATGTTTTTCAACGATACAACTGATCAGGAGCTTACAATACAAGGCCACGAAATACCCCGAGTGGCCGAATACAAGTATCTCGGGGTATCGATAAACAAAGGGCAGATGTACACGGAAAAGAACGAACAGTCTCTAATAGCAAAAGGGCGAAGAGATGCCGGGATAATTAAACATAAGGCATTGCGAGGTTACAGCAGGTATGAGGTACTGAGAGGCATTTGGAAGGGAGTAATGGTGCCGGGGCTTACTTTCGGGAATGCAGTCCTGTGTTTAAGGGCGGAGGTTCAGTCGAGACTAGAAGCAAATCAGAGAGCTGTGGGAAGGTTAGCACTAGGTGCCCACGGGAAAACCACAAACGAAGCAGTACAGGGAGATATGGGCTGGGCATCATTCGAAGCACGGGAAGCTCAGAGTAAAATCCTATACGAAAAACGTCTGAGGAAATTGGATGATAACAGGTGGGCAGCTAAGGTGTTTAAATACCTATACAAAAAGAGCGTTGACTCACAATGGTGGAAAAGAACTAGGAAGCTAACCAGTAAGTATGCCAGACACGAGGACGAAAAAGGACAGAGCATTAAACGACAGGTTAAAAATGCGGAAGGTAAAAATTGGATAAATTCAATGGAAAAGAAGCATAGTGTAGAACTATATCGATACTGGAAACAGCAGATCAGGAAGGAAGCGTTTTATGATAACTCAAGAGGCAGTGCCCTACTCTTTGAAGCTAGATCAGGATGTCTTAGAACGCGGAGCTATAAAGAGAAATTTAACGAAGAAGAAGACATGTACTGTGTGTGGTAAATATGCAGAAACAATGGAACACCTCATACTAAAATGTGATGGTATCAATCCCGATGTCGATGCGGCCACAGTCACCCTTCCTGAGGCTCTAGGGTTCAGAGATAATGATAGTCATGTAAATAAATGTGCGGTGGAAATTAGCAAAAGGCGATTGGAGGATTGGTGGCTCAAAAGCAGAGGTGACATAAGGTTAAAAGGATAGGAAGACGTATTTAAAGAAAATCGAGAAATTCAATAACACACAACACAGAGAAAAATAAAAGGCAAAATAAAAATCTGAGCATGGTGGCAACCGCCATCGCCCAGTTTCAAAGGGGACGCTCCTACCTTCCATCCATCCATCCATGTGACAAGCTTGGGCCAATCTGGAGGTGTCATCTGGCGTGTGAAGCCTTTATTAGCAATAAACGGCCGCGGGTCGGCCGAGTCTTCGTTCCGGTTTTCATCGGGAGCAGTTAGCTCCGAGCCTCCTTCACTGCGTTGGCGCTCGCGCGCGTTCGCTGGCCGGGGGCCCCCCATTTGCCTGCCGCTGCCGACACAACAATGAACATGTACGTAGCGTTCTTTTCTTCAAGTATGCAAAAAGCGCCTTGTCCGCCGTAAATGTTCCTCTTTTAAGAGCCGTTTATAGTCCGACGTTATCGGCGCGCGGGCGAGCGTGGTTCGCGGTCACGCTACGTCGGTTGCGCTGCGCCAGCCGAGATTGCATCCCCTCTATACTTCAACGCGCGCGCCGTCGGCTGCTATCTTCGGAGCATGCGCAGAACTTTCGCCAAGTCGCGCGCCGTGCGCAAAAGCCGTCTGCGAATTTGTGTTGGCGCCTTTTTCTTCGCGCGCAATGCATTGTGGGTCGACGCAGTCGGCGGCGCCGGCGCGCGAATGGAGCAGGAGCCAAATTTGCGCCGGGCCCGTCGGGGCGCGCTGGCAGCCGCCGGTTACGTCGGCGCTGCAGTGCGTCAGACTATTGGCGGCGAGGAGTTATGGAGTCGCCATCTATCGGAAGCGCCTCGCTGGCGTAGTATGAGGGATCACGTGGCGCGCTCCTCATAGGTTTTGCTGTCAACGCTCACTGAAAACACCACACGCGAGCTCTCCCAGACATTTCTGTAAGTACTTTCGAAACGAGAGAAGTTTGTTACTGTCTAAATAATAATCTTGGGTAAACTGAAAGCACAGAAACGTTTACAGATGCTATCTCTTTACCGAAAACGTACAGTGAACGCCACTGCGCGCGGTCGCCGCGATGGAGGCTCCCGAACCGGCTTCTTGCGTGAAAGGATGGTAAACGCTGAGAGCAAACTATGTGAAATATGTTCTTATGGTGTTTGTATAGCTAAATGGAGCGTAATAGAACGAAGCCTCGATGCAGCGATCGCAGATTCGCAGCGATCGACTGCGCGTCTGCATGCTTGTCCGCGCACTGTTTCGCTTTCGCCGCGTGCTCGTTTTCGCACCGTGCCATGAGCTTTAGGCCGCAGCATATGAGCATTTGACAGTATACAAGCAACCATTGTTGCGTGGACGCTGTCAGAGCTGTTCAAAAATAATTTCATTTTAGAGACTTCGACGCCTACGGGGACTGTGATGTGCCGTCGCGACGATTCAATCTTTTTTTTCTTCTAAATTCTTTGACCTTTCAGTATTATTTGTCGAGTTGCGTCGCACTGTATGTTTATCGGTGTTCTCAGCGTGCGATTTCCCGCTGCTCCTTTTTTGTAATCCAGTGCATTAATTCATAACATAAACATGACCATATGTCATACTTTTTATAATGTGCTTCTTACCGCTCCCTTTCCACTCCTGTGAACTTGCCAGTGTCTACAGCATCGACAAGTTCATAGACCAAACCGTCATGACATTAGTCGGGCGGCGGACTCGGGCGAGCGTCTCAGTGCGCGTTTTCCTAAGATCGCAGACCTGGCGCCGTAGCAGAAATCTTCCTCGCGTCTGTGCTTGCTGCATAACCGAGTGGTAGCCGATGATTGTTTGCCGGTTTTATGTTTCGCGAGCCAAGCTCCACGCAGCTTGTCCTGCGGCTACGAGTGAATAAGGCTGACTCCGGGCTCCGTTGCGTACATCCGGCATTGTGGCACCGAGGAGTAGCCTACCATGTTGCGCGCCTTCAAAGGCAGCCACTACCTATTGTAGTGCTTTCAAGCGTTGTAAAGGAGACACTCGAAGTGGGGAAATTTCGCCACTAAATGAGGACCGCAGCGTACGAGGGAGTTGAAACTCTCGTTTTCAGCTCGCTTCGGCGCTCCCGAAGCAGCCGACGCGGCCGCTATGTCCACGTGATCCCTCCTACCACGTCACGCCGAAGTTGGCGCCAGCTTTTCCAGTGGTGGAGCTCGAGGCCAATAGACAAGAACGGCACCGAGAGCGGCGCTACTGCGCCGGCGTTGAGAGCGCCGCATGCGGAGCAAAATTCTATTAGCGGGTGGTACCCCTCTTTCACCTCTCGTTCGCACCGCCTTGATTGCCTCCTAACTGCGCGTGTTTGGGCACGTTTCGTGCCGCGCGCGGTCTGTGCCTGCGTGTGTGCGCGTGGACATTTGATTCGAAGGGCGATGTACAGTCTGTTTCACATTTAGGGGAAAACTCGGAGCGCATTGCATCGCGATGCGGCGAGCGCTTGAGTCAGGCGGCGGCAGCAGCTCGCACAGGTGCTCGAGGGGCGAGATCTTGAACGGCGTCGTCTGCTACGGCGGCGCGGGCTGGCCGCATTGCCAGGAAACCTTCTACTGTCAGTTGCAGGGCGCTGATCTCATCGTTACTGCGTGAAATGAGCCGGTATTTTTTACTAAGCGTTGTGCGACGCCCACTGATACGCCTGGAAGGTGAGTTCATCGCTGCAGGAAAGTCATAGACGACCTACTGATTCCATGCATTCTTGACGGCCTGTTTCTGGAAGGCGACTATATATTCTAACGCGATAAGTCGCCGTTCCACACTGCTCGTGTTGTGCAAGAACTGCTGGAAGTGCGCGCGGTCACTCTCTTGGAGTGGCCGCCTCAATTACCGGGCGCCAGCATCATTTATAATGCCTGGGGCTCGTTGAAAGTATCGCTGCCGCACCATCTCCTCTATTAGTCGCCCGAGGATAGGCTTCGATCCACCATCGCCAGCGACTGAGACGTGCTGCGAATGAACACATCCCTGATCAAGTCAATCTACACTTCACTGCCTTCCAGGATGAGCGCTGTCATCGCTGCCGCTGGGGACATGACGAGATAGTAACTGACGATCCAAGCGTGACGTGTCCAATACCCCGCCTGTGGGCAGGGTCTGTCTGTTGTAGTGAATGATTGTCGAGAAAAATCACTTCCAGCTCATTGTCTTAACGTAAAACATTCCTTTAATCGTATCCGTTTGTTTCATCGTGTTCGACCCCCACATTTATCATTGTGGAGTGCTTTGTTTTCCTTTCGAGTGAAACAAAGACTGAGCACGTTGCGCACAGATCTTGGTGCGTCTTGTCGCTGCTAATTACGGTAGCACACACAGTGAAGAAATATACGTGCACGCGCTCAGTACCCCGGCCTTTCGATAGAACAAACGAAGCATGCTGTCAAAAGAAGTTTGTGGAACTCCATTATCGCCAATGAAGGCTCAGGGTTTAGCGACGCACAACGTCTAGTAAAGGATATCAGCTCAGTTCCCGCAGTACCGATGAAGTCGGTGCACTGCCGCTGACAGCAGCACGCTTTCCGACAATGCGGCCAGCGCGCGCCGCCGTAGCAGACGACGCAGATCACGACTCCGCCCCTCGAGCGTCTGCGCCTGCTCGAGCTACTGCCGCCGCACGACTCCATTGCTTGTCGCGTCGGGATGCAATACGTTCCGAGTTTTCCCCTAAATGCGAAACAGACTGTACACGATTCTATTTGCCTTTAAGAAGATCGGTACGCTTGACGATTATTTTAATGGCTGCATTGCGGCGAAAGGGCAGCGTCTGCTGAACCATGTAAGTGACTGAGCAGGTAATTGGAAACGACATCGTATGTGCCGCCGAAAAAATCGTCAACACATACGATGCGGCACATACATACGGCGCATACGAGCTAAAGTCATTTTTGCAGTTTCCCACATGTTTGCTACAAATCCGTGTTGTCTCTGATGGCGACAACAGATTTCCATCGACAGTGTGCGGAAATAAACGAAATATATCGCTGCATAGCACAAGTACGACATGCGCACACAACTTTAACTAGTACGCCCTCTTACAACATGGAATAGAGGCAGCAATCTAGAAAGCTTGGCCATTTTTAACAGTACTCAAGAGACGGAAGTTGAAAGTATTAGTAATCATTCCTGCTTCAGCAATGCTGGCGCGACCAAGACCCGGGCGTGTATCGTCCAGTAACTCAATCGATCGGTGCAGTGGTGAAGCGGTAATGAACTCCGGTCATGTTCAATGCATCGTGCACATATTCAATTTCTCGGCACGCGGGAACTTCGGCTACTGCTAGCGCATACAACAGAAGTGGTTTCTATTCTTGGGCAGCGCACACACAAACGAAACACGAGAAAGAAGACAGGACAAGCGCTCGTCGAACAACTTAAAGGTTTTATATGAATAAAACGATTATGTACCGAGTAATTATTAAATTCATGTGGGTTACATATAAGAACCGTCATACACTCAGGAGCGATCAATGAACGAGCTCGCTTCGTTTGCCAGTTGTTTACTTCGCTCGGCGCACCGCAGTAATTCATGTCTCTCTTCTGCTTTTATCGTACCATTTTCTTGTCAATCGGCAGAATTTCACTGGTGACATCAACCCTTTCGTGTTTACATTGCTGTCGTGACAGTTAACAACACAATCATTATTTCCGGTCATCCGAAGAGACGCCGTTGCAAACAAGAGACGTTTCGCGCGCAGCGCGAACTGTACGCGGGCGCGATCGTGAAGGGAAGCGGCGGCGAAAACCTACACCCGTTGGACATGAAATCGTGCCGCCAGGGGAGAAACGAGCGCTGGCGTCTAGAATGAAATAAAGCCCCTCAATTTTTCAAAAGTAGCGCCATTCTTAGATCTTTCCGCCACCCCGCTCACCCTGGCACGTCCTCCTCCACGTCTCCTGTCGCCCCAGCCTCCTCCGCTCCCCCATTGGCCAATCTGTGTCACGTGGAAGCAGGCACCGCGCTTTTGTATATTTGTTCTTTCCAGCGCGGAGCAGGCGCCGCGCTTTTGTATATTTTTTTTCTTTCCAGCGCGCGCCGACCTCCATTGTTGGGCCTGCGCGACGAAAGTACGGCAGGCGGACTGACGGAGTGCGTTAGAGTAATAGAATGTCTAGGGCCGAGAACTTAATTGCGATGCCATGCTGCTGCGCCTTCGGTTGCCGCAACAGACACAGCGATGGCAAAAAGCTTTTTGCTTTGCCGTTCGGCGGGCGCAACGCAAGAAGCGTGGATTCGCAGGATCGGGCGGGCTGATTTCGAGGAAGTGGCAAAGAACGCACGGCTTAGTGAAGTAAGGGCCACGGCTACTCACAACCTCTTATTTCGAGCCTAGTTCACGCCTTCCGCTTCGAAAAAGTGTGTGTTCATGCCCTGCGGGGTTTTTAGCGCGTTGACTTTTTTTTTTCGAATGTGCTCCCTTTGTTTCATGTAGTTTCGTCTTGCAGTGAAATGTATGCATCTGCAGCTGGCCTGTGACATAAAAGCGACTTTATTCAGGGTGTGTTTTGAAAGCTCCGCCAGAAGTTATCACATTCTTGACGCTTTTGCAAGGCTCAATATGACTTACTATGCACTCTTTCAGCTTCGAATGTACGCCCGCATGTATTGATTTTGTGGTGATTAACGTTTTTAACGTTCCGAAGCGACTAAAGCTAGGATGCAGGTCGTAGTGGATGGCTCCGGATAACTTTATCTAGCTCGCCTGGGGATGTTTAACGTGCGCTTTGATCGTAGAGTCGTACGTGGGCCGGAATTCCTCGATGGCGTTTCGTAATACTCGCGCGGGCGAGCGCTGCTTTCGAAGTTGGCGCCTCGGCGCGATTGTATTTCTTCGATTGTATTTCGCGACTGTATTTACTATTGTAACACCTTGTCATTATTTCGTACTATTGACAGCGCCTCCAGGGCACCAAAGCTGCAACGGGGCACCAAAGCTAGAACCATGGCTGGATGGGGCTCGCCGAAGCCTGTGCATGCCAAGGGAGTATAAGATAGGCTATGCGGACAGCCTATTTTTGTATGCGAACACTCCCTGCGCCACTTGCTTTATTGTAATGTCACGTGCTCTTCATAGGCCTCCGTTAGTCGTTACATGTGCCCTCCTGGAGCAGTACTTGTAAGAAAAAAACTATCTATCGTCACGATTACCAAAGCACGCACCCCACAATGAAAAGAGTGGCCCTGTTGCCAGGCATCGCTGACCGCAGACAGCTGGAATCTCTCATGCGCCGGCCGAACAGAAGTATCCCGCAGGTACGTAAATGAACCTACGAAACCGCGTACACATACTTTCACGCTGTCAAAACCTGAAACTTTGGTAATTACGCGCGTGTTTGAGCACACCGCGTGCTTGCGCCGTGTTTCAGCAACACGAACTCTCAACGTGCGCGCACTTTACGCCTTAAATACGCCTTGAATAATAGTCCTTTTCTTTTTTTCTTCCACAATTCCAACACGACATGTTTAAGGCCAGTTACGGACTAACGAAGCAGCGTCTGTATTGAAAAAACTGCTCCGCAAGGCTTGAACAAGCTTTTCCGCGGATTTCTTCCCGTAGCGTGTTAGCCGTCGTCTGCTACGGCAGGCCCACCACCGGCGGCGCCAGCGTCGAGGCCGCGCCGAGCGGAGGAGGAGGGAAGTGAATGGCGCTACTTTTGGAGATTAAGGGGCCTTAGGATGAAATAATAATCATCATCATCAGCCGGGTTATGCCCACTGCAGTGCAAAGGCCTCTCCCATACTTCTCCAACTACCCCGGCCATGTATTAATTTTGGCCATGTTGTCCCTGCAAACTTCTTAATCTCACCCTCCCACCTAACTTTCTGCTGTCCCTGCTACGTTTCCCTTCCCTTGGAATTCAGTTCGTGGCCCTTAATGACCATCGGTTATCTTCCCTCCTCATTACATGTCCTGCCCATGCCCATTTCTTTTTCTTGATTTCAACTAAGATGTCATTAACTCGCGTTTGTTCCCTCACCCAATCTGCTCTTTTCTTATCGCTTAACGTTACACCTATCATTCTTCTTTCCATAGCTCGTTGCGTCATCCTCAATTTGAGTAGAACCCTTTTCGTAAGCCTCCAGGTTTCTGCCCCGTAGGTGAGTACTGGTAAGACACAGCTATTATATACTTTTCTCTTGAGGGATAATGGCAACCTGCTGTTCATGATCTGAGAATGCCTGCCAAACGCACCCCAGCCCATTCTTATTCTTCTGATCATTTCCGTCTCATGATCCGGATCCGCCGTCACTACCTGCCCTAAGTAGATGTATTCCCTCACGACTTCCAGCGCCTCGCTGCCTATTGTAAATTGCTGCTCTCTTCTGAGACTGTTAAAGATTACTTTAGTTTTCTGCAGATTAATTTGTAGACCCACTCTTTTACTTTGTTTCTCCAGGTCAGTGAGCATGCATTGACCTGGAGAAACAAAGTAAAAGAGTGGGTGAAAGGATGAAATAGTGTTCCTGTATATGCTCCCGCAGGGAGCTCCCTGCGGGAGCATATACAGGAACACTAGGATGAAACTTGGCGTGCGGTCGTCTGTAGAAGGAGTTATTTTCGCCAACGTAACGTAGCATGCGCGAGCGCGCGCGTTAAGCGGCCCTTTTAAAGGGCCGTTTATAGTCCGACGTAACGCACGCGCGCTCACACGCTACGTCACGTCGGCGAAAACGACCCCTCTATCGTCGGGCGCACCGGCGCAGCCAACGTAACCGGCGGCTTCCGACGCGCCCCGACGGGCCCGGCGCCGATAGGGCTCCGGAGCCATTCGTGCGTCGAAGTCGGCGGAACTCTCGCACCACAATGCATTGCGCGCGAAGAAAAAGGCGCCAACTCCGCAGACGGCTTTTGCGGACGGCGCGCGACTTGGCGAACCTTCTGCGCATGCTCCGAAGATAGCAGCCTACGGCGCGCGCGTTGAAGTATAGAGGGGATGGCATCTCGGCTGGCGCAGCGCAACCGACGTAGCGTGACTGACCGCAAACGACGCTCGCCCGCGCGCCGATAACGTCGGACTATAAACGGGCCTTAAATTAGTCCGCGTCTTCGTAGCGCTCTTTTCTTCCAGAAAGGAACGAGCGCGGGCGGCAGCCGAGCGATCCGGAGCGAGTGGCGTCCTGGCCGTGACGTCACTCACGAGAGGACGCCACTCCTAATTCTCGCAGCTAATATTCCGATCGTCAGCCAAGGCACCGAGCCTTTACCCAGCGCACCTCAATGACTCCAGGTTTATCGATCATCATAATCTTCAAAACACCGCTGGAGCATACGGCGCGCTCTTGAGGTCAAGTGACTGTGGCCCCGGACGATCGAGCGCACGCTGCTTGGAAATATGAAAACGAGGGGCCAGAAAGTTACCGCCTTCAGGTGAAGGGCGAGCGCATAAATAAAAGTCAGAAGTAAATCAGTAAAGTTGCCGAAAGCTACTATATGCGGATGCTTTTATCGGCGTGTGTACAGCTACCACGAGAAGGATAGCGCGGGAGGCACTTTTCTTAAATGGACCCTGAAACGATTTTGTAGAAACGTACCGAGTCGTTAGAGTAGGTCCTTCTGATCATTAATTGACCCATCTAAGTGCTCCGCGTAAATCGTGTAATTTATTATAAGGCTTTAAGAATGTACATCGCTGCCGATCGCAGCACACTGCTCGGCGGAATTTTCAGCCGCCCCTACCCATATGGCTACAACACCCATATGACGTCATTAAGGCGAGCTATACGCTTGGCTGCCTAGGGCGGGTCATCGATAATTTTTCCACCTTTATGGTGAACGATTGATGTTCGTAATAGTTGGAATGTTAGTTAATTTGTTTCTTTAGAAAGAAAGTAACAGAAAGAGAATGCACAAGAACAATTTCTCACTACATTTAAGCCCTTCCGGCACACAGCAAGCGTCGTCTGCTTGTGTAACGAAGTACTCCATTTTGACGAGGACTCCGCGGCCAGAGTCGGTCTCGGTCTTTTCGCGAGCACTATGATTCGACTTTGTTGCGTTGTGGACTGCAAACGTGGCCACTGGCAATATGTCAAGCTGCGACATCGTGTCCTTCTGCAAGGCAGACGAGCGAACTGGCTGCAGCGCATCGGACTGCCGCTATCTGATCGGCGCCAAGATTTGCGCGTTTGTGGCCGTCACTTTACACCGGAAGATTACTAACCCAATGGGGAACCAGCGCTGGAGTTTTCACGACGCCTGCAGCGCCGCCCTGGCGGTCAGAACGTGCACAATGCAGCCGCTCCCGCGGACGAAAATTGCTACGGGTAGTGGCGTTGCGTGCCCCAAAAGTCGAAGGAAAACGAAAGAATGCCGACGATACTGTTGCGTATACAAGTGCCACAAGTACGTCGGGATGAGGAAGGATGTATCCTTCTGCGTCTTTCCATCTGAACCCTAAGAACAAGAACGGAGGCCTGCTGTTAACAGCGCAAAATACAGACAAAAGACGAGACAAAAAGACACCACAAGCGCTGACTTTCAACAACGGTTATTTTGAAACTAGAAGTGTATTTCGCTAGAATACCAGCTTGGGCTTGTTGGTTTTCCATCCTGCTGTTAACAGCGCAAAAGTATTTCGCTAGAATAGCAGCTTGGGCTTGTTGGTCTTCCATCCTGCTGCCAACAGCGCAAATACTTTTGCGCTGTTAACAGCAGGATGGAAAACCAACAAGCCCAAGCTGCTATTCTAGCGAAGAACGGAGGCGGCGTTGTATCCAAGCAGTCAGGCGAGCGGAGTACGTTCCCGTCTTGTCGCCCTGACAAGCGGTGCCAGGCTAGTTTCTAAATCAAATTTCGCGTGTGTGCTTGGTTTATTCGATAGCGAATACGGTCAGCCATGGCAGACAGTACCAAACAGCAGAATCTGCAGTCGGCATTTCGTCGGAAACAAAATGAGCAATAGCATGCACCATCCGGCATAGTTACCAACCATTTTTCCTTCGCAATACCACCGCCAAGCCCCTTCCAACGCCACCGCACCAGGCGAACGATACGAAAGGTAAATATTATCCATTCGTTGCCAAGAATTATGTGGTAGGGAAGCTGCCTTGTAATACGAGTTGTGTGCGCATACTACCGGCGCACGCGCGACTAAGCCGCCTATGTGTTTTTAAAAATACGCATGCGGATGAGGACTCGGCGCTGAGATGCATCCGGTAAATTTATGTAATTAGTGCTAAATGTAGCCAGCGTTGTTGCGGATCCAGCAGCGGAACGCTCAAACTTTTGCTTGCGCGAATCAGCTGATGCGATAAAGCTTTCGTCTCCATTGACTACTGTGGCGAAGTAACATCAGAATTTTTTATGTCTATCCAGGGAAATATGGAATGTCTTCAGGCCAACTAATACTTCCGAAAACATAACGCAGCACGACCGGAGCCATAGCTGCTAGATTTGCGAGGCAGGCTGCCACGTAAGCGTGGCAACGGACCACGGCGCAACCGTTAAACAAACACACATGCTCGCCGCGACACACTGTGAAAAATATATAAACCTTAAAAAGCTTCTTTCGTCATTTCTTCACTTGATGGCGCTAGCTTCTTTACGAAAACTGTCCGCTTGAAGCAGCGCGAAAACGGAAACATAGGAACTATAATACGGCCGCGCACGTGTGGGTCATCTGGTCGAGAGGCTGGAATATGCCGCGTTTCGTCGCCAGGGCGGCGTGCAACGCACTCTTTTCGACGCGCCGCCTATCCAGCGCTGGTTCCCCATAGCGTTTCGCGAGTCCGGTATTAGGGCAAACGCAAGCGTAAGGGGGCAGGGCCTGGCCGCTTGACTGTGCCCTGTGCCGTTTAACGGGATGAGCAGAAGCGCAAATGTGAATGGTCTGCACGGTGCAGCCACCTGGTGGCACAGAGCTCAACCATAGTAGAAGTAGCGAAATGTATTCTTCGCTACTGACGTAAATTTTTCGCAGGAGTGTAATCATCAACACGTTGTTTCTGTAAACGTTTAAAATGTTTTACACTTGGTTAGAGAAATATTAGAGCTTGTTTGGCTGGTTAAAGGGACACTAGAGGTTACTATTAAGTCAACGTGGACTGTTGAAATACCAGAAATACCATCACAGAAACCTCGAAACGCTTGTTTCGTGCCAAGGAGAGACTTATTTTAAGAGAAAATGCGTTCTGAAGCGTCCGCGTACCTCTAGCGCAGTTCAAATCGCCCGCCCTCCGATCGAGGAGTACTGACATCATGGTCTCATAGTGACGTTGCGCCATCGGTGAGTAGAACGGCGTCCGCAGACGGCGCTACGGCTTTTCTGCGCAAAACTCAAACGCGCGGCCAGAAACAGAGCCAAGACAGAGCCGACAGCAGAGCGAGGATAGGATAGGAATAAACTTTATTTGTCCAACGGTTGTTGATGTTGATGCCCGGGGCTAGGCTGCCAGAAAGCGAAAGCGGGAGTATGGTGGCTAGCGGAAGGAGAAACGCGCGACCATGGGGCTCATGCATTGCCCAGGAGGCGCTGCGAGAAAGGTGCTAATAGGGTGCCTCGATGTCCTCCTCGCCCGGGCGAGGAGGACATCGAGGCACCCTAGGTGCTAAAAAGCGCCCTCTGTCCTAAAATGGGTCGTACCAAGCTCGGTCGTCTGCTTCGGAAAGCACGTTTCTAATATGGACCCGCCACTTTCGGTTGTGTTGTAGCACGGACTGCTGCGTATATCGGGCGCCGAAGATTTTTTCAGGGGTGGCACGCTGCGTAAAGGCAAGAAATTATGCAGTGCCGAATACGTGTACGCCGTTCAAGAATTAGGCGGCGAAGGTTTAGCACGGTGTCAATCGCAAGTGAAGCGAGTCGCGTACGAAGTGGAACTACAGGTAAGGTTTGCACGCTAGCTGCTAGATTCAAGCGCGCAAACGCGAGGAAATGCGTGCTATAAATGAATCCACAGCAGCGATAAGCAGACATGTGTACGGAACTGCTCGAGCGCACGATCGTACGCGCCGCGACGGCAGCGGTCTTTCGACATGCCGCCAAACGGCGGGCCTCCCGCAATCTTTGTTGACTGCATGCCGCTAAACTGACGCAATGCATGTGAGCTCGCACATACGTGCGAATCGCGCTCAGCGCGAGCTCGTGCGCTGCTCGCATAATTTATGTAGCTTTTAATGACAGCGCTCGAACATCGATGTGCTGCAATCAATATTGCCTTGCTGCGCTGCCTCAACGTGCTGGCTTGAGATCAAGGATGAGCGCATTTAACTATCTTAACCTGTGCTGCTCGTAGAGTAGTAGTGAATTGTCATCGAATGAGCCCGACCATTTGCGCTCATTTGCACACACTTCACCACTTCGCATCAGTCGAATTGTTAATTGTCGCTGTGGCCGGGTCTCGAATCGTGAATTACCAGCCATACCTGCTGCTATGTCGGTTTGCTGTCGGTACTGTAGGTGCAAAAGACCGAAATTTCGAACGCAGATATTCAAGCAAGCTTCAAGACAGGCGAAGCAGTCAGCATGGCAGGAAGTTTCGCTTACTCAGCGCGACGAACTGCAGCTATGCAGCGCGCCCGACGCTCCACTTCGTGAGGCCTTGGAGGAAAACGGTAGAATCTGATGTTGGGATTCAGGCCTTATTGTTCATGGCAGCCCACTACGCAGAAGTAATGACGGTGACGCCTTTTCGAGGCTGGGCTAGGTCTCTCCGGATCGGCATCACCGATTCCGTCTGCTCCCAGCATTACGTCCCACGGCACACGGAGAGTCCGTTTTCGTTAAACTTTAGGCTGCGGCGAGCTCGCAGCGTGGTCAGCGTGGTCTGTGAGAAGTGACGAGCCTTTTCGCACTCGCAACAGGGCATAAAAAAGTGCGAATCGACGCAAAACTCGGCCGTGCTTCGCCATAGCCAGGGCTCAATACGACCCAAGCTGGCACGACCCAGATGTCGTTTCCCGCACCGCCACCAGGCGCCGCTACTATACCTCAAACCTGCTGAGGGCTCGCGCTGCCGGCGTCGTTGCGTGCTACGACGGCGGCCTCGACACCGGCTCTCCGGAGCGGGAAAGCAACGAGGGCTTCCCACGACATCACATGGACGTGGCATTCTCGCTGCTTGTTCCAAATGGAAGTTTCGCGAGCCAGCAGAACCCTCACAGCACGACGCGATAAAGAAACTACTGAAACTCCAAAGCGTGCGCGGCGCAGAGTCGAGCGCGCAGAGTCGAGCGAAAGCGAAACCATTCGAACACCCATATTTTAAGCTCTACCGCGCAGACCGATCAGGCCGCTCACGTACGTCTACGCTAAAGTTCCTTCATCAGCTTAAGTTTATGCCTCCAGCCATCTGCGGAAACGCCCAGCTTGCCTATGGGTACCGGAAGACCAGACACGTTCGGCGCTTCGACAGAATGCTCGCAACGCTAGCTGCTTTGATAGCTCTCGCTTGGGGTCGACTGCGAAGCAGCTGGCGGAGAGTTTAGAAAGGCTTCGCACGCTCGCTCCTAGAGAACCGGAAGTCGACGACACGACGTGCCATCATGACGCATAGCCAGTGAAGGCGGAGCTTAGCCGCGATCACTCGGCGAACGAGTTGAGGAGAAAATGCATGACTGTGGAGGAGGATAACTTGTAATCGTCCGTAGCTCTCTAATGTGAGACGTTTGACACAAATTATGGAGCGAATGATTAACTTTAGCTGTACCCAACCCGTCTACAAAATTTGTTCGAACCATTTCAGGGGCCCTTTAAGAGAAAGCTGATGCTGGCATGGGAGCAGAAAACATGTGTTGTGATAAACCGAGGCTTAGGAGGGGGAGGGGGGCGCTGGATGTGGGCATGCCATCTGACACGATTCCGAGCGTACTATGCAACGCGACAATTTTCCCTCGTGGCGTTCGTGACGAGTTATTTGCTTTGCGTAAGAACTCCTGCGCCTGGTTCGTCTTGCGCAAGCAACTGGCCTCGTTCCAGCTCGCGAAGCACGTACTCGCTATATATACATACGCAATCTCGACCACCGCGCGGCTATGCGCTGAAGGTCGCGACATACCATGGATGTCTGTTCCCGTTTTCGAGGAACATTTCGCCGTTATTTTTGGACTAAAGGAAAAAAAAAAGGCAATTTTCAAGCTGATGAAGTAGACGATAAAATTACGCCATCGAACAAACCATCACAACGATGACCCAGAGCCCAGCTTCTTCGGTCACGGGACCAACTTCTTGCAGACGAATAGTTTCAAGTACCGTATTTGCACGATTCTAACGCGTAATAAAAAATACGTTCAAATTCACGTGTGCGTTACAATCCTAACTGTTTCTACTCGAAGTAAAAAACAATACCCATACTCACACAAAAAAAAGCTCATTACAAGGAATTCCGCGCACGCGTGGATCCTTTCTTGGGGATGGAAATCCAACGGAGGGATGGGTAGAGAGGGACAGAATGATACTGTGACATTACAAAATTTTATCCAAACTCCAGACGTGTTTATCCACCCCCTAACCTCAAGCTCGACAGGGCCAAAGCGGTGGACTGGAGGGTGTTACAAACCAAGACCTTTCCTAACCCCGTTCATCTCAGCCAGAGAGAGAAACAACTTTATTGAGCCGAGCTCGACATCTTCTTAGACGCCGTCGATGGAAGTGGTTCCCTCTTCACGGGACCCATATGCTTCCCAAGCCGCCTGGCCCCTGGAGATCAGGACGAGCTGGTCTTCCAGGGCGGTGCTGGTTAGCAAGGTCTCCCACCGCTCGGTAAGGGTGGATGAGGGATGGGGTAGGGTAGCGGGGCAGTTAAGAGGTGGGGGGATCGCCTTGATGAAATCGCATACTCCAATGACGGGAGAGGGAGGAGTGCCAGGTGTCTTGGTTTTCGTCCTCGCCTTCACTGTCGGCGCTTCTACGTAACCGGTCCCAGTCTGTAATGTTGGCTTGACCCAGTTTCGCCTTGATGTCAGTCCCCCCGAGGGTTACACAAATTATATCGTGATCCGAGCCAAGATTTTCCCCCGTGTTACGCCAAGTTACGTCGAGGTTCCCCCGAACTAGCGTCATCTCAGCCAGACATCTATTCAGACGATAACTGCAAACTAAGCGGCAGGGCTCACGCATCCGACACATTCTCTGGGAATGTGAGGTTATAGGCGGAGAAAATGCAGTCTCCCCAGACGGCCGCGCTGTGCAGCTCAAACCTCCAAGATCAATCCGGCAAGCCCGTGAGGCGGCGAGGAGACAGGATCTCTGGACCTCCTCGGGGGCGCCCTAGGTCCAGGCCACGAATTTGCCGGATGTTCAATAAAGTTGTTATCACCATTACCCTTACAAGGTAGCTAGCCACACTGCCATCGAACAGACCTTGTTTTACGCCTTGGTTTGCAATCGTCATTTTCCAGTTTGCCTTACGCCTGTTGTAGCGCTTCTGCTCAACCGCCTTGTGTGGAGGTAGTCCAGCGGCAGGATGTACGAGGCATCCTTCAAGCGTAAGGTTCTGGCAGAACAAAAGGGTAGCCGGGCCGGGTGTTCGGCGTTCCCGAGACATGCGTCGGCAATTGGCAGCGACAAAGGAATTTGTAATGCATTACATGGAACTGGAGATGGCCTTCTCTGGTCGGCAGACAGCGAAAAGAACGTGTCGTCAAACTTCTGACAGTGACTAGCCTCTGTTGCGACGGGGGGTCCGAAGATGTCGAATGTACACTGCTCGTGGAGGAGTGAGGGAACGTGGGTCGCCAAAGCGAAAGGAAAAGGCGACCTTTTGAACTACGGGATTCGTCACAGCGATTGAGATGGTCAAAGGGATCAATGCCGCGTGCTGAGATGCTCGTTCGGTCAGTGCCATCTGCCAGTACCAGCGCCTCTAATGCGAACGTACTGGGCTCTGCTGACCGCTTTACTCTAAACTAAACTAATTCGTAGGGTCGCATTTAAAACATAAAAAAGCTACACGCTATGTGCGCGTAAAAAAACCTGTAAAATATTGCTTTCTTAACGCCCTTCAGCAAATCTAAATTCTGCAGTGTAACCGATAGCGCACCTACCCTATAAGCATAGAATTACCCACCAACGGTTTGTCTTTACAAGCCTCCAATTACAATGCTTATCTGCAAATTCGCTGCAACTACGAGTCACCACTGTCGCCAAACCTGCTTCGCACTTTGACCCACCTAACAGGCCCGTACACAAAACAATAGACAGTTTTAGAATATCGTTTGTCGCCTCAGGTACGTTAAACGTAATCACCTTTTCGGGACGTTACGGTGCGCGTCCTTTCAAGTCCTTTAGTTTACCGTGCGGAAACTCAAACGTAAAGAAGTTATAAAACAGGGCGCCGTTTGGTGCCTCGTGACAAACGTATCCAGGTCAGGACGATCCAACCATCCTGCTATGGTGGCTACACGGAGGAAGGCACGGAGAAAGGAAACTAAGGAGAGGCCCTACCCCCTCCGCGCGCTAGGAGAAAAGTGTGGCGGAAATGACGTATAGGTTCTCATTTTTGCTGCTTTTTTATTTATTTTTTTGTATGGCCACGCCTTTTGGGCCACAATAGCGGCGTGGTTCTGATTTTGAGCGCTCACACGTGTTGCTCTGGTAGGTTTCGTGCCGTGGCAAAGGCGCTGTGTGGGCGGGTTTGCGTTAGTCACCGTGTCTTGTTGCGCTGTGTTACCTGCACCGTGCTCTGCCGGATGTTGCGCGAGCGTGCGCGAAACCACGCGCAGCGCGGCGTGGTTTCGCGAAAGATGTAAACAAGAGAGGAGGGTGGCACAAAAGGCGGAGCATCGCGATGAGCAACGCCAACTTCCGGCTTCTCTTTAGCTTCACAAAGAGTGACGTCAGGGCCTCTCCTGAGTTTCCTTCCTCCACGGAGGAAGGAAACTCAGCAGAGGCCCTGACGTCACTCTTTGTGAAGCTAAAGAGAAGCCGGAAGTTGGCGTTGCTCCGCCTATCGGGCCAGCTCTCCTCTCTTGTTTACATTTCTCGCGAAACCACTCCGCGCTGCGCGCAACCTTGCTGCTCGGACCCGCGCGCGCCGCAGCAATAGTAAACAATCGTTAGCATGATTACGCCAACGAAGGCAAAATTTCCTGCGGATATTCCTTCGCCCGTTGCCATTGCCGTGGCGCGGTACATTGCGTACAGCGTTGCATGCGCGTTCATTTCATGAACTTTAGTTCCTCCTGTCCCACCTGGCCACAGCAACATCCGGTAGAGCACTGTCCAGATAACGCAGCGCAACAAAACGCGGATACCAACGCAAACTTGTCCGCACGGCGCCTTTGCCACGGTACGAAACCTTAGGAGCAACACGTGTGAGCGCACAGAAAAATAACGAGGTCGCCATTGTGGCCCGAAAGGCGGGGCCACGACAGCAAAGAGATAAAAAAAACAGCAAAACAAAGGAGAACCTACTACGTCATTTCCTCCACACTTTTCTCCTAGCTCGTGCAGGGGGTAGGGCCTCTCCTCAGTTTCCTTCCTCCATGGTTGCCTAGAAGTTGCTACCATAATCCTCCTCAGTGTACTAGAAACAGAGTTTCTCACTATAACACCTAGAGGGCAATCTGGCGCCACTGTCTATGGGAGTTTCTTAAGGGGGCACCGTGCCGTCATGGGAATGACGGTATATGTGTCTGCGAGGCTCGTGTTGGCTGGTGTTGTAAGAGGCTTCGTCTAAAACGTGGATATGGCTACGCAAATAACGCGTTCTCAAAGTAAAATCTTCATAAAATGTTTCCATTCACGCATATTACATCTTTACTCACCCACGATGCATGACCAAGGGAAGAAAAGCAAGAACAGACGAACAACTGTTTCAAAGCGAGCGCGAACCTTGTCGTCTGTCCTCCAACTTCAGCGGCCCGCTGATACTTTTTACGTAACATGTAATCGTACACACAATAACAAGTTCTTATAGTTAAACAAAACATGTTTTCGCGTAATAATAAAGCTAAAACAGCTTTTCACGTGCTGTTCTAGTAGAATATGAATCATTGTGACAGACGGAACGGTACTTGCCAAGCGCGTCTTCAAGGTGTCCTGTCTCTACGAGAACGATGCCAATCCGAATCCACAATATACCGGCATTCCCATGCATACCACAGCGCAGCAGCGCCAGATTTCCCTTTAGGTAATGCAGTGAGAAACTCTATGACTAGAAAGCTTTGTAGTCATAGAGTTTATAAATAAATACCCTAGAGGGAAATGTGTCGCTGTGTCTACGGGAGTTCTCATGAGCGTTGCCTCAATCTACATGGGAATGATGGGAAGTACAGGCTTCGGATTGACTTCAATCTATAGGCTAGCGGTATTTGCTTGCGGCGCAGTACACCAAGCTATACTTAAATATTATCGCATAAGATATCATTTTATTTCTGAAATATATAATGTACAACACGTTACATAAACTTTGCAAGAGTTTCAGATCGAAGCATGGTTTACTATGATTTATCAACAGGGCACACCAGGGTTTGCATTCTTGTGCGATTCTGTTCTCAATTCAACGCCAAAAAATAATTTATTTTTACAACAGCAATAAGAAGCGTGCATGTACTTATATAAAAATACACCTCAATTATTAATGGAAATAAAAAATTACCGACGATTACGTTACTTCCTAATGCGAAATTTGAGCGCAGCAAATAAGCTGTTTCACCTTTTCGATAGATTGAGGCAAAGAAATCGAGCAACACATGTATGCGCTATCACAGAATTTTTTTTTTATTTTTCACACGTATTCCTTTAACAAAGACTCCACTAACAGTTCTTGACAGTCATGAAGGAAGCTTTGTGGTCGGAGAAATAGACTGATATATGTTCGACTTGGTACACCAATGCTTGATTCTCAAAGACGAGATCTATACAAGTGCCTCGCGAGGTTGTCACAGCCGTGGGACGCGTTACGAGCGAGAGGAACGGGATGTTCTCCCGCATAAGTGTTAGGAAATTGCTGTTTGTCTTTATGTCAACATTAAAGTCCCCCACTACTAACATCGGTGTGGATCGATGGACGGTTAATGCGAGTTGCAGGAAGTGCACGACGTCTTTCGTGAGTGCGGTAGGGGCGAAGTAGGCAGCTACTACCAGCATGCGTAATCGTCGGCATGTTTAAAGGAATTAAGTTCGAGCCGGCGCTTTGACAACCGGAGACTCGCAGGAAGAGGGGGGAGGGGGGCGGCGTGTACACCCAGCGGCAAACGATGGGGGCAGAAGCGCGCGCAGCAAGCGGACAACACGATAAAGGGAGGAGGGAAGAGATAGCAGCGACTGACTGATGCCGCTGACGCCGATAGTGAGTCAACCCCAGCTGCGGAGTTGGTTTCAGGGACAACGCCGCCGATGCCGACACAAACAATATGATACCCTCGCTTCCGCAGCGCTAAGAACCAGGTCTAGCCGTGGGAAGGTGGTCACGTATTCGTCGACGTGCCGGGGCCTACGTGAAATAACCGGCGAGTCGGCAACTGAAGAGCACCCTATCCGCCACACAAGAACAGGGGGGGGGGGGACCCTTTCCTCCTCTTTCTGCATGGCGGCGACGGTGTTCTATGCAGTCACGTTATCTTGACTCTCTAGCGGCGTCAGCGGCATCCAGCGGTATCAGTCGGTCGCTGCTAGCGCTGGGGGGATGAAAGGGGGGCGGAGCTGGTTACGAGGCCGACGACAACGACGACGCGAAACCCAGGAACGGACGCCAAAGAGCTGCGCTCTAAAATGTTGCACTGTGAGAAAGTGTTGCGCCCTGAAGAGGAATGCTATGTGTCGTCTGCTACGACGCCTGCTCGCTACAAACGCGAGTCGCAGACGACAGGCACTTGCGAACTCTCTCGCTCTTTCGAAAGGCTGCGTCGGCTGTCACGATTGCTGAACGTCTTCAAGTATTTTTAAGCACATCTGCTGCAGTGCTAGCTAGGACGCTTGTGGCCTCCTACGAGTATGCTTCATCTTATTTTAAATTGACGCACCGCTTCCGAAGCGTTATGGCGTGGCTTTGCACTTACACATTTTGCGACACTAGACTACAGCCAGGAAGCAGCAACCTTTACTAATAATAATAATAATAATATTTGGGGTTTTACGTGCCAAAACCACATTCTGATTATGAGGCACGCCGTAGTGGAGGACTCCGGAAATTTTGACCACCTGGGGTTCTTTAACGTGCACGTAAATCTAAGCACACGGGTGTTTTCGCATTTCGCCCCCATCGAAATGCGGCCGCCATGGCCGGGATTCGATCCCGCGACCTCGTGCTCAGCAGCCCAACACCACAGCCACTGAGCAACCACGGCGGGTAGCAACCTTTCCTACCACAAGTAAGTTTGTGTTCTCAAAGTCCTAAAACACACATTTTCAATGAGCACATAAACGAACAATGCATAATGAAGCCCTCAATAAAATTTGATTGTCAAGCCACTAGAAGTACAACTGTCTATGTCTTCTATCAGTGGTGACTTCTTTTTTCCTATTCTGAAATTTCATAAAGCACGTACCGCTACAAACCAAGGTCCAAACGGTCAAAACATGTTCTTTCAACGTTTACGATACCATCGCTTTCTCGTCTGGGCTGCGGCTGAGTTATACTAATATGAAACTATGTTTGTAGTGGACTCAGAGGAGAGCGTGGCCTGATGTGTTGTATGTTGCCGTGTGTCCGTAGCACGGGGCTCATTCGCGATCAAGGCACGGTCCTTCGTCTTTCTCGTCAGTCGGCACATACAGAGTGGCTTCATTACAATGCCTCGGGATTGAAGCGTAGCCATCCTGGCGACTCAGGGCGGGGAGATGAGTGGGTCGTAATAGGGTTTCAGGCAGTTGACATGTACTGTCTCTCGGCCACGACGACGCAGGTCTGGTGACACTGTGAGCGGCTCGACAATGTAGTTGACCGGTGAAGTGGCCTCGATGATACGGTACGGCCCGTGATAACGCCCCAGGAGTTTAGAAGAAATGCCAGGAACGTGGGCTGGTATCTAAAGCCACACAAGCGAATCAAGAGCAAAGTTGTGCGGTGGTCGATGAGCATGGTCATGCCTTGTCTTTTGACGTGCTTGTGTCTCACTAGTCAGGGCAGGTGCCAGCTGACGGCTATCTTCAGCATATTTGGCGACTTCGGAAAGCGGAGTATACTCTGTAGCGTCAGGTTGGTACGGCAGTATGGTGTCCAATGGGCATGAAGGCTCACGGCCAGACACAAGGAAAACGGGGGAGAAGCCGGTGGTCGCTTGCGTCGCAGTGTTGTATGCGAACGTAACAAAAGGGAGTACAGTGTCCCAGTTGGAGTGATCGGATGAAATGCACATCCGCAGCATGTCGCCAAGAGCGCGATTGAACCACTCGGTCAAGCCGTTGGTTTGGGGATGGTACTTATCCTACACTCGGCGAGGAGGGTTTGGACGCCCTCCGACAGGAAGACACGGCCCCTATCACTCAGTAGTTCTCGGGGTGCACCGTGGCGAAGGATGAAGAAGCCGACGTCACGGGCGGTCGCTGCTGGCAGAGCTGCAGTCTCAGCGTAGCGGGTAAGCTGGTCTACGCCCACGATAATCCACCGATTTCCACACATAGAAGCGGGCCGTAGAGGTCGATGCCGACGCGGTCGAACGGACGAGATGGTCACGGTAGCGGCTGCAACGGTC
Source organism: Dermacentor albipictus (assembly GCF_038994185.2). NCBI lineage: Eukaryota > Metazoa > Arthropoda > Arachnida > Ixodida > Ixodidae > Dermacentor > Dermacentor albipictus. Next base: position 202,630,446 of record NC_091822.1, on the reverse strand, counting down.
CTGTTAAACGCTGGGTAGGTGTCTTGCCTTTTTTGACATGCAGTACAAGACTGAATGTACGTACTTTTGCACAAAGTTGTACATGCCTCGCCAATCACAGCGCCGACGCAATCGTGTGTTAAGTTTTGAGGACGCCGGCATGAGCGCTTAGGGGAACAGCGTGAAAAGACGCGCATATGTCAGAGCGCATGTGACGAGGAAGGAGCCATTTCCGACCGTCGGGCATGCTGCGGCGATATAGAATGTTGTCCCGCACGGAAAAGTGGGTTGCTTGGCGACGCAGTGCTCGTGTCGAAGGGGCGTCAGACGGAGCGGCAAGGTAGTCAAGAAACATTACAAGTGTTGGGTCCTTGCGCTGCTCTGTGAGCATGTCAGTGATGGCCAACGGTGACAGTGTGGACGAGGAAGGTGACAAAGACGCCATATCGGGCGTCAGTGGGGAGCGAGAGAGCGCATCAGCGTCGGAGTGCTTGGGACCGGAGCGGTACATGACGCGGATGTAGTACTCTTGCAAGCGAAGCGCCCAACGTCCCAAGCGTCCCGATGGGTCTTTCAAGGAAGAAAGCCAACAAAGGGCATGGTGGTCAGTAACTACGGCGAAAGAACGGCCGTAAAGGTATGGGCGAAACTTGCTTAGTGCCCAGATGATCGCTAGGCACTCCTTTTTTTTGTGACGGAGTAATTTAATTCTGCTTTCTTTAGAGTACGGCTCGCATAAGCGACGACGTATTCATCATACACCCTTAGAAAAATTCACACCCTTTGGGGCTTATCTTGTCCCACAACGATAATCGTCATCTGTCTTGCCCGCGTTTCCTTTCTTTAACGCTGCGAGCCCGGTACTTCCCAGTTACGAACGGCATGCGCGTTATCAATGTGACGCAGCATTCTCGACAGGAAAGTAGCGAACGCCTAGTTTTCAAGAAAGGAAACGCAAGCAAGGCAGATGACGATTATTGTTGTGGGACAAATATACACCCCAAAAGGTGCAACCATTTTAAGAGTGTAGCCAGCTTTCCGTTGCGCTAAGACCGCGCCAAGGCCAACTCCGCTGGCGTCAGTATGAACTTACGTGGGAGCATCAGGATCGTAGTGGCGAATAATCGGTGGTGAGGTCAACAAGTGGCGCAACAGCTGAAGTGCTGCATCACAATCAGGTGACCACGTTGCTATGCCGTTACTGGCGGAAAGTAAACTTGTCAAGGGCGCCATGATGGATGCGAAATTGCGTACGAAGCGACGAAAATAGGAATATAAGCCAACTCAGGGTTCTGATAGACGTGGGCTTTGGGAAGTCTGCAACGGCGCGGAGCTTGTCTGGTTCCGGGAGGACGCCGTCTTTTGAGATAACGTGACCCAAGATGGTTAGCTTGCCAGCAGCAAAACGACACTTTTTGAGTTTAAGCTGTAGGTCGGCAGATGCGAGACAGGTCAGAATCTCATGCAGGCGAGCGAGGTGTGTCGGAAAAGCGGTTGAGAAGACGACGATGTCGTCGAGGTAACATAAACAGGTCTTCCATTTGTGGCCGCGAAGGATGGTGTCGATCACACGCTCAAAAGTAGCAGGCGCGTTGCACAGCCCGAATGGCATGAAGCTAAACTCGTAGAGGCCATCGGGTATAACGAATGCGGTTTTCGGACTGTCAGGTTCGGCCATAGGAACTTGCCATTACCCAGTGCGCAGATCCAAGGAACTTAAATATTCTGCGCCTCGTAAACAGTCGAGAACGTCATCGATCCGAGGATGTGGATAACCGTCTTTTCTCGTTATCTTGTTTAGCCGTCTGTAGTCGACACAAAAGCGAATGGAGCCATCTTTTTTTGTTACCAATACGAAAGGTGAAGACCAAGGACTTTGAGAGGGACGGATGACTCTACGTTTGAGCAGACGTCCACTTGCTCTGCGATGATTCGGCGCTCTTCAGCGGAGACACGATACGGGCGCTGTCGCAAGTGGGAGTGGGAACCGGTGTCGATAGTGTGAGAAACACCGGTGGCACGGCCCAATGACGTCTGATGACAGTCGAATGAAGAGAGAAACTTGTGAAGGAGTGAGAAGTTGGCGGCGATGAGATGGGGAAAGAGCAGGGTTGATGGCGTTGTCAAAACCCATTGAAGGTGGTAAGTCTGAGACCGAAGCGATGGCGTCAACCTGACGGAGGGAGTAGGCAGGAACATCGAGATCGTCAACGTAATCGACCGCCTGGAAGTATCCGACGATCTCTCCACGCAGTAGGCTGATAGGGTACTGGTGGTAGTTGGTGACCTGAATCACAGTTTACGCAGATGTTATAGTAAGCACGGCAAACGGAAGAACAATGCCTTTGCGCTGAGCAAATAAATCGGACGGCGAGAACACTACAGTGGCGTCAGATGCGACGTCAGGCGACAGGACAACAGCCATCGACGACTCAGGGGGTATGGTTGTGTCGTCATCAAAAATGAGTTTGTCGGCAAAGTGATGAGAGCTGGTCTGCAGTAATTCACATAGTGGTAAAAGCGACACTTCTGCACGCGAACAGTCAATGACAGCATGATGACGTGACAGGAAATCCCAACCAAGGATGAGGTCGTGAGAGCACGATAGTAGCACGAAACACTCGATTGTGTCGAGAACGTCGTTGATGACGACACGGGCCGTGCATACAGCTGAAGGGTGAATTCGCTGCACGCTGGCAGTGGCGAGCACCAGGCCAGAGGGAGCTGTAGTAACTTTTCGTAATTTGCGACAAAGGTTCTCGTGAATGACGGAAACGGCTGCTTCGGTATTGACTAGCGCCACTGAGGGTACTCTCTCTACAAATACGGTAATAACATTTTGCGGCGATGAATGAGGTCTTGAAAACGTCGATGTATTTGCAGTCCTTGCCTCGGGAACTGCACCAGTCAGTTTCCCTCTTCAGCGGGAGCTCGACGACGCAGGGGTGAAATCGAACGGCGACGAGGGGAAGGGGAACGCCGAGTTTCTGTCCGGCGATCAGTATCAAGACGTCGCGGTGAAAATGGAGGCGTGGCGGCATACCGTGGCACGTAGCTCGGCGTGTCAAAGGTGGTACGCGTAGTTGGGGCGCGTCGGCGACAAAAGCGCGCCACATGGCCAGCAATGCCGCAGGCGAAGCAGATAGGCCGGTTGTCTATAGTGCGCCACGTCTCGGTGGGACGAAAAAAGTGTGGTGACGGTCGGGCAACTGGAAATGAAGCCGGATGCGCGGGCGATGAAAAGGAAGCTGTCGGCGCAGGTGGCCGTGCAACCACGGCTGCATAACTGAGCGGGAGCGACGTAGGATGAGTGGCAAAGTCGGTATGGGACAGCGGCACACTCATGATTGGGTGGGGGGGTCGTAAGAGCTGCAGGAAGCGCTTCGGATATATGAGTCCGGATGGCGTGCTGCAGCATTGGAGGCAAAGCTTCCGTAGGTGCGTCGCTGTGAGGCGGAAGCGAGAGCTGCCTGGCGACCTCTTCACGAATAAAATCTTTGATATGCTGTGAGAGGGTCGAGTTGGTCATGTCGGAAGAAAGCGCGATGCTCGAGACGGAATCGGCGTTCTGAATGTTCTGGCGGGCGATGGAACGTTGGCGGCGCAGCTCGTCAAAGCTCTGGCAGAGGTTAACGATGACGAATACGCTAGTTGGGCCTTTGGCCAGCAACATCTGGAATGCGCTGTCCTCGATGCCCTTGAGGATGTGTTTGATTTTGTCATCCTCTGACATGCTGGGATTGACCCGCTTGCACAAATCGAGAACATTCTCGATGTAGCTGGGGAATGTCTCTCCAGGCTGCTGTGCGCGCTGGCGTAGGCGCTGTTCAGCGCGCAGCTTACGCACAGCTGGGCGATCAAACACTTCTGCAAACAGAGTCTTAAAGGCGGACCAGCTTGTAAAGTCTGATTCGTGGTTGAAGAACCAAAGTTTGGCTACGTCGGCGAGGTAGAACGGCACGTTGGTCAGCTTAGACTGGTCATCCCATCGGTTATGGGCACTTACACGTTCGTACGATGAGAGCCAGTCTTCCACGTCGTGTTCGGCGGTCCCACTGAAAATGGGTGGGTCGCGTTGACGAGGGACGCCGGCGAAGATGACAGTGGCAGTCGGTGGTGCAGGCAACGAGGTGGCGGGATCAGGCATAGTGCAGGGCGATCTCGTAGGCAGGGTTCGAGTGCGCAGCTCCAGGACGAGGCGAAGGATATCAGCAACCCCCACCAAATGCGAGGAGGTTTATTCTCGTTCACGACGTTGTGGAAAGCTAGGTAAAGGCACTGCGAGGGCTGTCCGTAGCACGGGGCTCACTCGCGATCAAGAGACGGTCCTGCGCCTTTCTCGTCAGTCGGCACATACACAGGGGCGCGTCTGCTTCATTACAACAGTAATAAATGCAACACATTGGTCAGGCGCATCTTGCAAAAACATCGCAGACCAGCTTGCAGAAGCCAAGCAGCATCTCAAACGACATTCCCCCCGCCCCCATGTTGCATATTTAGCTTAGGCCCACCTACTCATCTTTAGGAGTTTCATTGTCTCCTTGTTGCCTCGCTTCTCTGCGTTCTCCTTTCACGAAGTGCAGCCGAGTAGTCAGGTAGAAACTGACCGCCTTCGTTGTTAGTTCAACCCCGCGTTCGCTACAACCAATCGTGTTCGTGCTCTTGGCCTTTGCCAAACTCAGTACATCCAGGATGCTTTCAAAGTGCGGCTCGCTTTTGCTAAAGCATTCCGTGAAAAATTATCCAGTGCTTCAACAAATCCAAACAGTGCCCCCCGTGGACACAAACTCACTCCCTTATCCCTGAGCCGCGCGAAGTCTGCGGCTTCTGAGCACTCCTCACTGGCTGGAATTGTCAAAGTGCTTGCAAACTTCACACTTGGTTTTTAACACACATTTTCGTGCGACGTAACCAGCGACATAATATGTTAACCGCGAGTCGTTCTTCTCTATGTGCAGGTCGTGGTCATGGGAAGAGGTGAGGCAGGTTTGGGAGAATCATTGGGATGGCGTCTTGCAATTGCGGCTACGGTAAGGCATTTTCGCCTACCTGGGACACAAATCTGTAATGTGGGCGACACGCAGAGACAGACGCTACAGGGAAAAGAAGCCGGCAACAAGCAACGAAGTCGCAAACATCCGACCGCCACTGCAACATAGCACAAAGAACCACACGCACGCGAGACAGAAACTGGCGAGTTCAGGATGGATGGATGGATGGATGGACGGACGGACGGACGGACGGACGGACGGACGGACGGATGGATGGATGGATGGATGGATGGATGGATGGATGGATGGATGGATGGATGGATGGATGGATGGATGGGTGGGTGGGTGGATGGGTGGGTGGGTGGGTGGGTGGATGGATGGATGGATGGATGGATGGATGGATGGATGGATGGATGGATGGATGGATGGATGGATGGATGGATGGATGGATGGATGGGTGTTATGAGCGACCCCTTTGGAACGGGGCGATGGGTTGCGCCACCAAGCTCTTGCTATTATACTACCTAACGCCCTACCTAGTTTAAATAGGAAAAAAAGAAAGAAAATGAGAAAAGAAACGACGAATTCCCATAACCAAATTGTCTGATCCCCTATTGCGAACTGTGCTTTTGTACGTCTGCGTTTTTTGTCGTTTCCCTACTTCTGCCAATCTTCCAATCACCTCTTACTAATCGCTCTTGCGGACATGTTTACTTTCCCCTTGTTCTCGCTGAACCCAAGGGTTTCAAGGAGGCCAGTGGCACCTAAATCGACCGCCGGGCAGATGTGTTCACATTATAATGAAACATGCTCCATTGTTTCCCTAGCTTTATCGCAGCAAGCACATGCTCCTTCCTTCTTATTTCTCACTTTATAGGTGCGTGTTTTAAGGCATCCCGATCCCGCTTCGAGAAGTAATGAGCTTCCCTTTGCGTTATCTTCAATTCCTTCTTTCCTGATTTCGTTTTTTTATCTTAAAAGGACCCTGAAACGATTTTGACGATTTCCTGCAAACGTGCTGAGTCGTTAGAGTAGGTCCTTCTGATCATTAATTGACGCATCTAAGTGCTCTGCGTGAATCGTGTAATTTATTATAAGGTGTTAAAGATTCCCATCGCTGCCGATCGCAGCACACTGCGCGGCGGAATTTTAAGCCGCCCCTACCCATATGACGTCAGTGGGACGAGCTATCCGATTTGCTGACCAGGGCGCGTAATCGATAATTTTTCCAACTTTATGGTAAACAAATGATGCTTGTAATAGTTGAAATGTTAGTAAAATTGTTTCCATAAAAAGAAAGTAACATAAAGGGAATGCATAAGAAAAATTTTTCAGTACACTTAAGCATTTCCGGCACACACTAAGTGTCGTCTGCTTGCGTTACAACGCGCTCCATCTTTGACGAGAGCTCCGCCGTCAGTGTCGGTCTGTCTTTTCGCGAGCGCTATGATTCGACTTTGTTGCGTTGTGGACTGCAAACGTAGCGACTGGCAATATGTCAAGCTGCGACATCGTGTCCCTCTACAAGCCAGTAGACGAGCGGACTGGCTGCAGCGCATCGGACTGCCGCTATCCGATCGGCGCCAGGATTCGCGCGATTGTGGCCGTCACTTTACACCGGAAGATTACTAACGCAATAGCGTTTCACAAGTCCGGTATTAGGGCAAACGCAAGCGCAAAGGGGACAGGGCCTGGCCGTGTCCCCTTGCATGTCGTTTCATGGGATGAACAGAAGCGTAAATGTGAATGGTCGGCACCGTGCAGCCACTTAGTGGCATAGAGCTCAACCAGACACAGTAGCAGTAAGAAAATGTATTCTTCTTTGCTGCTGGTGTAAACTTTTCGCAGGAGTGTAATCGTTAACACGTTGTTTTTGTAAATGTCTAAAATGTTTTAGACTTGGTTAGAGCAATATTAGCTCTTTCTTTGGCTCGTTAAGCTCTGGGCCAACGGGTGGCTGGACTGTGGAGTACGATCAGGCAGCTCAAGTACTGTACGTCTACGCTAATGTTCCTAAAGTTCCATTCAGTCGAAACGTTCCGCTAGTGTGTGGTTAACGGAATACCAGACACGTTTGGCGCTGCGACAGAATGCTCGCAACACACGCTGCTTCGATAGCTCTCGCTTGCGGTTTACGGCAGAGCGGCTAGCGGAGAGGTCTCGCGCGGGCGGGGGCGGGCTCCAAAAAAGCCGGAAGTGGACGATGTGACGTCGCATCGTGACGCAGAACCAGTGAAGGCGGGGCTTAGCCCCGATGGCTCGGCGAACGAGTTGAGGAGGAAGAGCATGGCTAGGGAAGAGGGTAACTTGTAATCGCTTGTAGCTCCATTATACGTAACGCTTCACTTAAACTGTGGTGCGAATGTTCTACTTAAGTTGTACCCTACGCGTCTACAAAATTTGTCCGAACCGTCTCAGGGGCCCTTTAAATAGTTACTCATGGCAGGTTCTTTTTTAGGTTATTTCGGCCTCTCTGACTTTGCGCTTGACGTTCTTTGTAGAAGTGTTGCTCACCCTACAGGCCGCATACTTGCTGGTAAGCTTCCAAGTTCTTTTCCTCCACTGTGAATCAACAGGGTGTCTACCAAGTTGACATTTCCAAATTCCCTGAGTTTTCCAGGTTTTCCCTGAGTGCTATTGCAAATTTCCCTGGGTGATGCAGAACTATGTTTTATGTCAAGACGGGCTGAAAACATGTCGCCTGAGGCTGTCACTCCCTAGTAGGCACATGAAAAAAATTAAAGAAGCTACTTAATCCAATTTGAATACTAAAAAGTAGTGTTTATGTTATTCAAGAAGAGAATAGAAGGCAGTGGTTAGTAAAATGCACAGCAAATAAAGTGTCTTCGAAAAACATTGCAATGGAGTCGGACATTCTCAAATACGAATAAAAAGGAGATGCATATGGAAGCAAATATTTTCGAATATGAGCTATTCCAGGGTGTCTACCAAGTTGACATTTCCAAATTCCCTGAGTTTTCAAGGTTTTCCCTGAGTGCCTTTGCCCATTTCCCTGAGTGATGCAAAACTATGTTTTATGTCAAGACGGGCTGGAACCATATCGCCTGACGCTGTCACTCTCGAGTAAGCACATGAAAAAAATTAAAAAGCGACTTAATCCAATTTGAATACTAAGCAGTAGTGTTTATGTTATTCAAAAAGAGAATAGAAGGCAGGGGTTAGTAAAATGCACAACAAATAAAGTGTCCTCGAAAAAAATTGCAAATAAGTCGGACATTCACAAATACGAATAAAAAGGAGATGCACATAGAAGCGAATATATTTGAATATATGAGCGATCTCTATCAACTGATAGCAAGCTCAGTGGTATGAGGTCCGAACTCTGTCACAATTGAGATTCTCTCTTAACCGCTCGTAAGTCAACCTCAACTGTCTCGACATACTCTCAGCCCGCGCACGACGCCTGAGTGTTGTGTTTCACTGCTTTAAAGAGTTTATTTTGGTTTGGATGCGGGACACCTGCATCTCGGCATCAGCCAAAACTGTTTTTTGAGCCCAAGCTCCTTCAAAACGGCGGCAGCAAGCTTCCTTTCCCATTTATTCCTCAATGCGTACATCATTTCTGTTCTTGTCCTCCTTCTGCCACTCGTTTGCCCCAAGGACCATTTGAAGCATCCTGGTCAGTTGCACAGTCCGCGGCCGATTTTAGAACTCCCTAGGGGTCGCGAAAACGTTCGAAAAATCGGCCAGTTGGAAAAAAATTAATGCGTGTCATTTACTGCCCTTAGGGGCTCAAACCTCCACAGGCACGTTCGAAAACGCTCTGAAGGCCTGTCGGTACACATATTAGGCATATCGGCGCTCGTACTGTGACAGGAAATACCGGGTGCACGTGTGTATAATTAAGGAATACATACTGTTTTCCGTGGCGATAGCCCCTTCCCACGCTTGTTATGCTTCACTGCAATACTTTTGCGTATGCTTCACCACGTAACACTTCTGTACAAAGGCGAAGCTGACTTTCGGGAACCGGCATTATGCAACGCACCGTGTTTTCTAAGTTTCTAAGCCAATCGCGAGGACCACAAAAGCGGAGTCCGTGCCATTGCTGACAGCAGCTAATTCTTTCAATAGAAAACTCAGCACCAAACGGCAAGAAGCTTTATAGCGAACGTCGAAGCAGCTAGGCCTAGCGTTGCCGCAGTGGTGGTAACGGCTGCCAGCGGATCTGCGCGCGAGAGTGCCGGTTCGAGGTGGCGAAGTAATCGAAACGGCAGCGGTGGTACCTTTGATTATTGCCGCTTCGGACCTGCGGTCACGACAAAACGTCCGGAATATCGGACGGCGAAGGGTTCTTGCGTCCGAAATTTCACACGTTCTGATGCGTTTACTCTATAGGGTACGTGGCGGTGCCGCGAAGCCGTCCAAATTATCGGGAATTCGGAAAGTCCGTCGTTGACTGCACACTGGCAACTCATCCAGCCGACCACAGGGCGTCAAAGACGATTCACTGCGATTCCTGTCTGCTGCTCGAGCCAGCATTACCGCGACTTTCGACCCTTCCTATAAAATTGCCGCTAATTTTCCCTGATAGACGCCCAAATTCCCTGAGTTTTCCCTGACTTTTTCCAGACTACTCAAAATCCCTGAGAATTCCCGGTTTTCCCGGTTTTCCCGGTTGGTAGACACCCTGTATTCCTATCAACTGATTGCAATCTCAGTGGTACGAGGCCCGAATTCTGTCACAATTGGGATTCTCTCTCAACACTCGTAAGTCAACCTCAACTGTTCTGAAATACTCTCAGCCCGCGCACGACGCCCGAGTGTTGTGTTTCACTGCTTTAAAGAGTTTATTTTGGTTTGGATGAGGGACACCTGCATCTTGGCATCAGCCAAAACTTTATTTTTTGAGCTCAAGCTCCTTCAAAACGGCGGCAGCAAGCTTCCTTTCCCGTTTATTCCTCAATGCGTAGTTCATTTCTGTTCTTGTCCTCCTTCCGCCACTCGTTCGCCCCAAGGACCATTTGAAGCATCTTGGTCAGTTGCACAGTCCACGACCGATTTTTCGAACTCCCTAGGGGCCGCGAAAACGTCCGAAAATTCGGCCAGTTGCAAAAAAACAAATGCGTGTCATTTACTGCCCTTAGGGACTCAAACCGCCACAGGCACGTTCGAAAACGCTCTGAAGGCCTGTCGCTACACATATTAGACATATCGGTGCTCGTAATGTGACAGGAAATACCGGGTGCACGCGTGTATAATTAAGGAATACATACTGTGTTCCGTGGCAATAGCCCCTTCCCACGCTTGTTATGCTTCACTGCAATACTTTTGTGTATGCTTCACCAAGTAACATTTCTTTCAGAGGCGAAGCTGACTTTCAGGAACCGGCATTTTCTATGTCAATCGCGACGATCACAAAGGCGGAGTCCATGCCATTGCTGGCAGCAGCTAATTCTTTCAATAAAAAACTCGGCACCCAACGACAAGAAGTTTCATAGCGAACGTCGAAGCAGCTAGGCCTAGCGTTGCCGCAGTGGTGGCAACGGCTGCCAGCGGATCTGCGTGCAAGAGTGCCGGTTCGAGGTGGCAAAGTAATCAAAACGGCAGCCGTGGTTCCTTTGATTATTGCCGTTTCGGACCTGCCGTCACGGCAAAACGTCCGGAAAATCGGACGGCGAAGAGGCGGCCGATTGGCAACGCCCGTGTCCCGGGAATTTAGTGCAAGTTAAAGACCTCTACGTTTATAAAATTGATCCGGAGCACCGCACTACGGCGTGCCTCATAATCATGTGGTGGTTTTGGCACGCGAAACCTCAGAATTACTTTTTTTTCAAATATGCAACTGCCACGTAGCTGGACACAGAACCAAGGTATTGCTTGCCGTCGCTTGGAGCAGGTCGGATTATTTTTGTATGTCGCCTAAGTACATAATTATTTATTAATTAACCAACTTCTGAAATATTGTAAGCACACCAGAATTGTCAATGAGAAAATTGTAGACCATCCTGAAAAATTGCCGATCCAGCTTTCTGTTGCTCAATACGTAGCGAGCATAAGTTTTTTGCAAGCCTAAGTAAACCTAAGAAAATATTTGGAGAAATGCATCTTAATTTGAAGCCAATGCTTGACATGATCTAAACGACGTCTGTTGCGAACGCGCCAAAGTAAACGTACTGAGCGTCCTGGGCAGGTCCACGCCAGGCGTCATGTAGATTAAGTCAAGCATGGGCTTCAAATTAAGATGTATTTCTAAATATACGGGAGTTAAGCTTAGCCTTTAAGAGTGGAACGCAATAGTATTCAAAGATGCCTGATTGCTTCTTACGCTTATGCACGAAGGAGAGCACAAAGCGATCCCGGAGGTGGTCCGCAGCCGCGCCACAAGAATCACATCGGTTACTCTGTCGCACGTTTAATATTTCAATCTGAGAAGATGTAACATAAAAGGCATACTCCCTCGGTGTTTTATTTCTTGATGTTTGTATTCTGTCATTCTCATAATTCGAAAGAGTAACTTTGTCAAGAATGTAAGACAAGTTATGAGCAACTTTAGTGATAGAATGGTGCGGCGGTATAACCTGCATATACCGCCTGTCAAATAGCGAGGCGTAACATATACTTATTCCTAAATGTATGCGGAAAGTTTCGCTCGCGGACAACTCCGCCGACGCCGGAATTTCTGTGACACGGGGCACGGTGTCGCGCTAATACGGAAAGTGCCACGTTTCTAGTTACATATTTCGCGTGCTTTCTTTCGGGCTAGGAATGTTGCACATCTGTCCATCGTGACCCCGAGTGGCGCTGGCTAACACTCCCAGGGATGCATCTATGACCACTGCCGCCGAATAAAAGCACACGCACGGTGTCCTTTTATCCAACGGCCGTGCTACTATGGACATATCACCACCGCGCCCAAAACAGTGGCCGGATTGATGGCCGTCGCCGTGTCCAATTCGTAATGCAACGGAAGTTATCTTTCTGTCCACTTTCATTTTCTTCATTATCTAATACATTTGAATTTCAACCGCAGCTAATAAGGTTTCGGCTTTCCTTGGTTTCATTGCCTCTTGGCTTTATGCTGCCTTCCTCTCGCAATAAACGTGACAACCGTCGTTATTATAGATGGAGAAACTAGTGCCCTGCTGAAACAATGCGCAAGTTGTCCGCCGTTTTGGTCGGGCAGTAGTGTATATCGATTGTTAATGTGGCTTCCTGTTCGTTTTCGGACATACCTGTCTTCCGCGTAGTCGGAGCTTCAGTATCAACTGTCACTGGAGTCTGGCACCCTGCAGCATTTGAGAAATTCTGAGTAGTTTCACTTTTACAGTATTGATGCGATAATCTGCGTTTCATGTTTGTACCCAGCAGAATTTCGTACCCAACAGAACCACCGATACTATTCAAAGCACCGCATTTCGGCCACGTGTGCGGCCGGAGCGACTGCAATAGCCATGGCCATTGCAGACGCGGAACACCGAAACGAGTCGGCAGTCATACTGTCCGACTCGCAGACGGCATGTGGCCCGTTTCTCAATGGTACGGTACCCAAAACGGTAAGCAGAATTCTGGGGCGAACTTTGACAGAACACCACTACATTATTTGGTGTCCGGCTCACGAGGGCTTGGAGGGTAACGTTGCGGCAGATCGTACAGCTCGAGGATTCAACAACCGAGCTGTGGGCGAACCGAGCGCGGGACTTCTTCCAAGCAGTCGTGACATTCTTCTAGAACAACGGTCATTCACCCCTTAACAGACAGCAGAGTAGGGACTGGCGCCGCATTCAAACAAACGGCTTCCGCCACCTGCATCAACTCAGTAAAATAAACCCAGCTATATATCTGTGGACGTCCATCCATGGTGTTCTGACAAATCCACACTACAACATATCACATGGGAGTGCCTGCAAAGGCCTTCCCATATTACTAGTCCATACATAAATACACATCCACTCAAGTTTAATAGGCAGTGGGTGGCATGGCTTGCGGAAGAGGGAAAGGAGATCCAAGTGGCTCTCCTGGATCAAGCACAGCGGGCCGCTCGCGCCAATGGAGCGCTGGACAGAGGACCCAACCACGCTCGCCTATACTTTTATTTTTTTTTTAAATAAAGTTTCCTTCCTTCCTTCAACATAAAATATAGAGAAGCACACTCGTAGCAGGCCACAAGCGTCCTCGCTAACACTGCAGCAGATGTGATAAAAGTACTCGAAGGCGTTCAGCAATCGTGACAGCCGACGTGCCTATCGCCTGCGAGAACAGTCTCGCGGTCGCAGCGAGCAGGCGTCGCAGCAGACGACACTTGTAGCATTCCTCTCAAAGGCGCAACACTTTCTCACAAAGCAAAATATTAATTCCCATAAATACTTGAGTTTATTTGTAAAAGTACATGCACAGTTGTTATTGCTGTTATAAAAATAATTATTCACTGGCGCTAAATCGGTAACAGAATTGCAGAACAATGCATACTGTGGTATAACGTTTGTAAACAGGGATAAGGTGCGTCAGAATGGCTGGCCAGCCTTTCTGAGGTACCTTATCCCCGTTTGCAAACTTTATACCACAGTGTGCTATTCCATCTGTCAGCCCCTTTCTTGATTTAGAACAATGCATAGTATTTTTATATAAGTACATGCACGGTTGTTATTGCTGTTATAAAACTAAACTAATTATTCAGTGGCGCTAAATCGGGAACAGAATTGCATTGCAGAACAATGCATATCCTTGTGTGCTCTATAGTGGTAAACCGTGCTTCGATCTCAAAGTCATGCAAAGTTTATGTAATGTGCTGTGCATTATATAAGATACTGCAGAAATAAAATTAGATTTTACGCCAATATATTTCAGTATAGCTTCGTTCACTGCACCGCAAGCAAACGTCATTAGTCTACAGGTCGAAGTCAATCCGAAGCCTGTACTTGATCATTCCCATGTATACGTCGAGGCGACGCTCAGGAGAGCCTCCGTGCACACTAACGCTACATTCCCCTCTATATAGGGTATTTATTTAGAAACTCTATGCCAGACACAGAAACTGCATGACCGGATGTCTGTCTGCGGCGTCTGCTGTGGATCGCGCCCACCGCGTCACCCACGCGCTCGCGATCTCCCGATTGGCGAGGCAGTCGCGTCGCACTTCGTTCCGTTTGCCACGTGCCGCACGAGACAGATGGTCCGCGCCAGCCAACATACCGCGAAATGGTATGCAGTTGCGCTGAAATTTAGCAGTAGGGAATATCGTAATCGTCGGTGAAATTCTTTTTTTTTTAATTTTGGCACAAGTTACGCGGTATACATATGGTATATAAAATTGTATGTACATGTATGTGCAGCGAAATTTACGGGGATTTAAAAGAAGAGCTTAATGTAGATAACTTCAGCACCTATAGGAATCGGAATTCTACTGTACAGTGCCAAACACCCCTGCGAAACACGTGCCAGCGGCAGAAGGCGTCGCCGCCCGTGCAGTAATGCCCCCGACAAGCTTTAGTTGGGCGTCCGCAACCAGCCACGGACGAAACGCCAATAGTTGGCCGGGCCTAAAAAGAGGGCATTGCTGACTCGCACGCGCAGGAGACGGTAGTGTGCTGCTCAGCGCCGCCATATGCCAGCTCCTGAAACTGCCGAGGCAATATCAGCCGCCACGAAGCCAAAACACGAGCCGGAGTCATGTCTTCAGCAAGAGCCATATCGAAAAATGCGCTCTCGTGGGCACGCAAGTACTTCCCGCAAAGCCCGCAGAGCCCGCTGCGGGCGCTAAGCATCTTGAGAAAAGCTGCGGGCGCACGCAAGAGACAGCGCGTGCTCCTGGGTACTGCGCATGCGCACTGTCGCCGGTTTCCTACGTATGCTGAGCTGCAGCGGGCGCCCATCTAAAGGTGCCCATTATTACACGTATACGCACGCTGCACGGGATGTTCCCGGGCACCACCGCATGCGAATCGTTGGCGGGAAACTTTCGCGCGCATGGAGATTGACGCGGACACAAATGCCCAATACGGACAGAGTTTGGCACTCGCCTAGTCGGCTTGAGCGCTTGCAGTGCAGTGGTGATGATGCTTCTTTCCGTGCTCTCCGTGAATTCGTGCCTATGTATTCCTGACTCTCGAGCAACAAAACTCAGTGATTAGTCTCGTATAGCATCAGTTTTGCGCTTCTTGCACCCGTTGTCCTTTCTCGCGCTGTTGCGTTAGTTTGTGAAAGACGCTAGTGACAATGAAGCAAAAGAGAAAAGAAAACGCTACATAGCTGAATATAACCATTCTTTTTGTTTTCAAATGGAAACATAATAACGAAAGGTGAGGGGGTTGAACGGACGCCCCTAAGTTAACGCATAACAACGTCACGTGACTGAAAGGACGTCCCACATCCGCAAACGGCGCTATAGCTAGCACCCACACTTGCATACATCCCCCGAGAAAGTGAAGACAAATCGCGCGCGGCTCCCACCAGCGGCAAACATTCTTTCACGTTCCACTTGGCTAATTTGTGCTATGCTTTCCTCGGCTTGATTGTATGTCGGCTCGAGTGCTTAGAGCGGCCAGTTGCGTGCATTTGCGGGCTTCTTTCACGCTTGGAAAAATGCGTTCCTCGGCTTGATTGTATGTCGGCTCGAGTGCTTAGAGCGGCCAGTTGCGTGCATTTGCGGGCTTCTTTCACGCTTGGAAAAACTATGTGGCACGTACTGAGCAACATACAGCTGCATCGGGAGTTTTTCATGTTGCTCTACAAATTTCTAATGGACACTTTTAATCTAATTATGATATTTTAGAAGCTAATTGACTAATTAAGACTAATTGCGTGATTCAGCAGAATGCAAAAAGCTTTTCTGAGCATTTCCAAGCGACGGCAAACAACATTACTTTGGTTCTGTCCAGCTACGTGGCATTTTCATATATATTTTTAAACCTTGGTCCATGATAGTCGGGACGCCCTGTATAAGAAAACAAAGCGCTGCATGCATTAGCGGACGTCTGTCTGCGGCGGCGCCGGCTCTCGCGATCTTCTTAGCGAGGCAGTCGCGGCACACTTGGCTGCGTTTGCACCGTGCCGCACGGGAGAGATTGTCCGCGCCATGGAGCCAATATATCGCGAGATGTACATTTCGCGTTAGGGAGCACGTAATCCTCGGTGAATTTTTTTAGAGTGCACACACCCGCGGGAACTAAGCACATTTTTTGCATTTACTTCGGGATCGGTCTGCATTTTCACAGACAGCACGTACCCACGGGAACGGCTTTAGACTGTACTACCTTCGGCATGGGCCCACATTTTCAGACACCACTACCTTAGGATCAGCCCACGAAAGAGGCTAGAAGCACACATACCCGACACGTAAAAGCGGGATAACTCTCGAAGCATGACACTGTCTTCAAATAAATAACATTTTGCCCACAACCGAAATAACTATAGCCGTCCCCGTTGCCATGGTTCCAGGCTCTACGGAATAAGCAGCTGTTCGCATGAACTCGACAGTTAAGTGCCGAGCATAGCTCACCTGCTTGATTTTTCGCAGGTAGGTCTGGGGGAAGTACTTGTGGAAGTACTTTCGCAGGCGCCTCTGCTCGGGCCGGCTCATTCCCAGGTGCGAAAGGTCGTCCTCCTCGACATACTTGAGTTGTCCCACCGAGGACACCTTGAGGTCGTTGCGTAGCGCGTCGTAGTACGAGGAGAGCTCAGCCTCGAGCAGGAACTCGTACAGGCTGGGACCGGCCGGCGGGCCCCCCGACGACGAGCAGGGGGAGGAGCCCAGGCTGAAGGTGGACGCCGCCGACGGGAACGGCATGCCGCCCCTGGTGTGCAGAAACGAAGGGGCAGTGAAGAGCGACATTTGTGCACAGGCGGACTTGACCAGCTCCCGAGACCAAAATACAGCTATCGCCATTCGAGCAGGTTTTTATTGTCTACTGGTATGTTAAGAACCTGGAAATACATTTTTTCTTAAGTTTAATTGCCACAGTTAGACGCCAGAAGCCACATCTCCAAGTACGTGGAAGAAGTAACCATCTCCTCAAGTTTGCTATGGTAAAATTTGTATTTCATTGCTTAAACGCAGAGATGAAGATGGAACTGCGTGTAGTAAGTACATTGCCGTGCTGCTGCTGCATCCTGCATTTTCACGCACGCACGCACGCACGCACAAAAATCGAAACACACTTTAAGGAGTTGCTTTTCGCCGTTTGTAAGAATACATAGATATAGACCAATTTCGGTATTCTGTACAGTTCCACATTCGCCGGACTTCATATCCAGAATGAATATTTTGAGTTATCGCTCCCGAGTGAATTCTGAAGAAACAAAAAACATTGAATGAAATTTGCAATAAACTGTAAAATGGCCCAAGGAGGCTATAGGAGCACCGAGACTCATTTTCACACGCTTCCCGTATATGCCCCCACTTTCAGTATCATAAAATACAACAATCTGATACTAACATTCACCTCGAAAAGCCGAAGTGTAAGCCATAGTCATTATCATGTTGTGATGACTAGGTGCGATGCTGCTGCTAATAATACCAAACAAACGCATGGCCAGAAATGTGTTTAGACGCCTAGCGCCCTCTTCGGTGGTACCCGCACGGCCTTGCGTAATTGAATGGGCACGGAAAGTATAAAATCAAACCTCAAAGAGAAAAGAAGAAACCCAGTTATCAATTAGAATATCATTGACTATAACTGAATATAATTGAATATAACTGACCCTTGCAACGTTTAACACCCCAACCCTCTCGAGTGCAGCTAGCATAGCATGGCTCTTTGAGGAACTGTCAGGCAATGTTTGGGATATCATTGGCCTTAGTGAGGTTAGAAGAACTATTGAGGCTTATACAGTACTGGCAAATGGCCACGCCCTCTGCTATAAATGACTACCAGATGAGAAGCAGTTCAGAGTAGGATTCCTAACCGATAAGGACATAGGGGGCAACATTGACGAATTCTACAGCATTAATGAGAGGGTAGCAGTAATCGTAATCGAACTTAAAAGGTATAGGTTAAAGTTAGTACAAGCCTACGCTCCAACATCCAGTCATGATGATGAGGAAAAGGATCAGTTTTATGAAGCTGTTGAATTAGCGAAGAGAAAAGTGCAAACTCAGTATACTGTAGTCATGGGCGACTTCAATGCAAAAGTGAGGAAAAAGCAGGCTGGTGAACAAGCCATTGGCAACTATGCTGTCGATTCTAGTAACGCTAGAGGAGAGATGTTGGTAGAATTTGCGGAAAGAAATAACCTGCGAATAATGAACACCTTCTTCAGGAAGCGTTGGAACAAACAGTGGACCTGCAAAAGACCTAATGGTGAAACAAGATATGAAATTGATTTCATACTTTCTGCCGACTCCAGAATAGTGCAGAATGTAGAAGTGACACATAAGGTAAAGTGCAGTGATCATGGTCTAGTGAGGGCTAGGATGCACATATATTTAAAGAAAGAAAGGATAAATTCGTCAAGAAGAAATAGGCCAACCAAGACGCAGGAAGGGTAAAAGCAGACCAATTCAGGTTGGAAATTTCAAACAAATTTGCAGCCTTAGAACAGGGAGATGGAGATGACATAGAGGCAATGAGTGAAACCATAACTAGGCTGGCTTCAGAATCAGCAATTGAAGTGGGAGGTAAGGCCCCAAGGCAACCAGTAGGTAAGCTCTCCCAAGTACAAAGGACCTAATGAGAACAAACTGTCAAAACTAATCAACAAGGAGAAAATAAGTGATATTCGAAAGTGTGTATATATATATATATATATATATATATATATATATATATATATATATATAGTGAAGTAGAAGCGCGTATGAAGCGGTTTATTGAAGTTTCGGCCGGGGTCCGGCCTTCATCAGAATACATTGCATGGTGTCAGTACAGTTAGTATACATGTGCCTATCAACCAAATGAAGATACGTTTACATGAAAAACGAATAAAATGGGCGAACAAAATGCATCCGAATCGTTCAACGGATAGCTGACACGTGTATAGACCGATGGCGATTGCAAACATATCATCTAAAATACAAAGCATAAAAACGCACCGAAATGAATTGTAAAAACTAATCGTCACGTGCCAACAAAACGTCAACATGTGCTCAATATGTGCTATGTTATCAAGCAAACACCGACACAGAAAAAGGGGAATAGCGACGTACTAGTAGCAGAAGGGACAAGTGACGGGCTACAAAAACAGGCAACTCAATTTTCCTACACATTCATTCATACCACACGCGACGGTATCAAACTTATATATAAGGAAGGATTCGCGGGCTTCTCTGTCATATTTTGAACGAAATCCAGATTCAAGCAACGTGACTCTCAGTTTATCAAATGAGCGTCTTCCTGACCATGAAACATACGCGGAGCCATAGGAGCCATGAAACATACGCGACGATTGTAACAGGTACCGTTCTGCTAAGATAGGAGCTGTGATGTTATACTTTGACAAGCGTTCGAACTGTTCGCTGCAGGTTACATTGCGTGACTACATGGTTCGATGGATGAGGTTTCCGTCCCTGTATAAAATAGTTTTGGCAGGTAATACCAGCATACCTTACAGTCTGAATTAAGCTTGTCCAGCAAAGGGACTGTTTACGAACTGCGCGAGCGTCCTAAACAGTGGTAGGTGCTGGATTACAGATATATTTGTTCTATATATATACCGCATGGTCCAAGCATACGGCATCAGCGGTTATATATTTATAAACGTTGTGCGGCGTGACTATGGGAGGTAGTATTGCGGCATTAGCCCGTTTTCTCTTGCTTTTTCGAGAAAGAAGATAACCGAATTTTTTTTTCGGTTGTGTTCGTTCCGTTCTCTACGACGCACTCACACGTATTACGGAAATTTTGTCCTCAAAAATAGGCATCGCATTCTTTTTATGCGATCCCTCTCATATATTATGGCTGTATACAGGCCCAAAAGGCAATGCCGAAGCGCACAGCTTACATTTGTATCGTGCTGGTTCACCAACCGCAGTGATCGCTGTGTTGAGCAGCGCCATCGGCCTCATGCAGGAAGGGCTAGCGTAGACATATGCCTACTAATTGAATTTAAAGCCTACTAGACTTTAAATGCGCGAGAACGATGCCGTACAAATATTTGATAGCGCCTGCCACTTAGATGTTTCGTGGTTGCCCTATAGGTTGGCCGTGAACGAGCATGCGCTCTTATGCTTTATGTTTTACTCCCTACGCCAAGCGATCAGATAGTGAGCAGATTTACGTATTTCATGCTGCCAATATAGACACCGGTTTTCTTTGGTAAATTAAAACCGATATAAGCAAAATAGTTCACAACACATACACACACCGCGACTGATAAAGCGCGTCACATTTTTGCGCCCCCGAGAGATATTTCCGCCTACTGTAGTTACCGATACACCAAAAGGTTTCCCTGACGACCTTATATGAACGGACATGGCGCAAATTTCACAAAGTGCCATCTAAAACATCTGGAAATGGTTCCGCAGCACGCGACAGCAGCGCCGCGCCGGATCGCCCAAGGAGGAAAGGCTCTCCGCGCGCATATATCCTCGTCGCCCGATGAAAAGGTCTACACACTGCTACAAGCGTGAAAGTATTGTATGAATTGGGTATGTGCCGCCAGCAGTAGTGGGTCACGGGGAGAGGAAGACGTTCGCTTGGCGATAACGGAACTTATCTATCTAAATTCAAAAACAAACGTGCTTTATTTAATTACCTTCCTTTTAGAAACAGACTCCCAATGAGCGCTAATGTAGACTCAATCGTCCATACGTCACAGGAAATGAAGGAGTTTTTAGACCTATTGACTAAAGGATTGGAGAGGCGGTTCACAACGCGCCTTCGAACTTCTGTTCTCACTCCTCACATTCTCGGAATACAAACATATCCTATTCGGAAGTAGCAAAGGTCATGTTACGGTTGCCAACTATACAGCGCCTGGCCCGGACGGAATAACAAATGCAATGTTAAAGATTTTCTTCAAAGAAGCTCCAAGTGAGCTTCTGAAGTTACTAAACTACTCTATGCATGGATTCCAAGAATGGAAGATCGCCAAAATTGTTCCGTTACTTAAAAAGCAAGGGGCAGGGTATACTATCGACAACATCAGACCAATTGCATTGTCATCAAACATAATGAAACTTATTGAAAGAGTGCTTCCCGGACATATAATAGAGTTTATTGACGAAAATCAATTGTTGAATCCTTGTCGAATTGGGTTTAGAAGTGACTATTAAATATAGTACGCGCATGTAGACCTTGAAAGTCGCATTAACATCGCCAGACAGAAAAAACAATATGCGGCTTTAGTTAGCTTAGATATATGCAAAACCTATGACAGCACTGAACATACAATTTTAACAAATGGGTTACAGGGCCAATGCTTCACAGCCTATATTGTAGCATGGATACATTAAAAAGAAAGGAAATTGTATTGTTTTCGAAGCGGCTATTCTGTAAACCCAAGCAAACAAGAGGTGTGCCTCAGGGATCGCTACTTTCACCAGTATTATTTAATATTTTAATGAGCAGGAAATCCCCGTTCATCGAGGTGTCAGTACCTACGTTTACGCTGATGACATATTGCCTTTTTTGGTATGGCTAGTGACATATACTCTACGAAATTTTGCAGTCGCATCAAAGGGAACTGGAAGGCTGGCTGGATAGCTTACACTTAGGCCTGAATGCTGATAAGCGTGCTATCCTTGTTTTTCCCGTTAAAGACCCAGTATACATATCGCTTAAATATCATCTCGAAGATATCCCACAAGTAGAGTCGCTCAAGCACTTTGGAGTTATATATAACGGAAATCTTAACTGGCGGCCGCATATTGAATATATTGCGACAAAAGGAGCTCGTACAATGGGCATTTTGCGCAAGTTGAGCAATCGAAGAACAGGTATGCGAAGAAAATCCCTGTTGATGGTATTGTCACGTGGTAGTGACGGCGAAGAAAGAAGCAGTACGGTGGAATACAAAACTAGCTTTTATTGGGCGAACCTGTGCCCACAAAACAGGCTACACTTTTATAGCACAACGAAAGCGGCGAACACAGTCGGCGATCGTCGAAAATCTGATCAGCGGGTCAAGCGCGTCGGCTTTTATACAGCAATCATCGAATGTTCCAGATTAAACGTTGGGACCCGCATGCCTTCTAAAATGTTCTACACCATTCGTGTCAAGCGATGAAATCAGATAACACAACGTTCGGCGACAACAGACAGCGGGTAGAAGCATCGATAACTTTCCAGAAACTTCGGATACATGCAGGCGCGTCCCGCGCTGTGCGATAACATTTGTTCGGCGGCAAAACTTGTCGCCCGATAAAGACAAGTACACGTGTCAGTATATAAAATGTACGCTCATTCGGTTTAGGACTAGGCTGTGTTTTATTCTCAGGTGTTCCATCATACAAGTTTCGGCCGCCAGTTTTATTAGAACGAGAGGCGCTCCGTCTGTGCTTAGGTCTTCCAACATACGTTGCAAATGCGGTATTACACCTGGAAGCCAGAATCCCGTCCATTTTATGCCGATTTCACCTTCTGGCCGTTCAGACTTTCTTACAATTATATCAATCACCATTAAGCCGTCCTCAAATAATTTTCATCTCCAATCCAGAATTATTTTTCCCGTTAATTGGCCCAGGTGTCATACACCACAGATTAGATTTGTGCAAACATTAGTTCAACTTCTAAATGTGCAAATTCGCGATGTGCTTCCTAATATTACGCATTCAAATGACCTGGAGATCAGGTTCGATAACTTTTTCTCAAACCACGCGAAGCTACTACCTTACGGTGATGTTACAAGACCACCTATGCACCCTATAGGGCCAAACATTATCATATGCAGCAGATGCATCACAGCGCGAGGAAAAGACTGGCAGTTGAATATTTTGTCCTGCACTCGACTGGTCTTTTTCTTTAAGATTGCCCGATCTCGTGCCTATATTTCTGGCCGAGTTTTTAGCAGTAATCCTAGCTTTACGTAAATTAGACCAAATGACTACAACAGCTGTTATTCTTACTGACTCCCTTTCTGTATGCTCTCCCCTTACCGCTACTAATGATTCACCCTTGCTAAAACTCTCACTTGCTAGTTCCTGCCCATGTGCAATGTGTTCATTTGATTTGGGTAACTGATCATAAAGGTTTGTTCTTTAATGAAACTGCCGATTCACTGGCAAAGACATCACTTTCCGGCCCTGTTCTTCCCATTCTATCAGTGACAGCAGAGATCACAGAGGCTAGATTTCGAATGCGATCAAATAGAAAAGCCTTATTGAACCCAGTTCTGACTGCTTCTTCATATTATAAGCATACCTGGCATTCCCCTGGCGTGGCGAATCCTGTAACCCAAAGATGCTCTCTCTCACCAACTTACGTTGCCCGCATTCCCTCCCTGAAATTCTTCTTCGTCGGGTTTGGTTCCCTCCCCCCCCCCCCCTCTGCTCGTTTTGCAATGAGGAGGAGACGATACACCGCTTTCTTCTATCTTGTCGCCGCTTTACTGCGGCAAAAAAAAAAAAAGATTGTTTGAAATACCTTTTCGAAGACTTGGCCTGGCCTTAACAGAACCTGCTATTCTTTCGTTCGGTGCGTCAACTTTGGGATTCAGCCACAGGGATTGTTGCTTCGCGGTCCAAACATTTCTTACAGAATCCAAAGGAATGTCCTGCTAAATTCTATCTATATTTTTTGTGTACTTTTAAATTATTACTAATTTGATATGAATTTCCTGATCTTATTTTAACAGATAATTCTACGCTATTCAAGTCTCATTCCATAGATATTCGGAAACTTATGCTCCATATTAATTTGGAATAATCCGACCATTTCTTGGCCAATCCCCCATCGTGGGTAGGAGCCACACACGTGGTCGACAGCAACAACATCAACTTCGGCTGGAGCTCAGGACCATCGGTTACGCCTCAATAAACCCTCTCTACACAGAGAGTAGGGCGAAACAGAGTGGTGGAGGGTACAAGACGTCGCCGTACCACGGAGTCGCAACCGCTTGAACTTCGCCGGAGCCGCCGTCTAGCCGGTCTCTCGCCGACGACAGTCATCATGCCAGAGGACCAGACCCGGAACCAGTTGCAACCGCGCAAAGGTCGACGCCAGCTGCTGCCGCACACCATTACATGGAACCACGCTCGTTCGCGGGAGAATACGTGGGCGAGTGGCTTACGCAGTACACAATCGGGTGAGCCGATATAACCACTGGAACTCGGCCACGAAGCTTGACAACGTCGTCTTATTTTTGAGGGAAACCGCGTTGATGTGGTTCGAGAATCACGGAGAGCCCTTAGCAACATGGGAACTCTTTGTTGAAGAAATAGGAAAATGTTTTGGCGACTCTGATGCCAAAAAGAAACGTGCGGAGAGAAAACTTGCCCAAAGAGCTCAAACTCCGACAGAGACACGCACTACTTATATAGAAGTACTCAAGTTGTGCAAGATCATAAACCCGCGGATGTCTGACGAAGACCGAGTCGGACGTCTTCTGAAAGGCGTCGCAGAAAACGTCTAGTTTTCTGATAGGTAAAGAATAGCTCACGTCCATTTCAGATGTCCTGCGTCACTGCCGTACATTTGAGACGTTGAATAAACGTCGTATTGCGCCCAAATTTGGAGGACTGGCAAACGTGAAAAGTGTCGCCAGCGTCGATACGAGTCCGTCCAATAGACCCTGCCTCTACTACTCGGGAAATGGTACGCGAAGAGCTACGGCGACACAATGACCTAGTGTGCAACACAGTTCAACCGCCGGCTACGCACCCTGCAGTATAACCCTCAGCGCCCGGCGCACCATGCGCTACTTTGCCACCGTCGCGGCCACGTCCGGAGACGTAACCGTCAGAACAGCGATCTTGGCAACGCTTTCACCCCAGCCGTGATGCACAGAGGCTCTTGTTCAGCGTACTGAGGTGCCGAAGGCCTCTGCCGGCTGAGCGCTTCGGTCGAGCGTCCTCTGCCCTTGTGCTGTGTGGAATCACATCGCCAGGTACTGCAACGTGGCCCCACCACGCCGCCGAGGTACGACCGATCAACAATATCTGGCCACCAACGCGTTCACCGTGCTTACACATATCCACGCGGTATGTCCAACGAGACTCTGGGAACGCTGCGAAACCGTTCACCGGGCTCCGATCTTGACACCACTGCCTGCCCCTCTCCCCGGCGCCGCTACCCGTCGCCTTCTCCGGAAAACTAGTCAGCGTGGCCGTTGGAGATGAAGCCACTAGAGAGCCTTCAATCATGACAGAAATACGTCCACCAATCTGCATGTTTAAAAATAAAGTTCGTGTACGTGTAGACGGCGTCTCAACAATGGCCTGAGTGGACACTTGAGCGACCGTTTCCGTAATGAGTTACGCATTCAAACGCCTGCTAGGACAAAAAGTGCTGTTTTCATGGGACCATGCCGATGTGTTTCGTGGAGTGAGTGAACTATTGCACCCTGTAGGGGTGTGCAGTGCAACAGTTAGCTTGGGCTGTGAAACGTTTAACGCGGAGTTCGTAGTTTTACCTCATGTTACGCATGACGTAATTCTGGGCCTCGATTTTCTGAAGCTGTGTATTGCCAGTGTCGATTGCCGAACGGGAGAAATTACTGTAGATTCGAGCCCCCCGGCGTATTTGTGGAACACCCGCCGTGTTACCAAAGTGCCCTTTCTGTGTCCGCAGATACCGCCGTACCGCCACTATGTGCCAAATGTGTCCCAGTCGCCTGCTCTCCTTGTTCAACAAATGATGTCCATAGTTTTCTGGGCTTATACTTTTATATCCGGCGATTAGTGAAAAACTTTGCCGACATCGCTCACCCTCCCACTGACCTTCTTAAGAAAGATGTCTCTTTCTCTTGGGACCACTGCAAGAGCAAGCCTTCTGTACCCTGACTGAGCGGCTTACAACTTCCCCGATTCTGTCACACTTTGACCTTTCTGCGCCCACTGAAGTACGAACTGACGCGATTGGTCATGGCATCGACGCTCTCCTCGCTCAGCCGTCCTCGCACGCGGCCAAGACCGTGTCATCGCTTACGCCAGCCGCCTTCTATCCATGTCCGAGCGAAATTACCGCATTACTGAGAGGGAATGTCTCGCGCTCGTATGGGCGGTCGCGAAATTTCGACCGTATCTTATCGGTCGGAGCTTCTGCGTCGTAACCGATCATCACGCCTTCTGCTGGGCCTCCTCTTTGAAGGACCCAACTGGACGACTTACACGTTGGGCATTGCGTCTACAATAATATACATTTTCTATTATGCATAAGTTAGGGAGCCTGCATAAGGACGCTGAGTGCCTATTCCGCAATCCCGTGGATCAACCGGACGATACCGATGCAGACTCGGACATCAGTATTCTGTCCCCCTCCAGCTTCCTCCATATTGGCGACGAGCAACGCCAAGATCCTGTTCTTCGAACGCTTGTGGAACGCCTAAGCTTCTCGCCCAATAACCCGTCCCTCCGGATGCTCACCTTGCGCGATGAAACTTTATACCGTGGTAGCGTTCGTCCTGATGGCCCAGAGCTCCTCCTAGTCGTTCCCAAGCTCCTTCAACTGGCCGTGCTCCAGTAACTTCACGACGCTCCTATTGCTGGACGTTGAGGCATCACTCGTACTTACGACCGCCTGCGGCGCCGCTTCTTCGGGCCCGGTATTTATCGCTCTGGGCGTCGTTATGTCGCTTCTTGAGACCTGTGTCAGCGCCGGAGGACGCCTGCTTTACATCCTGCTGATTGGCTGCAACCAATTGATATCCCTGCAGAGCCCTTCTGTGTGGGCCTCGAGCTCCTTGGCCCCTTTCCAATTTCCATTAAAGGAAACAAATGGATTGTTGTAGCAACAGATCATGCCACGAGATATGCAATCGCACGCGCACTGCCAACCAGACGCGCTACAGATGTCACCGACTTCTTACTATACGACGTCATCCTGCACCACGGCGTCCCTCATCAGTTACTCGCGGATCGCGGCGGCTACTTTCTATATCGAAGGTCGTCGATGATCTGCTCCGCTCCTGTTCTACAGAACACCAGCTTGCTACCACGCGCCACCCTCAAACGAACGGCCTCACCGAGCGACTCAAACGCATACTAACTGAAATGCTGGCCATGCACGTTGCCGACGATCACCGCGACTGGGAAGTCGCTTTACCATACATCACTTTCGCATTCAACTGGTCGCGTGACGACGCTGCCGGATTTTCCCCATTTTACCTTTTGTATGGCCGCGATCCCACCTTGCCCTCGACACGTTGCTACCTTCCGCAGTACAATCACTCAGCACTGGTTACGCTCGCGATGCTATTGCCTTAGCCGCCCAGGCCCGAGAAGTCACACGTCATCGCCTGACAGCCTCGCAAGCTTCTCAGAAGCGACGCTACGACCTTCGGCACCGAGCACGATTTTTCACCTGGTTCCCTTGTCCTTCTCTGGACGCTTTCACGTCGCGTCAGCTTTTCGGAAAAACTACTTTCCCGTCATTCTGGTCCGTACCAGATCTTACGTCAACTGTCCGACGTGACATACCAGATTGCCCCAGTCGGTCAACTTTCAGTGCCTTCCAACGTCACCAGCGATGTTGTTCACGTCGGCAGGTTCAAGCCTATGTCCCCAATAAGTGAGGCACCGGGACGGAGCTAACCCCGCCGGGAGGGTGATGTTACGGCGAAGGGAAAGAAGGCGACATGAACTAGAGGAAGACGACGACTGGCCATTGCCTGAATGCCATGTACATCAGTTATAAATATACACTACTTTACACTTCTTGCAACAATACCTTTAAGACTGAGCAGCCAAACGACACTTTCAAACTGCTTGCTGCCAAACAGAAATCAACAGCCAATCTTTTTTGCACGCGTGATGGGCTTCAATACAAGAACTATTTTACCATAGGCTCGCGATATCTCCTGGTGGTCCCAGAAGACGCATGACGAACCAACCTCCGGTCATTTGGGAGCAGCTAGAACGCCTTGCCGTATTCAAGAAAGATTTTACTGACCTAATATACGTCAGACGACGTGGCAGTACGTGTCTAGCTGCAACGAATGTCAACGTCGCGAACGTCCCACAAGTACTCCTCCTGGTAGACCACACCCTGTGCCACCCCCAAGGACTACATTCGAGCAAGTCGGCATCGACCTTCTCGGCCCGTTTCCACGGTCCTTTAACGGAAATCTTTGGATCGTAGTGTGCACTGACCCCCTGACACGCTAACGTGAGACGGCTGCAACACCATCGGCTACTGAAGCCGACGTATGCCTTTTCTTGCTACGTTTTACCATTCTCCGACACGGGCCTCCAAAAGTCGCTATCAGCGATCGTGGGCGACAGTTTACTGCGGATGTGGTTGAAAAGATGGTTCGTCGATGTTGTTCAAGTTTTCGACACTCTACGCCTTACGATCCACAAACCAACGGCCTTACGGGACACACCAACAGAACTCTCATGAACATGTTGTCCATGTACGTCTCGACGGATCACAAGAACTGGGACAGCATTCTACCTTTCGTTACTTATGCACTTAACACCACCCAGCACGAAACTACCGGCTACAGCCCCTTCTTTCTCCTTTACGCTCGGTCGCCACGTTATACCCTTGATATGATCTTCCCACTTGTAAACCACAATGATGCCTGCGTATCTGAGACCATCTGTCGTGCAGAAGAAGCCCGCCGCCTTGCTTATTTGCGCACTCTTGCTTCACAAGATCGCTCGAAGGCACGTTACGACCGCCGACACCAACACGTCACATCTGCTCCAGGTGACTTAGTGTGGCTGTGGACGCCTACTAGAAAACGTGTGTTGAGCGAAAAACTACCGGCGTACTATGTTGGACCTTACGTTGTGTTAGACCGTATAAGCGAATTGACGTACCGCATACCGCGCCTCCTTTCAGATGGTCGACGCTCTTCAAAGACTGAAGTGACACGCTAAACGTCTCTAACTTTTAGCGTGTCCGGTATTCGGGCAAGCGCGGGCGGTTTTCCGGTTTAGCGGGGGCGCCAACCTGAGTGGCCAGATTGGTGGCGCCAGCTGGTGGCGCAAAGCTCAACCACACAAACACTGGGCTAATTACTATATTTTGCTTAGCTGCTGGCGTAAATTTTCGACAGTGGCGTAATCGTGTTCACAATTACGCCGCTGCGAAAAATTTACACGGGTCGCGAAGCAGGATATGGTGAGTTACTGCAGTTTTAGCTATGCGTTTGTCTGGTTGAGCTCTACAACACCAGGCGGCTTCACCGCTCACGTTTACGCCCCGACCATCCGGTAATCAGCCCAAACAGCTCCCGTTTACCGGAATAGCGTACAAGCTAAAGGTCTCTGATATCTATAGAGTCACACCCACATGAGGTACCGTATTCCCATCTACTTCCGTTGGTATTTGTGGATGTGTACTAGAGTCTAAGGAAAACGAAATTAGAAAATGTGCAAGAGCAA
Organism: Dermacentor albipictus; assembly: GCF_038994185.2. Taxonomy (NCBI): domain Eukaryota; kingdom Metazoa; phylum Arthropoda; class Arachnida; order Ixodida; family Ixodidae; genus Dermacentor; species Dermacentor albipictus. The sequence goes on along the minus strand of NC_091822.1, from coordinate 202,601,091 downwards.
GTTTAAATAAGCTAGCGCAAGACAGCGGTAATTGGAGATTACTAGGAGAAGCGTTCATCCTGCTGTGGACCTGAAAATAGGCTGATGATTATGATCATTAGAGTTAACAATGGAAGGCGCGCCACCACTGTCGGCCTTGGCGGCGAATGCTCACGTGATATATAGGTAGTTCACGTTAATCAGGTGGTACACACGTGAACTTGGGAGAAGGCAGCTGGTCAATAAACCGTCATATGCTACCGTTACAAAAACCGGGCACCACGGTTCCCTAATTTGCGCCTCCCTAAATATGCGCCTATTTGTGCGTGTGTGTGTGCACGCGTGCGAGCGAGCGAGTGCACGCGTGAATTTATGAAGGCGAAAGCCCCAAGTGGCTCGTCACGTGAGCTCGCCTCGCGCGTTCGTCGTCTTCCACAGCTGGCTTCGATGCCGCTCATCACGGCAAACTAAAAAAGACAGAAAGGAAAGAGAGAGAAAAGAAGCTCATTAAAATAATAGTTAATTCAGGCACTCGAGCCCACGACATTCGGTGGGAGTCGAACCCTAGAGTTCATGTGGAAGTCGAAGTCACGACTTTTGGTGTTAATGCGAAGTTAATTAAGGTACAGTTCATTAAGGTAGCGTAAATTAAGGCACTCGAACCCACGACCTTTCGCGGGTGAAAAGAAGTAACAACGGGTTCGAATGAGAATGTCAAGCAATTTAAGGAATGTCTCGAGCCCGCAGGCTTTCGCCTTCCCCCTCTTTGGTGTATGCTAATGTGACTGAATTTTTAAGCCTTGCTGAAGCTCGACACTATGATTACCCAAGCAGCCAAAACTCTTCAAAAAAATTTACACCCTCTGGGGCTTATCTTGTCCCACAACCATTCATCTGTCTTGCTCGCGTTTCCTTTCTTTAACGCTGCGAGCCCGGTACTTCCCAGTCACGAACGGTTTGCGCGTAATCAGTGTGACACAGAATTCTCGACAGGAAAGTAGCGAGCGCCGAGTTTTGAAGAAAGGAAACGCAAGCAAGGCAGATGATTATTGTTGTGGGACAAATATACACCTTAAAGGGTGCAACCGTTTTCTGCGTTCGCCGTTCGGAATGATAGACGGTTTTAGTTGGGCGTCCACAGCAGCTCTGCGTACGCAACAAACCCGCGGAGGCGTCAGTGCGCATGCGCAGGAGCACGCACGGCGTCTTGCGTGCGCCCGCAGCTTTTCAAAAGCTGCTGCGTAGCGTCCGCTGCGAGCTCAGCGGGCTTTGCGGGATGTTCTCGCGTGTCCACGAGAGCGGATTTTTCGATATTTTCGATATCGCTCTTGCCGAAGATATGACTCCGACTTTTGGCTCGACTTCGTGGCAGCTGATATTGGCTACACAGTTTCAGAAGGCGGCATATGGCGGCGCTGAGTAGCACACTACTGGTCGTTCCTGCGCGTGCAAGTCAGCAATACCCTTGGCAGCTTTTGCGTGCGGCGAACTATTGCCGTATCATGTGCGCGCGGTTCGCTACGCACGCACAACCTCACGCACTGCGTACGTGGTTGGCTGCAGACGCCCAACTAAAACTGCCTAATGATGCTCCCTTTCAGGTGCAGCGGGAAGTGTTACGGAAGGACCACGCACCGCCGTGCAATCGAAGTAGCACAGCACCAAGCCGCCCGCTCTCCGCCGCGCCATCGTATTTACGAAAGGAACAATGATGTCACGACGCGGACGACCATTGCCGAGAGCACAAAACAGAAGAGGCGCCCATGTTCAGAAAAAAAAAAAAAGGAGAAGAAGGGGGGGGGGGGGGCACATTAACGCCGAGGACCCTCGCTTCATCCAGCGACACAAGATCCGCTCGAACGGTGCAAGCAAAACCATTCATTCAGCGGAACAAGGCCCACAGATTGTCGGGGACATCCCAAACAGAACGCGGCAAGTCGGCCGGAGAGCAGCACAAATGTGCACGAGCTCAGTCCGAGCGCTGGGCTATACGCTAGATAAGCGGCACACACTCGGCAAGGACAGCATGGGCTCTCGCAAACGCAGACCGAGGCGCCCGTCGTGCGATATGATCGGAGAAGAGGCGCGTTGCTTACAGAGCGCGACGTTACCAAGTGTGGTCGTTTTCACACCACCCGCGCTCCGCCTGCGGTTCGGACTTCCTCCATCGCCGCACAATGACGTCACAAACGCTGCCGCGACTTCTGCCATTCGATGCATTCGCTACAAGGCTCGCGATTTTGGCGAAAACACATCCCGCGGTAAATCGCTGTTGGGACTGCACACTCGCTGCACGCGTAGGAAGAGATACCGAGGTTCGCACGGCACACGACTCCATATTGCTACGAGGCGCTGCAGGAGCGAACGATGATGAGAGGACTGACAAAGACGATGATCGCCGATAGTCGTGCGCACTGTCTCCATCTTGTATGGCTGTCTCCTGCCATTGTTGTATATTGTAAATATATTGTCAAGCGCCTTTTCTCGCCATAACATTTTGGTAGAGGTGCGACGAAGGACGAACAGAGGGACACAGACGCTGACACACAACCTGTTGCTTTCGTGCTCTGGGATAGCGGTAGAGTATATATATTGACATGTGTAGTTGTTTATATTGCTACGGGGTAGTATTCCCAATGACGAAGAGCCGAGCAGGAAGAAGACGAAGACGACGATTGGAAGCTAGCGCGGGCTGTTGCCTCTTGGTCAACTGCGGCGTATTGCCTTGTAAATATACTTGTAAATAGCTTTTCGTCGGTGTCTTCCTACGTAACATATTTGGTGGCGGTGGACGTTCCCTGTACCTCGTCACGGAGCTTCGCAGTGGACGGTACGTCGAGCCTACCTTCATGGCTCCCGGCGACGCCAACCCGACTCCACCGGCTCCGACACCTGCTGCCCCTTCGACGACCTACATCACCCTCTCCGCTCCCCGTGATCCTGGCGTATTCTCGGCAAAAGATGGGGAAGACGTCGAGGACTGGTGTCTTCCTACGTAACAATATTTTTCGGGTGACCACGTTTCACTGCCTAACAAATGTTATCGCACAGCGCAGGACGCGCTTCATGTATCACAAGTTTCTCGAAAGTTATCGATGGTCCTATCCGCCATCTGTTGTCACCGAACCTTGTGTAATCTGATTTCATCGCGCGACGCGAATGGCGTAGAGCATTCAGGAAGACACGCGGGCACCAGCGATCACTCTGGTACCTTCGATGACTGATATATAAAACCCGACGCGCTTGACCCGCAGATCAGATTTCGACGATCGCCGACTGTGTTCGCCGCTATCGTTGTGCTTTAAGTGTAGCCTCTTCTTGCGAACACAGGTTCGCCCAATAAAAGTTAGTTTCGTATTTCACAATACTGCTACTGTGTTTTTTACCGTCACTACCACGTGACAATATGCTGACTGAAAGAATGAAGACACTTGGTTAGCGCTGTGGTCTGTGTCCCTCTCCTCGTCCTGTTTTTTAGCGCTGTTTACTGCTCGTAATCACGAACCAACCAGCCCAAATGCGTACTCTTCTTCCTTGCATCTCGTTTCATAAGTGCGTGTTCTAAGGCATAATGATCTCGCTTCGGAAAGTAAAGAGCTTGCCTTTGAGTTATCATAAATTGTTTTTTTTCCTGATTTAGTTTTTCCTTCTTAAGTAGTCACTCATAGCAGGTTTCTCTTCCATTGCCGCCACCTATGAGATTATCTCACCTTTTCTTGAGTTTCCGTTTGACGTTCTTTGTTGCCATGTTGCTGACCATTACCAGTCGCATACTTGCTGGCAAGGTCCCTAGTTCTTTTCTTCCACTGTGAATCAACAGCTACAACAGCCGGCAAACTTTTCCCGCGTTTAAACCCTCTGTGTAGATTGCCGACAGCTTTGGCGCAGCGCACGAATGCCGAAGATCGCATCACCGCTTACTTTCTACGAGGAGGCATGCAGGAACATAACACCACAGTTGTTTGCCCGGAGTGGGCTCGGTGGCACCGCAAGGCGCACGATGCTAACTTTCGTGCTCTACTGTGTACAAGTATTCCTGGGACCCGGTTTGCGCGGTGATGCCTCCTTTCCGGCTCCCTTCGGACACACTGCGTCTGTGACATCGACAGCATCGTATCAAGTTGGCCTGGCCCCTGTTGCAACCATATCGATCTTGCGGTTTGACTCAGCAACACCCAACGTGATCCATCTTGATAAATGTTTCGGCAATCCTGCGACTCCAGCGACCTCCGAGGAACTGCATAAATTGGGACAACGTCTGCTACCACCCTTTAGTGGGCTCGGTGGCACCGCAAGGCGCACGATGCTAACTCATGTCCAGGAATTCTAGACATTCTCCTTCGGAACTTCACAGCAACGCACAAGTGTAACTCAATGGGAAATTTTTTTTTTGAAAATAATATTTCAGAATATCAGCTGAGGGTCAAAAAGTTTCAACTGACTACAACAAGTGGGTAGCCCCTTCTAACAACATGTGTATTTTGGCACTTAGTCAGAACATTGGTGGTGCGTTAAAGCAGTTGAAACAGGTCAGACAAGGGCGGTGAAGTCCCACTACAGGAGGAAATCGTCTTGCACCTTCCCGCCAGAGGGCACAATGAATTGAAGAAGCGCCAAATTTAAACTATGAAGCGGTTTATTACTGTTGGCATTGAGAAGGTAATGGTAATTCAATTATGGGGTTTTACATTCCAAAACCACTTTCCGATTATGAGACACGCCGCAGTGGGGGACTCCGGAGATTTGGACCACCTGGGGTTCTTTAACGTGTACCTAAATTTAAGTACACGGTTGTTTTCGCATTTCACCCCCATCGAAATGCGGCCACCGTGGCCAAGGTAATGGTAGAGGGAGTGTTATGCATCCTGTTAGCACGCGCAGGTTTTTGAGAAGCAGCCGAAGATGGTATAGGGTGGTTATGCGTGTGCATGTCTTGAGCGCGCCTGGGTATGGTTGTATGCGCGTGTGCGCTCTGTGTATGATTGTGCAGGCGTGTGCATCCGTATTTGCGTTTACATGCGGGCGAGTGCGTGTATACGTGTGTGAGCGTTCGCGGCGTGTGTGCGCGCGCTTGCGGTGCATGCGTGGCCGCGTGTGAACGAGTTTTCGAATTTCAGCATGCACGACTGCGAACAAATGTGTGCGTGTTTGTGTGCGCATGGATGCCTGCGCATGCGTATAGTGTGTGTGTGTGTGTGTGTGTGTGTGTGTGTGTGTGTGTGTGTGTGTGTGTGTGAAGCATGGAGAGAGAGTACCTGCGTGTGAGGGAGAGTGCGTTTGTGTGCGGGGCAGACAGAAAGTGTGTGCGTGTGTGCGAGGAAGAAATGGCGTGTGTATGCGCGAGGGAGAGAGAGACTGCGTGTGTGTGCGTGCGAGGGGAGAGTGTGTGCGCGTGCTAGTGCCTCCATATTTGCATATGCTTGCACGCGAGTGCGTGCATGCGTGTGTGAGCGTTCGCGGTGTATGTGCATGCCTGCATCTGCGTGTTAGTGCACGTGTGCGTGCGCTTGCGTGCTTGCGGCGGATGCATGGCGGCGTGTGAATGTGCACGTGTGCGACCGTGCGTATTCGTCTTCCAGCATGCATGCCTGCATGCGGACAAAAGTGTGCGTGTTTGTGTGCGCATGGATATATGTGCGTGCGATGGAGAGAGCGTGTGAGTGCTTGTGAGGAAGAGAGTGTGTGCTCGTGCGACGGAGAGAGAGTGCGTATGTGTGCGTGCGAGGGTGTTTGTGTGTTTTCGGGTTTGAGTGAGCATTTTGCTGCTTACACCTACTCTTGGAAACATACGCTGTGTGGAGAGCATTAAAACCCGTGTTTAAATCGTCGAGACAACAACGAATGACACTGCATTTGTAGCATTATCTCTTTCTTAAAGTGAAACTGACAAAATAAATGCGCCTGTGACGTCAGTATTGTCGCCCTTGGCTGGCACGGCCCCGTAAGAAGCTGCCAAGCAGTTCAACTTCGTTATCTTGCTTCCGTTTGGCGGCAGCGCAATGCCTTGAGAGCAATGACGCGCTAAATCTGCACTATCATTAAATCGTGCATCGTTTCTGTGACCAAGCACGCTTTCGGCAGCGCACGTTCGTTGCTACATTGACATTTCAACTTCAAACGGCTTGCCTTCGGAAAAACGATGTGAATAAATATCGACAGTCGTCTGGCCGCAAGGAACATGCTCACGGAGCCATTCATCGCAATATCTCGAAAGGCTGGAAGCGGTCAGGTCGATGTTACCCACGATCTTTTTCCGCGTCAGTTAGGCTTTTAGAGAACGCTTAATTACAAAATATTTGTTCTTAGCTCTTACAGAAACATGATTATTAAGTATATATTCGCTCAACTACAATATGTCGAAGACAGGCTCCAGACTGCTACTTTGCTTTAGCCACCCAAAAACAATTATTTAAATGATAATCAACATACATTCATAAATTGCCCACACAACTGCTCAACTCGCTCCGTATCCGGAGGTTACCATCTGAACACTCGAATGATTATATTAATGTCAGGAAGATTTACATGGATCTATTCCTTAATATTTGGTGCCGTTAAAGAAGACCGCCTATATATTGATGGTGCAGTAGGCACCTAATAAATCAGGTGCGAATATTCGAACAGGTTTTCTCGACGCAATTCAAGTTGATGAACTTAGAACAGATGCACCCAACCGTGCACCTGTCTTTACAATGTATTCTCCTACATTGTACAAGAAACGCCTCAGCGCCACGGTACATCAGAAAAGGTGTGCGGGAGCACTATTTGCTCTAATTAATAGATTTCTGAGCATTCGTGGCATCAGGCTTGGTTTCCTTGCGTCATCAGGAATGAAAGGAGCACATACCTAGGGGCCCAAGCAGGTAGACTACTTCCGCCACTGGGTCGGCGTAAGATTACAGACAGACAGACAGACAGACAGACAGACAGACAGACAGACAGACAGACAGACAGACAGACAGACAGACAGACAGACAGACAGACAGACAGACAGACAGACAGACAGACAGACAGACAGACAGACAGACAGACAGACAGACAGACAGACAGACAGACAGACAGACAGACAGACAGACAGACAGACAGACAGACAGACAGACAGACAGACAGACAGACAGACAGACAGACAGACAGACAGACAGACAGACAGACAGACAGACAGACAGACAGACAGACAGACAGACAGACAGACAGACAGACAGACAGACAGACAGACAGACAGACAGACAGACAGACAGACAGACAGACAGACAGACAGACAGACAGACAGACAGACAGACAGACAGACAGACAGACAGACAGACAGACAGACAGACAGACAGACAGACAGACAGACAGACAGACAGACAGACAGACAGACAGACAGACAGACAGACAGACAGACAGACAGACAGACAGACAGACAGACAGACAGACAGACAGACAGACAGACAGACAGACAGACAGACAGACAGACAGACAGACAGACAGACAGACAGACAGACAGACAGACAGACAGACAGACAGACAGACAGACAGACAGACAGACAGACAGACAGACAGACAGACAGACAGACAGACAGACAGACAGACAGACAGACAGACAGACAGACAGACAGACAGACAGACAGACAGACAGACAGACAGACAGACAGACAGACAGACAGACAGACAGACAGACAGACAGACAGACAGACAGACAGACAGACAGACAGACAGACAGACAGACAGACAGACAGACAGACAGACAGACAGACAGACAGACAGACAGACAGACAGACAGACAGACAGACAGACAGACAGACAGACAGACAGACAGACAGACAGACAGACAGACAGACAGACAGACAGACAGACAGACAGACAGACAGACAGACAGACAGACAGACAGACAGACAGACAGACAGACAGACAGACAGACAGACAGACAGACAGACAGACAGACAGACAGACAGACAGACAGACAGACAGACAGACAGACAGACAGACAGACAGACAGACAGACAGACAGACAGACAGACAGACAGACAGACAGACAGACAGACAGACAGACAGACAGACAGACAGACAGACAGACAGACAGACAGACAGACAGACAGACAGACAGACAGACAGACAGACAGACAGACAGACAGACAGACAGACAGACAGACAGACAGACAGACAGACAGACAGACAGACAGACAGACAGACAGACAGACAGACAGACAGACAGACAGACAGACAGACAGACAGACAGACAGACAGACAGACAGACAGACAGACAGACAGACAGACAGACAGACAGACAGACAGACAGACAGACAGACAGACAGACAGACAGACAGACAGACAGACAGACAGACAGACAGACAGACAGACAGACAGACAGACAGACAGACAGACAGACAGACAGACAGACAGACAGACAGACAGACAGACAGACAGACAGACAGACAGACAGACAGACAGACAGACAGACAGACAGACAGACAGACAGACAGACAGACAGACAGACAGACAGACAGACGGACGGACGGACGGACGGACGGACGGACGGACGGACGGACGGACGGACGGACGGACGGACAGACAGACAGACAGACAGACAGACAGACAGACAGACAGACAGACAGACAGACAGACAGACAGACAGATAGGTTCGAAATGGCTGAATAAAGGTAAATAATGCTATTTACCTTAATAACAACTGTCTGGGGGTAAGCAGTGGATAAAGTTTTTCCGTAATTCGCAACAGATGGGGCAGTGCGGACCCCGATTAGATCTAGGTTGGGACGGCAAATATCGGAATTTTAGGATGAGTGCTTTGCTGCGAATAGATTGATTGTTTAAGATGAATTATAATAAATCCTTCAGTTTTACGAGCAAAAACGACGATATAATTATCAGGCACGTCGTAGTGGTAGACTCCCGATTAATTTTGGCTACCTGGGCGTTACTTCAACTTCCACACAATGTACGGTACGCTACACTTCTTGCATTTCGTCGCCGTGGAAATGCGCCCGCCTCCGCTGGCATTCCAACCCGCACCTTCTGGCTTAGCGGCGCAACGCCCAAGTCATAGCTTTAGGGTGGCTAGAAATGGGAGGCATGAAAACCGGCCTCTCCAAGCTTGTCGCGATGTGCGATCACTTTAATGTGGCACTGTTGTCGGGGGGGGGGGGGGGGCGCCTGTAAAACAGTTAATTAGGGTCCGATTTATCTTGCATGAGTAATAGACAAATCGCGCAACAGAAGGTCCCCGGACTGATGTATGATGACGACATTCTGCCACTAGCGGACAGCGCATGTGATTTAGACACTTGCGAATATTTGTGGCAAGGCAGCGACAAACATAGACCTTAAGTTTAACACAGAGGAATCGGGACTTATGATCTTTAATGAAAGGACGAATAATTACATGGTGTGAATTCAACAGCAAGTCATACGCATAGTCAAACAATGTATATACCTATGCGTATACATACAGGGTGTCCCACGTAACTTAAGCCAAACATTAAAAATATGCAAATTCAACGTAGCTGAACAGACTCAAGATAATGTTGTTTGCCATCGCTTGGAGATACTCAGATTAATTTTTTATTCGGCTTAATTAAATAACTAGCCCTAATTAATTAATCAACTTCTCAAATATTATAATTCGGTGAAAAGTGTCAATGAGAAAATTGTATAGCAACACGAAAACTCCCCATCAAACAAAAATGCAATGCCTCATAGCCTCGTAAGAGAGAGGCTACAAGCCCTCAGCAAAGTCAAGCGAACCGCGCTTAAATTCTTTGTAATCACGCATACAACATACAAAACAGCATGTCGAAAAATGTCATCATCAATGGCTCATACCCCAGTAAACAAGCAAAAAATGCAATGACTCAACCTTTGTTGTCGTTGTCGGTGATTTCAATATGCATGTGTGGGTATCGAAAAGGGGGCGCTTTACGGGTTCCGTGTTGCAGACATGTCCCTTGCGATGCCACACTGATCCGGCCCAACCGTCCATCCAGCGGCGTACGTGGAGATTTGACATTCTCAAAGAATGTGATTGCAGTTGCGAGTGAAATAATGACGACCCTGAAGACAATGAATGAGTTTGTACCTTTTGTTCAAAATTATGTGTCACCTCCGAGTCATGTGCTAAACAGCTTCGCTGGTCAACCATGCACCTTCACGGAGTGGAATGGCTCATGATTTTTTTACTTTATCTCTTTCTTTCTTTATCTCTTTCTTCCTTTCTTTATTTCTTTCTTTATCTCTTTCTTCATCTATTTCTATCTTTCTTTATCTCTTCATCTCTTTATCTCTTTCTCTCTTTCTTTGTTTTGTTCTTTCTTTCCTTCGTTCTTTTTTCCTTTGGTTCCTTCATTCATATTCAGCCATTGCACCTTTGCTTGCTTACGAGGGTATGAGCCATTCCTGATTATGTCGCTCTTTTTCTCGCGAAGGAGCCATTGCTGCTGGTATTTTTTGTACCATTCCTCTACTTTTCTTGTATCACTCTTCTACTTTGTATCACCGCTTATTGGAGGGGGGGGGGGGGGGGGGGGGGTATGAGCCATTGCTACGAGCCACTTGAGCCCTTCGCCTTAATAAACCGTGCGCCAATTTAGCCGGGCGGTTTGGGGCTACTTCCACCTCGAGCACTAGGTCGGAACTCATGTTTCCCTTGACTGCATACGTTTATCAACATTAATTCTAAAAAAAAAATCCGGTATTTTTTTTCTTTATGTGTTAGCAATATGGATGGATGGATGGATGCGAAACTTTATTAAGGTCCTGAGGTACGCGACTCAGCGCGCTGCGGGCCGCTCCCACGTTGGGACAGTCAGGCCTTGCCCGACCGCCGCATCGTGGGCCCTCTGGACAGCCCATAGTTGCGCCCCGGCATCGGGGCTCTTGATAGCGGAGAGCCACTTGTCTTCATTGATTTCTTCTGTGCCTCGTAACGAGGGGCAACGCCAGAGCATATGATCTAGGCTAGCGATGTCATTGCAATGCCTGCAAGAACTAGTGGCATAGGTGTCGGGATAAATTTTGTGGAATAAAGCCGGGCTGGGATATGAGCCTGTTTGCAGTAATCTGAGGGTCAATGCCTGCGCTCTATTTAACTTCTTGTGTGGAAGGGGAAACTCTCTCCTGCCGAGATAAAAGTGCCGCGCAATTTCGTTATATGTGGTCGGTTGATCTCTATTCTCCACCGCTGCGGGCCGGCGTTGGAGTTCTCCATGGTCGCGGAAAGTGAGACCTCGCGCCTTGGAGTGGGCCAGCTCGTTGAGGTTTGTGGGGCCTCCCGTGATGGATCCCATGTGAGCGGGGAACCACGTGAGAGTGTGGGTGGTAATGCTTTTGCCGTCGAGGATGCGACAGGCTTCCTTACACACGGCGCCAACGCTGAAGGCGCGGATGGCTGCCCTGGAGTCGCTGAAGATATTGGCATGTCCGTCATCCAGAAGGGCCAAGGCAATGGCCACTTCCTGTGGTTGATTGACAATACCGTGAAATTGTCGCTGTTGCCATACTGGGCCGCGTCAAGCGAAGCAGCTGCCGCCAGGGAGTTCTGTTGCGCGGCGTAGGAGCGCCACCGATAGACAGTTAAAATATATTCCGCAAAGAACTCACCCCAATACTTCAGTACTTTTTGTTCTAACACACACGTGCGCGCTACTCTATTTGATACAATGTACTAAAAAAATTATCCATTGCTTTCCGCCCGGCAGCTGTTTTTATTCTTAATGACGCCAAGAAACCGACCCCGATGCCACCAAAGCTCATATAGTAATCGGGAGCGTGCACAATGTTCTCGCACACCTTGTGTGATATACCGTAGCGCTGAAGTGTTTCTTGTATAGCGGAGGAGAGTCCGTCGTAAAAGCAGAAGTGCACTGTTGGGCACATGTGCTTAAGTTGATGAACTTGAATTGCGACAAGAAAACCCGTCGAAGCAATCGCACCTCCTTTTTGAGGAGCCTACTGCACCATGAATATCCAGGCAGTTATTTTTTAACGGCTCACATTATTGTTATCATTCGAGTGTTGAAATTGCTAGCCTCTAGATACGGAGTAACTTGATTAGTTGTTTGCGTAGTAAACGAAGGTACGATAATTAAATTGTCAATAATTGATCTTAGGCAGATAACGGACATGAGTAGCTTGGAGCCCGTCCTCGAGATTATCTAGCTGAGCGAATAATTATTAAACATGCTTCTGTATTGCACAAATGTTTTTCAAGTAACCTCTTTGAAAGCATAACTGATGCTGAAAAATAATGTTTATAAGGGCGACCTGACCGAGCCCAGTCTTTTGTGATAATGCGATCAATGGCATCGCTCCGTGAGTAATGTACATTGCTTGCGGCCAGTCCGCTTTCGATGTACGTACTACATTCGTTTTTTTTTTCGATGTCAAGCAGTTTAAAACTTTAATGTCAGTACAACAGCGAACGTGTGCCTCTAAAACTTGCTTGGTCGAAGGAGGGATGCACGACGCAATGATGGTGCAGGTTTAGCGCGTCATCACCGTCAAGAGGCAAGGGAGATAACGAGCGCGAACCGCTAGCAGCTCTTCGCGGGACCGTGCCGATGGTGATAGTGCCGTCGAGACAAAATACAGGGCGGCAATACTGACTGCACAGGCGCTTTCACAGCTAAGCTGTGTACCTCTGGCCATAAATGCATTTGTCGTGTCAGGGAGCAAAAATGCTGGCCGATCCCGGAGGTTGCGGAGTATCGGACTGTCATGCGGCGGAGGTGAAGCATGCTTCGAGTGCTCCGCCAATAATAATAATAATAATAATAATAATAATAATAATAATAATAATAATAATAATGAAGATGCATTGTTTCCCGTCTATGGGTATGCTGGAATCGCACATGGCCTCACGCGCAGAAGGCATTGCCTTATATGCAGAGGAGGAAATGTATGTATACTACCATACAACCTTAACTCGTAAGAGGAGAGGGGCACCGACTGTGGGGTTGTGTGTGCTGTACAAACGAAAGACGGAATTATGATATCCACTGTTTATATATATTCAGGCACACCCAACTGTGGTATCAAGAAGTTCATCACCACGCGCTTTGCATTGGTTAGCCGCGATGACACTACCCTTGTGATCACCATTGGAGGCTTCAATGTGGGCATTTCAAAATCAGAAAAACGGTTCACTGAGCTTGTGCAAGAAGAATTTGAAGTGCTAGACCGATCGAAGTAACTCAATTAGGTAACAAAGGTCGTGCATAGCTTCTACTTTGGCCAATATTCTGTCTAAGGTTGTAACCGGGCCAACCCGTATGTGTCACAGTAATCACAAGGCTATATCGTCACTACCATTACCAAATGGTGAAAATAGATGCCTGACCCCTTGTCTAATCCTGTATGATGTGCTACAGCTTAGCTGGTCATCCATCTTGACAAAGTGTAATGGCTCCTAATATATATTTTTTTTCTTTTTGCGTCGGTTTCGCTTTCAGAAAGTGATAATGGTATAAAGGCAGTGCCATTCAATCTTGTCTCTGTGAATATAAATAAGATTCAAGTAAACTCTATATCCGCGCCGTGCTTGCTTAGTGTCTGTGGTGTTGGCCTGCTAAGCACGAGGTCGCGGGATCAGATCCCGGCCACGGCGGCAGCATTTCGATGGGAATGGAATGCGAAAGCACCCGTGCACTTAGATTTAGGTGCAAGTTAAAGAGTCGAAATTATTCCGGAGTCTCCCATTACGATGAGCCTCATAATCAGATTGGGAGCTTGACACGTAACAAGCCCATAATTTTAACGTCGATATTTCATTTGCATGCGAGAATAGGTACAAGTAAGGAAATGCCAGCTTCTCACACACACCTATACACACAAACATATTTTCACCACACACACACTTTCTCTCTCAAGCACACAGACGTAAAGATAACTGGCATCTTCACCTCCACGCACATTTCCACGCGCCCACGCATGTACACACACAGAAAAATGTGCGCACGCACGCACGTACACTGAAATGCACGCATACACAAATGCGCGTATGCACGCAGACGCATAAGCGCGCTCGTTCGCACGCAGATTCAAATACGGAGACACAAGCGCGGGCGAACGCACAAACTCAAGCACACGCGCATGCACACTCAAGACGTGCACACACATATACACTCCCTCTTCCTCCCTGCTGCCTCTCAAGACGCTACTGCGTGCAGAATGAATCACACTTGCACTGCAATTACAGTTCCAACGCCAGCTCTAATAAATCGCCTTACAGTTTAAATTTCGTGCTTCATGAAGACAATAGGGCTATATTTTTATCTATATTGACTACAAGAGTATAGTTAGTGTAGGAAGTCGCCATTTTTTACTTGGCTTAGAATAGTTTAGCTCCGCCTACTTACCTGTCCTAACGCTCCTGAGGAAGTTCCCAGCAGGCTCTGCTTCGCTGAGCACTATCGAGTCGCCCCACAACCATGACCAGAGTCCTGCTTTATACATCTACACCTGTGCCTTATGGAGACTGTGTTGTGTCCCCTCTCGCGGAAGTCCTCCTTGTTCATCACGTTGCTCTTCAGCAAACCGTCGTCAGTATCACCGACAACTCTACCAGCCTTCAGCTCGTCAACTTAGGAACCGGTGACCACGTCCTACCACAAGGCATAGCCTTAGGTACGCTGTCTTTCTCCCAAGTTTGCCTATTTTCAGCCTCGGCTGCTTATATTACGTCGTCTCCCGTTGACTCTTCTTCTTTGCCGGCTGTTCTTCCTCAGCTTAAAAACGTCACTGCTCCGCCTCACCACGCCAACTAGCTGGTCTCCGCGTTCAGCCTGACCTGGGCCGCCCTTTCGGCCAGACCTCTCTCACGACACACCATGGGTGACGCACACCCTATTCACAGGCGACCATACTGTCGGTCCTCGCACGAACGACAAGTCATTATAACGGAGGTCGAGAAGATTCTCTCTCGATGAATCGTTGAACCATCATCCAGTCCTTGGGCGTCCCCTGTCGTTCTAGTTAAAAAGGACGCCAGCTGGTGTTTCTGCGTGGATTACCGGCACCTCAACAAGATCACCAATAAAGACGTTTATCCTCTATCACGCGTTAATTACGCCCTCGACTGCCTCCATGGTGCGAAGTACTTTTCTTCGATCGACCTTGGTTCCGCTTACTGGCAGACTGCGTCGACGACATGAACCGAGAGAAAACCGCCTTTATAACAGCCGATGGCCTATACAAGTTCAAATTTATATCATTCGGCTTATGTAATGCTCCATCTACTTTTGAGTGCATGATGGACACACTCCTTCATAACCTCAAGTGCTTCATCTGTATTTGTTACTTAGATAACGCCGTCGTTTTTGTTCCTACATTTGCCACGCACCCGGAGTGCCTCTCACTCCTTCTTTCTGCTTTTCCCACTGCTGGCCTTCAACTTAATTCGTCTAAATGTCACTTCGGACGACGCTAAAATACTATCCTCGGTCATATTGTTCATTCATCTGGTGTGCGGCCAGACCCGGGAAAAGCTCGTGCCGTACAGAAGTTTCCCGTGCCAACATGTGCTAAATATGTCCGGAGCTTCGCGGGCCTGTTCTCGTACTTCCGCCGCTTCATGCACAATTTTTCGGAGGTCACTCGTCCTCTGCTCTTCTGAAGGCAGGTGCTTCATTTTCTTGGGGACCTGAATAAGCAACTGCCATCTCGAAGCTTATCTCTCTACTTACATCTCCATTTCTTCTAGCACACTTCGACCAGACTGCTTCAAGAGAAGTCAGCACTGATGCCAATGGTCATGGAATCGGTGCCATTTTTTGCCAACGTCAACAAGGCCACGACCGCGTCATTGCCTACGCCAGCCATCTGCTTTCTCCAGCTGAGCGGAATTATTTCATTACTGAACGTGAGTGCCTTGCAGTTCTCTAGGCAGTGGCGAAATCGCGCCCTTACCTATGTGGTCGGCCCTTTACATTCACCACAGACCACCATGCGCTCTGCTGGCTTTCGTCCCTCAAAGACCCTACCGATCGCCTAGGTCACTGGGCGCTACGCCTACAGGAATACCCGTACACAGTTGCTTACAAGTCCGATCGTTTATACCAAGATGCCGACTGCTTGTACCGCCACCCAGGCGATGTTCCTACGACCTATGCTTCTGCTCTGTATTTTCTCTGTCTGCTTAGCTGACCTTGCTACCGAACAGCGCCGAGATCCAAGCATACGTGGTATCATAGAAAAGTTTACATCTAGGTCATGAGACCTTTCTCTTGGTATGTTCCTACTCAAGGACGGCATTTTATATCGGCGTAGCATGTACCCCAGTGGATTAGATGGTGCTGGTTATTACGCGGCATTTTCGCACTGCTATTCTGTCTAAGCTGAACGATGTACCCACTTTTGGTCACCTCGGGGAATCTGTACGTACGACCGTGTCCGGCGACGATTCTTTTGGCCTGGTATGCACCGACCTGGCCGCCGCTACGTCGCTTCTTGTGAGTTACGTCAACTCCAGAAGAAACCATCTGAGCTCACTGTTGCTTCACTCCTACCTCTTAGCTTTCCTACCGAATCCTTCTATCGCGTTGGTGTAGATCTCTTGGTACCTTTCCCCAGATCCGACTGATGCAACAAGTGTATTGCCGTCGCAACACATTATACAATTTGGTTCGCGTTCACTAGAGCCCTTCCAACTGACGTAACTTAATTATGGGGTTTAACGTGCCAAAACCACTTTCTGATTATGAGGCACGCCGTAGTGGAGCACTCCGGGAATTTCGTAACCTGGGGATCTTTAACGTGCACCTAAATCTAAATCCACGGGTGTTTTCGCATTTCGCCCCCACCGAAAAACGGCCGCCGTGGCCGGGATTCGTTCCCGCTCCCTCGTGCTCTACAGCCCAACAGCCCAACACCATAGCCACTGAGCAAGCACGGCGGGTAAACTTCCAACTGGCGTAGCCTACTTACTGTTGTAATGCACAACGTCCTTGTTCGCCCCGGCGCTCCTCGTCAACATTTTACCGACAGGGGTCGCTCCTTTCTCTTTACCTCGGAGGACGAGGTCCTCCGAGGTATGTGGAAAGGTGTAATGGTTCCAGGACTTACTTTTGGAAAGGTGGTTGTTTGCTCTAAATCAGGGGTATAATCAGGACTCGATGGGAACCAAAGGTCAGTGGATCGCCTCGCATTGGGCGCTCATGGGAAGACTACAAATGAAGCTGTGCAGGGTGATACGGGCTGGACTAGTGTTGAAGTGAGGGAAGCTCGCAGTAAAATTGAGTATGGAGAACGGCTGAGGAATATGGAAAAAAGTAAATGGGTTGGGACAGTGTTGAGATATCTGTACAGAAAAAACATTGATTCGCAGTGGAGGAAACGAACTAGGAAACTTACCAGCAAGTATGCGGCCTGTAGGGTGGGCAACACAGCAACAAAGAACGTCAAGCTGAAAGTCAGAGAGCCTGAAATAATCTCGTGGGTGGAGGCAATGGAAAAGAAACCTGCCATGAGTAACTACTTCAGAGGAAGAAAACGAAATGAGAAAAGAAACCATTTATGATAACTCAGACGGAAGCTCATTACTTTTCGAAGCGAGATCGGGATGCCTTAGAACACATTACTATAAAGCCTGATATAAGAAGGAAGAAGCATGTGCTTGCTGCGGTAAAGCTAGGGAAACTATGGAGAATGGTTTATTAGAATGTGAAGACGTCTACCCAGCAGTCGATTGAGGCACCACTGGCCTGCTTGAAGTCCTTGGGTTAAGCGGGAGCAGTGGAAAAGTAAACATGTCCGCAATAGGCATTAGTAAGAGGCGATTGGAGGATTGGTGGAAGTGGGGAAACGACAGAAAACGGAGACGTACAAAAGCACATTTCGCAATAGGGGATCAGAAAATTTGGGTGTGGTAGTCCATAGTACTTTCTTATTGTTTAACCTAGGTAGGACATTAGGCAGTATAGTAGCAAGAGCTGGGTGGCGCAACCCACCGCCCCGTTCCAAAGGGAATGCTCATAATATCCATCCATCCATCCATCTATCCAGTTGTGGGCGACTTCCTCCGTCCTTATTCTACCAAGCATAAATTTACTAATGCATGTCATCCGCATGCAGACCAATGGTCTTACAGAGCGGCTTCATCGAATAGTAACAGACACGCTCTTCGTGTCTGTTTCTGATGACCATCGTGACTGGGATACTGCTCGCCCGTTTGTCATATTAGCGTACAATTCATCACACCACGGCACTGCACGTTATTTGCCATTTTATTTGTTGTGCGGCCGAGATTCAGTATTGCTTTTTAATACAATACTGCCTACCCCTCAAGAGTCCGTGTCTCGGTATAAAAGCGATGCCATTGCTCGAGCCCAAGAAACACGCCAAGTTGCTCACCGTCGCATTTGTGCTTCTCAGAACAAGAGTAAAAGCATTTGTGACAGTAGTCGCCAGGACGCCGATTATATTCTCGGGGATCTTGTCCCTCTTCGATCTCCCACCCGCCGTTTCGGCCTCTCGGAAAAACTGTCCTCTGTCAGGTAACCTATACGTAACCTACTATATGTCTCCGGTCACACCTACTACTCGCTCCATCCAGACTTCCCATGACGTCGTTCAGGTCAGCCGCCTAAAACGCTACCAGCCCTTTTCTGCCTAAAAAGCATCGGGACGGCGCTTCCACGCCAAGTGGAAATATGTTGCGCAGCTCTGGACAAAGCTGAGGAAGATGAGCACGAGCTTAGGTCTGAAGAAGTGAACGCTTTAATGACTAGCCTGCTGTAGGCTTGGCTTTGTCAATTACTGTAAATTACTGTACATTCTGTCAATAAAAAAATATGGCGTTTTACGTGACAAGACCACGATCTGATTATGAGCCATGGCGTAGTTGGGGAATCTGGAAAATTTCGACCACCTGGGCATCTTTAACGTACACCTAAATCTAAGTACACGTGTGTCTTCGCATTTCGCCCCCATCGAACTGCGGCCGCCATAATGTATATGCGCTACTCGTCTTGCTTCTTCTCTCAGCAAAAGTATTAGTCTAAACCTAACTTAACGGGAAGCTTTAGCTCCTACCTGGGAAATCATCAATCCTTTCTTCTTACAACCACTGCAGCGCAATTTGTGAGTTATGTTGAACTTAAAAGAAACAGTTAAAATTAGATTTTAGAAAGCCAATTTTTATTTAGTTTCCACTTTTCTAAATTATAAAAGAATGCGAAATCTCAAGAAACAATACTCAAAGTGTACGACTCTGTACCTCAGCAACTAAAAACGATATCGGAATTCTCTAAGCTGCACCTAATATTTCATTTAATGCAGACAAAAATGATATATCATATGCCACCCTGAAATACACCCCTAACTCCTGAATATGGTATTCGCAAAATCTTAACAGGCATTGTAACTTCACATAAGTTATAAATTCATACATCGAATTTGTCCGATTGAGATGCTCCAAGGGATGCAGTTTAGAGGGATGCGATATCAGTTTTTATCCTAACTAACGGATTTGTAAACTTCGTACTTCTTTTTCAAATTTGCCGATTTCCGATAATTCTTGTCGATAATGCCATGGCCTAGTTCAAAATTATTATTGCAGCAATCACTGTGATCGAACGTTCTCTCTTGAATGCAACAATTCTCATTCATATCGGTTGAGCGATTTTCTCAAAATAATTTACGCACTTTGCATGTATTTGAGCAGCCGGCATCGAAGAAGTGCCCGAGCTAAAGCTTCCTCTCATTGAATCACACTGGTTCTTAGAAAACACAAGGAAAATAACGCTGACTATACCGAATCCCGCGGCCGCAGTCGTGCACAAATAAACAGAAAAAACAACGAAGGGAACCCAATGCAAGCTTAGTGGGAGCTGCTATCTCGGCCAGACATCTCACCCGGAATGCCGACGAGCTGTCTGGCAAGGTGTCTAGCAAAAAAAAATTAAATTATGGGGTTTTACGTGCCAAAACCACTTTCTGATTATGACGCACGCCGTAGTGGAGGACTACGGAAATTTCGACCACCTGGGGTTCTTTAACGTGCACCTAAATCTAAGTACACGGGTGTTTTCGCATTTCGCCCCCATCGAAATGCGGCCGCCGTGGCCGGGATTCGATCCCGCGACCTCGTGCTCAGCAGCCCAACACCATAGCCACTGAGCAACCACGGCGGGTTGTCTAGCAAAATCGTCGATTCATTGCAAGTCGAGCAAGTAGCAGCAATCCCTTTCTCTACGGTAGCAGGTTGTCTTCAAGATAACGCTGATACATAAGCGCGCTCGTTTCCAAGTGCCGAGGGGAAGCAACAGTCTCTGGGTGTGCTTCTTTTTATTGTGTTTTCTTTAGTTGTGCGTCATGGCATACGTCACGGCGCGAATTTCAAATCTTTAAGGTTGATACGCCACGTGGTGGCGAAAATAGAAAGTAAACGCATGTCCAGAATTCCTGGTTATGTTCGTGCTCTACTGTGTACAGGTTGGTGAAAAATTTCGTCTTACGAAGTATTTTAGAACCAGCTGTACATGCCTGGTGGTGTTGCCGAGCCCTGCCTGTTTGTGGTCATGTTGCATGAATGTGCCTCGCATGGTTCACTTATTCCTAATTATGTGTGGCGACATAGAGGAAAACCCACGTCCTGATTCTGATGCAAAGGGTAATCCTGGTCCTGATGTTCTGCAACAGATTTTACACACCGTCACAGAAATTAAGGCTTCCCAAACTGAACTTCCAATCGGTGTGCAGGGGGTCCAAACACGACTGTCGCTCATTGAGAACACGCTTGCAACACTCAAAGACTGCAAAGAAAAGTTGAAAAGTGTGAAACAACTGGTAGTGCGGTCAAAAAGCAAGTCGCACATTTATACAGTAAAATGGACGACATAGAGAACAGAAGCCGCCGGAACAATATTGTGATATATGGTATTCCAGAAAGTAGCGATGAAGGCCCCGCATCTTTGAAGAAATATGTCGAGAACGAAATCTTCAATTTGCTGAAAGTAAAAGTAAAGACTGTGGAGCGCGTCCATCGCGTTGGCAAAAGATTAGCTGATAGACATCGACTTGTCATATTGCGGTTTTTTTATTTTACCGAAAAAGTGACAGTTCTGCGCAACTGTTCAAAGCTCAAAGGCACAGACTTATCGGTGTCGGAGGATTTTTTCGTTTGCAGTTCATAAAACGCGCACGAAGTTATGGGAGTCCTCAAAACCAAACCGAGCATGTGGTGATAAAGGTGTGCTTCTTTTCCATAAACTGAAAATAAATGACACGCTGTATGCATGGGATAAGCACGTGGAAAAAAGGATACCTCTTAAACAAGCGCGTTCTGAAATTACTGGTCGCGAGGGTAATAGTTCAAATGCATGATGCCAAGAAAGTACACCGTCGTTTTCTTCATTGTGTTTCAACGTGCATAGTGCACAGTTAACCAAACCAGGGAGTCTACCAAGTTGACATTTCCAAATTCCCTGAGTTTTCCAGGTTTTCCCTGAGCACCTTTGCGAAATTCCCTGAATGAGTCAGATCTTTGTTTTATGTCAAGACAGGCTGACACCACGTTGCCCGATGCTGTCACTCTCTAGTAAGCATGCTGAAACAAAAAAATGACTTAATCCAGTTTGAATAGTAAGGAGTAATATATATTTTATTTAAAAAGAAAACAGAAGGAAGGTGTTAGTAAAATGCACAGCGAAAGAAATCGTAAAGCCCATTCCAAATTGAGTCGAACATATTCAAATACGAATGAAAAGGAGATGCATACATAAGTAAATATTTTTTTTAATATCAGCTATTTCTATCAACTGATAGCAAGCTCCTCTGTATGAGGTCCTGAACTTTGTCACAACTAAGGTTCTCTCTCAGCAGCTGGGAAGTCAACCTCAACTGTCCTGACATACTCTCAGCCCGTACACAACATCTCAGTGTTGGGTTTCACTGCGTAAACAATTTATTTTGGTTTGGATGAGGGACACCTGTGTCTCAGCATCAGCCATCACTCAGTTTTTTTAGCTCAAGCTCCTTCAAAAAGGTGGTGGCACCCTTCCTTTCCCGTTAATTCCTCAGTGCGTCGGTCCTTTCTGTTCTCATCCTCCTCCTACCACGCTTTCACCACATGGATCATCTGAAGCATCCTCTTGGTCAGTTGTACAGTCAACATTTGATTTCTTGGACTTCCGAGAGGCCGCAAAAAAAAATTTGAAAAAAAACGGGCAGTCTGAAAAAAATTAATGCATGTCTTTAACTGCCTTTAAGGGCTAAAATTACCACAGGCACGTCTCAAAAAGCTCTGAAGGCCTGCCAGTACGCTTTTTAGGCATATCAGGGCTCGTACTGTGACAGGAGACGACGTGCACGCATGTGTATACACACATGACGACGTGCACGCAAGTATGTATACTGTGTCCCGCGACAATTGCCCCCTTCCCACGCTTGTTATGCTTCACCGCCTAACAATAGTGTACCGAGGCGAAGCTAACTTTTGCAGACTGGCATTACGCAACGCGCTGTGCTCTGCGAGATTCAAAGCCAATCGCTAGGATTACAAAGGCGGAGTCGGTGCCATTGGTGATAGCGGCGAATTCTTTCAATGAAAAACACGGCACCGCACGGCAAGCTTAATAGCGAACATAGAAGCAGCTAGGCCTGACGTTGCCGCGGTGGTGGTTACGGATTTGCGGATTTGCCTGCGAGAGTGCCGGTTCGAGGCGGCGAGATAATCAAAATAGCGGCGGTGGTGGCTTTGATTAATGCCATTTCAGACCTGCAGTCGGGGCAATATACATTGACTATATGGAGTACGTGGTGGTGCCGCAAAACCGTGCAAATTATCGGGCATGTCCGAAAAATCGGGCGTCTGCAAAATCGGTCGTTAACTACTCTGGCAATATATCGTGCCGATGACACGGCGTCAATGACGATTCCTTGCGATTCCTCTGTTACTGGAGCCAGCATTAACACGACTTTCGTTCCCTTTCAATAAAGTTACAGCTAATTTTCCATGATAGAATCACAAATTCCCTGAGTTTTCCCCGAGTTTTTCCTTTCCAGACTGTTCAAATTCCCTGAGAATTCCCGGTTTTCCCGGTTTTCCCGGTTGGTAGACACCCTGCAAACAGATAGAGGAGATTTTATTGGCTTACAAACCTGACATCTCCGTGATTACAGAGACGTGGCTTCGTCCCTCTATCCACGACTCGGAAATAATTCCAGAGGACTATAGCATAATTCGCAAAGATCGTGATAGCCGTGGAGACGGAGTGGCCATCGCAATAAAGAATGGTCTAAAGTTCCAAGAAGAACAAGGTATACCTAACCACGAGAGTCTCTGGTGCACAGTCACATTTTAAACCACACCTCTACTAGTAGGTGGAGTATACAGACAGCCTGGGGCACCTGAAACTTACCTTACGGAATTACACAACTACCTCCTCGAGAAAATGCATGATCGGACGAAGCTGGTACTTGTTGGCGACTTCAACTTGGCAGGAATTGACTGGGATAACTTGACCGCCAGCAATAGGGAAGTAAACAGCCGCGAACGACTTTTTGATGCCATGCTACGTTTTTTCTTTATCGTAACGCAAGCGACACGCGTCAAAGGGCTTGTTTCTAATATTTTAGACCTTGCTTTGATTTCCTGCACAGTAGATACTGAAGTTAAGGTGGAAGATGGAATATCTGACCATAAATTGATTCTAATTCATTTTCCTAATCTTAGCCTGGCAAAAAGTAACACTGAAAATGCACATACAGTTATTAAAGATTATTGCGGAGCAAACGATGAAAGCATTATTGATTACCTGGAAATTAATTATGACGATTTTTACGCTGAACCTTCCGATGATGTCGAGAACTTATGGCTAAAATTTAAAGCGGCAATTTTTCACTGTGAAAAAACTTATATTCCTACGAAACGTAAGAGGACAAGGCGAAGAAATCCTTGGATAACGCGAGAAATTATTCATATGAAACGGAGGCTGAAAAGAATACGGAAGCGTAAATGCAATCCAACAGTAATAAATAAATATTACCACGAATTTAAAAGCTTGTTACGGCAAGCAAGAAATAACTTTTTTTTTCACACACTTTAGCAGATTTCATGACAAAGCAGCCGAAAAAATTTTGGCGTTACCTTGCTAAGCAGGTCAGTCCAATCCGTAAGATGGAAATCAACAGCATCATTACTGAAAATACGCACACCGTAGTTAACTCATTCTTTTTTCCAGTCCGTATTCACCCAAGCATGCCCAGTGCAAGTACCGCTTGTTCAACGTGACTCGGCTATGCCGGAAATCGAGATAACCGGATGACGTATCTTGAACCTGCTTCTACAACTAGATGTTAAAAAAATCCCCGGGCCCAGATAAAATTCCAAATGCGTTTCTTAAGCGTTATGCAGAACAACTTACCCCCTTCTTTCATAAAATATTTACGCTTTCACTGAAAAATGGTGCAGTTCCGACAGACTGGCTTCGCGCTAGAATAACCCCAATTCATAAAAGTGGTAAACTTTCGGTGGAAACGTATCGACCCATATCCCTAACTACTTGTTGCAAATTGATTGAGCATATCCTCAACAAAGCCATCATGGACTACCTAGAGTCTAACAATATACTGTACCATACTGCGTCAATAAGTATACCCAGTAACAGTAGGAATAAGCGCACAGATGCAAACACCCTTCTTGATTGATGTCAGCTTTTGCCCAATAACAGTCGTACTGCTATATGACGAAATAAAGAGTGAGGAGAAGGTTTCTGTCAAGAAGTGAATGTTTGAAAAACAAAAAGAAAAGACGACTTCGCGCCCCGCTTGCCAGCTTCTGGCGCCGCGCACGACAGCAAGACCTTCAGAGCAGCGTATACGCTATCCGCGGACTGTGTTTTCTTCAACAAGCTGAGGACCCCTTCAAGTATGTGATAACGGGAACGGTGCACCTGCGATCGACGTTATTCGCATCGCGCACAACTCCAGAGTATCGACGGAGTGAGGCGTCGCGGTCGACGTCATGCGGTGCAGAAGTACCATCGGTCAAAAATAGAAAGGAGATGGTCTTCGACGTCATTTATGACCACTTGAGGACGAAGGTAAATTTCCGGATAGCCGTTGTGAACTCAGTTTTCTTTTCATCGACACCCATTATTTTATCTAGTTATCTGCACTGCGCCTCCTCCGCACCCCGTTCTTGCTCTTAATCTCAACGATATCTCAGCTTTGCCACCGAATTGCCCGTTCCATGCGCGGTTCTTTTTCCAAGTCGCCCATCGGCGCTGCCACAGCCGCGGCTGCTTGGCGGGGGCCCCCGCGGGACGACAACACCCGGGAGCCCAGCAGCGCCGCCCCGAAATAGTCGCCGAGGGCGGCTCGACGGGGAGCAAGCGCCGTGCCTTGGCTGAAGCTTCACTTCTTCAACGTTTAGGCTAACACGAGGGTGGCGGGTCGATGTTAAACGTCACCTCGCGAGCGCTGTTTGTCTGCGTAGTACACACAGGGAGAGGTGCCTGCTTGAGGCGTCCTTGTGCGCCATATTTCATAACCTCCGAGAGGGTTGAGCGTTGTCATTGCCACACATGGCACATCGCATTGTGGCAAAAGTATAAGTTTGAATTGGATTATGGGGCTGTACGCGCGAAAATCACACTAGGATCATGAGGCACGCCGTAGTGGCGGACTCTGGATTAATTTTCACACCGCGATGTTCTTTAACGTGCCCAAAAAATCTAAGTGCACGTGCGTTTTCTATTTCGCCCCCGTCGAACTGCGGCTGCCGCGGTTGGGATCAAATCCACGACCTCTAGCAATGCCACAGCCGCAAAGCTAACGCGGCGGGCACAGAAGTGTTGATTTGACGGTCGACCACTTCCGTAGTGCCTCCTGGACCCTGCTTTGCGCTTTAATTATTGCGGCTCTGCTTCTGCGCGCCCTGCATAAGTTGCCCGATTGACATATTTGCATTGGTTTATTTTTCACAAATAGAAGCAACGTACCGTGCCGTACCTTGAACTTAAGCTTATCCTGTGTCCCCGCAACCGCTTTCCTTGGCTTCTCATGTCACCTCCCCCCTCTCTTGTATAGGAACTGCCTCTTCTCTCTACAGTTCTCTCTGTGTCCCCTCTGGCCTCGCACGTTAGAAGAAAGGGAAGCGCTGCAGTTTTTGCAATGCTTCTGAGGGGAGTCACGGATAATTATTTATTTATTTACCCCCAGGGCCTTTGGGACGTTACAGAGGGGGTGGGTGCATGGTTGAACAAGGACAGAATCTAAAGTTGCGGATGACATTAGGAAAAACAAAAAAAAGCACACACATACAGAAAGCACATAGTGCAGGGCTTTAAAAAAAACAAAAAAAAAAACTAAGTACAAAGATAAGCTAACGTGTTCAAGCTACAAATGCAGAAAATTTTTCATCGCGTCTTTCAAGGCCACAGGATCTTCTATGCATGCAGGCAATGTATGGGAGCAGATGGTTCCAATCTGTTGTTTTCGGCAAGAAAGAGTGCAGAAATGGCAGCAAACAGAAGGTTGCTAAGATATTCGCCATCGATCCTTACTCCTAAGCCTTCCCAGTTTAAGAGCTTGAAGATTTCTTCCAAGCAAGCAGTGAATAGCATTGGAGAGATTGTGTCTCCTTGTCCGACACCTTTCTTTATAGGCATATTCCTACTTATCTTGAGTAGAATTAAGGTGGCTATAGAATCTCTCTAGATATTTTTCAATGTATTTATGTAAGCGGTCTGTACTCCTTGATTACGTAATGCATCTATGACTGCTGGTATCTCTACTGAATCAAATGACTTATCGTAATCTATGAAAGCCATATAGAGAGGTTTACTGTACTCTGCGGATTTCTCGATTACCTGATTAAAGACATGGATGTGATCCACTGTATATAGAGTATTGGCGGCGAGGAGTTAGGGAGTCGCCATCTGACGGAAGCGCCTCCCTTGCGTAGTATCAGGGATCACGCGGCACGCTCCCCATAGGTTTCGCTTACGACGCTCGATAAAAACTCCACGCGGCAGCCCTCCTGAACATTTATGTAGGTACTCTATAAACGAGGGAAGTTTTGGACTGTCGATATAATAATCTTGGGCAAACTGAAAGCACAGAATCGTTTACAAGTGCTATCTCTTCATCAAATACGTACAGTGAACGCTACTGCGCGCGGTCGCCGCGATGGAGTCTCCCGGACCGGCTTCTTGCGTGAAAGGTAGCCAAGCGCTGAGAGTGAACTATGTGAAATATGTGCATATATATACATATTATATATATATATATATATATATATATATATATATATATATATATATATATATATATATATATATATATATTGCGATGAGGTTTATTCTCGTTCACGACGTTGTGGAACGCTAGGCAAAACAAGGCACTGCAAGGGCTGTCCGAAGCACGGGGTCGCTCGAGACCACGGCACGGCCCTTCGTCTTCTTCTTCAGACGGCACATACACAGGGGCGCGTCTGCTTCATTACAATGCCCCGGGAGCTAAGCGTAGCCATCCTGGCGACTCAGGGCGCGGAGAAGATGAGCGGGTCGTAGTACGGTTTCAGGCGGTTGACATGTACTGTCTCTCGCCCACGACGACGCAGGTCTGGTGACACGGTGAGCGGCTCGACGATGTAGTTGACCGGTGAAGTGGCCTCGATTATACGGTATGGACCGTGATAACGCGCCAGGAGTTTGGAAGAAAGGCCAGGAATGTTGGCTGGTATCCAAAGCCACACAAGTGAACCAGGAACAAAGTTGGGCGGTGGTTGATGAGCACGGTCATGTCTTGTCTTTTGACGTTCTTGAGTCTCACTAGTCAGGGCACGTGCCAGCTGACGGCAATTTTCAGCATATTTGGCGACTTCGGAAAGCGGAGTATACTCTGTAGCGTCAGGTTGGTACGG
This sequence comes from Dermacentor albipictus, assembly GCF_038994185.2. NCBI lineage: Eukaryota > Metazoa > Arthropoda > Arachnida > Ixodida > Ixodidae > Dermacentor > Dermacentor albipictus. The sequence continues at coordinate 202,573,256 of NC_091822.1, read as the reverse complement.
CAGTATGGTGTCCAAAGGGCATGATGGCTCACGGCCATACACAAGGAAAAAGGGGGAAAAGCCGGTGGTCGCTTGCGTCGCGGTGTTGTACGCGAACGTAACAAAGGGGAGTACGGTGTCCCAGTTGGAGTGGTCGGATGAAATATACATCCGCAACATGTCGCCAAGTGTGCGATTGAAGCGCTCGGTAAGACCGTTGGTTTGGGGATGGTACGCGGTCGATTTGCGATGAATTATCCTGCACTCAGCGAGGAGGGCTTGGATGCCCTCCGACAGGAAGACACGGCCCCTATCACTCAGTAATTCTCGGGGAGCACCGTGGCGAAGGACAAAATTGCGAAGGATGAAAAAACCAACGTCACGGGCGGTCGCTGCTGGCAGTGCTGCAGTCTCAGCGTAGCGAGTAAGGTGATCTACGCCGACAATAATCCACCGATTTCCACGCCCGCTGCATGGAAACGGGCCGTAGAGGTCGATGCCGACGCGGTCGAACGGACGAGACGGGCATGGCAGCGGCTGCAACGGTCCTGTGAAACGCTGTGTAGGTGTTTTGCTTTGTTGGCATGTAGTGCAAGACTGAATGTACTTTTGCACAAAGTTGTACATGCCTCTCCAATAATAGCGCTGACGCAACCTTGTGTAAGTTTTGAGGACGCCGGCATGAGCGCTTAGGGGGTCAGCGTGAAAAGACGCGCAGACGTCAGAGCGCATATGACGAGGTATAGCGAGGAGCCATTTGCGTCCGTCGGGCATGTAGTTTCGGCGATATAGAATGTTGTCCCGCACTGAGAAGTGGGTTGCTTGGCGACGCAGTGCTCGTGTCGAAGGGACATCAGACGGAGCAGCAAGGTAGTCGAGTAACATTGCAAGGGATGGGTCCTTGCGCTGCTCTGTGAGCATGTCAGGGATGGTGAACGGTGACAGGGTGGACGAGGAAGCTGACAACGACGCCAAATCAGGCGTCAGTGGGGAGCGAGAGAGCGCATCAGCGTCGGAGTGCTTGCGACCAGAGCGGTACATGACGCGGATGTCGTACTCTTGCAAGCGAAGCGCCCAACGTCCCAAGCGTCCAGACGGGTCTTTCAAGGAAGAAAGCCAACAAAGGGCATGGTGGTCAGTAACAACGGCGAAAGAACGGCCGTAAAGGTATGGGCGAAACTTGCTTAATGCCCAGATGATCGCTAGACACTCCTTTTCTGTGACGGAGTAATTTAATTCTGCTTTCTTTAGAGTACGGCTCGCATAAGCGACGACGTATTCATCATAGCCAGCTTTCCGTTGCGCTAAGACCGCGCCAAGGCCAACTCCGCTGGCGTCAGTATGGACTTCCGTGGGAGCATCAGGGTCGTAGTGGCGAAGAATCGGTGGTGAGGTCAACAAGTGGCGCAATTGCTGAAATGCTGCATCACATTCAGGTGACCATGCTGCTATGCCGTTACTGGCGGAAAGTAAACTTGTCAAAGGCGCCATGATGGATGCGAAATTGCGTACGAATCGACGAAAATAAGAACATAAGCCAATAAAACTTCGGAGGGTTTTGATAGACGTGGGCCTTGGGAACTCTGCAACAGCGCGGAGCTTGTCTGGATCCGGGAGGACGCCGTCTTTTGAGATAACGTGACCCAATATGGTTAGCTTGCTTGCAGCAAAGCGGCACTTTTTGAGGTTAAGCTGTAGACCGGCAGAGGCGAGACAGGTCAGAATGTCATGCAGGCGAGCGAGGTGCGTCGGAAAATCGGTTGAGAAGACGACGATGTCGTCGAGGTAACATAAACAGGTCTTCCATTTGTGGCCACGAAGGATGGTGTCGATCATACGCTCAAAAGTAGCAGGCGCGTTGCACAACCCGCAGGGCATGACGTTAAATTCGTAGAGGCCATCGGGTGTAACGAATGCGGTTTTCGGACGGTCAGGCTTGGCCATGGGAACTTGCCAGTACCCGGAGCGCAGATCCAAGGAACTGAAGTATTCTGCGCCTTGTAAACAGTCGAGAGCGTCATCGATTCGAGGCAGAGGATAAACGTCTTTCCTCGTTATCTTGTTTAGGCGTCTGTAGTCGACACAAAAGCGAATGGAGCCATCTTTTTTCCTCACCAATACGACAGGTGAAGACCAAGGACTTTGAGAGGGACGGATGACTTTACGTTGGAGCATGTCGTCCACGTGCTCCGTGATGATTCGGCGCTCTTCGGCAGAGACACGATACGGGCGCTGTCGCAAGGGGGAGTGGGAACCAGTGTCGATGATGTGAGAAACACCGGTGGCACTGCCCAGTGACGTCTGATGACAGTCGAAAGAAGAGACAAACTTGTGAAGGAGAGCGAGAAGTTGGCGGCGATGAGATGGGGAAAGTGCAGGGTCGATGGCCTTGTCAAAACCCACTGAAGGTGATGAGCCGGAGACCGAAGCGATGGCGTCAAGGTGACGGAGGGAGGCGGCAGGAACATCGAAGTCGTCGACGTAGTCGACCGCTTGAAAGTATCCTACCGTCTCTCCACGCAGTAGGCTGATCGGGTACTGGTAGTAGTTGGTGACCAGCATCACAGTTGAGCCAGAGGTTACAGTAAGCACGGCAAACGGAAGAACAGTGCCCTTGCGTTGAGCAAACACATCGGACGGCGTGAACACTACGGTGGCGTCAGATGCGGAATCAGACGACAAGACAACAGCCATCGACGACTCAGGAGGTACGGTTGTGTCGGCATCAACAGTGAGTTTGTCGGCAAAGTGAGGAGAGCTGGTCGGCAGTGATTCACATAGTGGTAAAAGCGACACTTCTGCACGTGAACAGTCAATGACAGCATGATGACGTGACAGGAAATCCCAACCAATGATGAGGTCGTGAGAGCACGATGGTAGCACGAAACACTCGATTATGTACAGAACGTCGTTGATGACGACACGGGCCGTGCATACAGCTGAAGGGTGGATTCGCTGCGCGCTGGCAGTGGCGAGCACCAGGCCAGAGCGAGCTGTAGTCACTTTTCGTAGCTTGCGGCAAAGGCCCTCGTGAATGACGGAAACGGCTGCTCCGGTATCGACTAGTGCCACTGCTGGTACTCCCTCTACAAAAACGGTAATTACATTTTGCGGCGAAGATTGAGGTCTTGAGAAAATCGACGTATTTGCAGTTCTTGCCTCAGGAACTGCAGCAGTCAGTTTCCCTCTTCAGTGGGAACTCGACGACGCAGGGGCGAAATCGAACGCCGACGAGGGGAAGGGGAACGCCGAGTTTCCAACCGGCGATCAGTGTCGAGACGTCGCGGTGATAATGGAGGCGTGGCGGCGTATTGTGGTGCGTAGCGGGGCCTGTCAAAGCTGGTACACGCAGTTGAGGCGCGGCGGCGACAGAAGCGTGCCACATGGCCAGCAATGCCGCAGGCGAAGCAGATAGGCCGGTTGTCTTGAGTGCGCCACGTCTCGGTGGGACGAAAAAAGTGTGGTGACGGTCGGGCAACTTGAAATGAAGCCGGATTCATGGGCGATGGAAAGGAAGCGGTCTGCGCAGGTGGCCGTGCAACCACGGCTGCATAACTGAGCGGCAGCGACGTAGGGTGGTTGGCAAAGTTGGTATGGGCCAGCGGCACACTCATAGGGTTGGGTGGGGGGGTTGTAGGAGCTGCAGGAAGCGCTTCAGATATGTGATTTCGGATGGCGTCCTGCAGCGTTGGAGGCAAAGCTGCCGTAGGTGCGTCACTGTGAGGCAGCAGCGAGAGCTGCCTGGCCACCTCTTCACGGATAAAATCTTTGATATGCTGCGAGAGGGTCGAGTTGGTGAATTCGGTAGAAACCGCGATGCTGGAGACGGAATCGGCGTGCTGGATGTTCTGGTGGGCGATGGAACGTTGGCGGCGCAGCTCGTCAAAGCTCTGGCAGAGGTTAATGAGGACGGATACGCTAGTTGGGCCTTTGGCCAGCAACATCTGGAATGCGCTGTCCTCGATGCCCTTGAGGATGTGTTTGATCTTGTCATCCTCTGACATGCTGGGATTGACCCGCTTGCACAAATCGAGAACATCCTCGATGTAGCTGGGGAATGTTTCTCCAGGCTGCTGTGCGCGCTGGCGTAGACGCTGTTCAGCGCGTAGCGTACGCACAGCTGGGCGATCAAACACTTCTGCAAACAGAGTCTTAAAGGCGGACCAGCTTGTAAAGTCTGATTCGTGGTTGAAGAACCAAAGTTTGGCTACGTCGGCGAGGTAGAACGGCACGTTGGTCAGCTTAGACTGGTCATCCCATCGGTTATGGGCACTTACACGTTCGTACGATGAGAGCCAGTCTTCCACGTCGTGTTCGGCGGTCCCACTGAAAATGGGTGGGTCGCGCTGACGAGGGACGCCGGCGCAGATGACAGTGGCAGCCGGTGGGGCGGGCAACGAGGTGGCGGGATCAGGCATAGTGCAAGGCGATCTTGTTGGCAGGGTTCGAGTGCGGAGCTCCAGGACGAGGCGAAGGATCTCAGCAACCTCCACCAAATGCGATGAGGTTTATTCTCGTTCACGACGTTGTGGAACGCTAGGCAAAACAAGGCACTGCAAGGGCTGTCCGAAGCACGGGGTCGCTCGAGACCACGGCACGGCCCTTCGTCTTCTTCTTCAGACGGCACATACACAGGGGCGCGTCTGATTCATTACAATATATATATATATATATATATATATATATATATATATATATATATATATATATATATATATATATATATATATATATATATATATATGTTCTGTCTGTATAACCGAATGGGGCATACCAGAATGGAGCCTCAATCCAGCGAACGCACGGCATGCGCGTCTGCATGCATGTAGCGCGTTTTCGCACCGTGCCGTGAGCTTTAGGCCGCAGCATATGAGTATTTGACAGTACACTAGCAACCATTGTTGCGTGGACGCTATCAGAACTGCTCAAAAATAATTCCGTTATTGAGACTTCGACGCCTAGCTACGGCGACTGTGATGTGCCGTCGCGACGATTCAATCGTTTTTTGCCTTCTAAATTCTTGGACATTTCAATATTATTTCTCAAGTTGCGTCGCACTGTATGTTTATCGGTCGTCTCAGCGTGCGATTTCCCTCTGCTTGTTTTTCGTAATCCAGTACTAATTCATAACACAAACATGACCATATGCCGTGCCTTTTCTTAATGTGCGTCTTACCGCTCCCTTTCCGTTCCAGTGAACTTGCCAGTATCTAGCATCGACAAGTTCATAGACCAAAGCGCCATGAAATTAGCCGGGCAGCGGGCGCCGGCGAGCGTCTCAGTGCGCGTTTTCTGCTACTCACCGAACATCGCGCAGTCCCGGCGCAGTAGCAGAAATGTTCCTCGCGTCTGTGCTTGCTGCATACCCGAGTTGTAGCCGATGGCAGTCTGCCGGTTCTAAGTTTCGCTAGCCAAGCTTCACGCAGCTCCTTGCCCTGTGGCTACGTGTGAATAAGGCTGACACCGGGCTCCGTTGCGTACGTCCGGCATTGCGGCACCGAGCAGGAGCCTACCATGCTGCACGCCTCCAAAGGCAGCCACTACCTATTAAAGTACTTTCAAATGTTTTCAAGCAGACACCCAAGGCGGTAAAGCCTCAACTTAATCAGAACCGCGGCGCAGGTGGGATTTCAACTTTCGTTTTCGGCTCGCTTCGGCGCTTCCGAAGCAGCCGACGCGGCCGCTGTGTCTACGTGATCCCTCATGCCACGTCACGCTGACGGTGGCGCTAGCTCTTCCAGTGGCGGAGCTCGCCCCCAATCTCTTCCTGAAGCCAGCCTGTTCCCTTGGTTGACTAAAGTCCAGTATTGCCCTTATTCTATTTGAGATTATTTTGGTGAATATTTTATATAATACCGGGAGTAAGCTAATGGGCCTATAATGTTTCAATTCTTTAACGTCTCCCTTTTTGTGGATTAGTATAATGTTTGCATTCTTCCCGTTTTCTGGGACCACGGCGCCATGAACCGCCAATGCATCGCCACGTTTTGAACGTATGGGCTTCTATGGACGCTTCACTACCAGGTACACTTGATACCTTGCCAACTGTCCTCGAGCCGTCTTCGCCGGCTATCGAGGCGATAGTGGCGCCGCTACAAAGGCCAATTTTCAAAGCCACACCTAACTGGACGGCAGTGGCTCGAGCACATGCCGCCTACAAGATAGCAGGCCTGTGCACTGCTTTATGACGTCATACTACTTGGAATGAAATTTCCACAGGCAAGCCCAGCGTGACGAAAGCGGTGACGTTGAAATCACCGCTGCTTACTCGGGAGCATCCCCATTACATTATATGGCAGTCGGGCAAGGTAACATGACGTCATAGATCCAAGTCCACTGGCCTTGCATTATCTAGGAGACGTTGGCTCGAGACGACCCTGAATTCGCAAGAAACACAATCTTTTTCTGTAAGATTAAAGAAACGAGACAAAGCTTTTCCAAAGCTCAGCCATCGAACTGCCGCATAGTACGTCACGTCTACTAACTCAAATTCTGCCGTCTTTTGAAATGTACGACACTGGCGGTGATTGAGCCCATTCGACTTAATAAGATTAGCAGCTGAAACAACAGATTTCAGAAAACAGGACATGCCTACGTATTTCTCACACAAGGCCTGCTTGTGAATGATGAACTGCAGAACATTGGCTTTGGCAACTAAAATACATTGGCCCTACGAGTCCTTTGTTAACCGAGGACGTGTTTTTGCCCCCATCAATTGTGACAGATTTTAGTTTGCCCCGCAAGTTGTACGCGGATCCTCGAGCGTCTTTTCTAATCCTTTTAAATGGGCACTGAAGGCAAATTCTAAGTAAACTAATACTGTTAAAATACCATCCCAGAAACCTCGCACCGCTTGTTCCGTGCGAACTTCGTTTAAGAGAAAGCCGTGTCTGGAGGGACCGCATACCTTTAGCGCAATTCAAATCACCTGCCCCCGAGCGTGAGAGCGCTGACGTTACATACGCTGACCTTTGCAGCCGTCTGTGAATAAAACGGCCCCCGACAGACGGCGCAACGGTTTTTGCCCAAAATGCAAGCACGCCGCTATGGAGAAACCGAGCCAAGACAGAGCATTGGATTCGCCGCTGCAGCTGCTTTTCGTCAAGCGGCACGGACTGTTCAGGCATGCCGCGACATCACATGGACGTGAAATCTCTGGTACTTACATTTTGTGGAAGTTTCGCGATGCCAGCAGAACCAGCGCCGCACTACGCGATAACGAAACCACTGAAACGCGAAGACGCGGGCGGCGCATAGTCGAGCAAAAGTCGAAACCTTTCGACCGCCCGCGTCGTTGTCAAGGGTAACGTCACTGTGTCAACGCGTCGACCTGGTTTCAGCAAAAATCATTGCCAGTCACGCAGGCCCCCCATGTAGCGCAAAGAAGTTACTGAACTAATTGAGTTTAAATAAAATACGTCACAAAACTCGTAAAGGACGACTTACACACAACCTACAGACGTGATAGTGTCGGACTGTAGTGCGAATATGCGAGAAAACATACTTATGTTACGCGGAAACAAACAGAAACAGAAACGGCGCGAGTTGGAGCCCCGTTTCTCCTCTGTCGTGACGTCACGGTGTCACGTGGTATGCATGGGGTCAAAGGTCATTGAAGGCGACACCGCCGCGCCTGAGGAGCTGGGTTGAGCTCTCGTAATATGCTTCGCATAAAAGAAACCGAAAAGCTGGTGGAACAAGGAGATACGAGAAGCGATCGCCGAACGACAGAAAGCATCTCGAGAGCACAGGCAGGCAAAGAAGGCGCAGTTGCCACAGGATGAAGTAACTAGTGAATGGGAAATATACCGGGAGAAAAAGTCTATGGTTCAAATACTGGTGCAAGCAAAATTAAAAGGTGAAAGTGAACGCTGGTTGTCAGAAATACGTGAGAAACAGAAGGCCGCACCTAGAATATTTTGGAACCCCATAAAATTATTAGGCAGGAAGTCAACAACAATACAACAACATATCCTAGACGAAGATGAAAACAGACTCGAAGGAGAAGCGGCAATAAATTACATCCGAAAAGCAACAGCCGAATCTTTCCAAGGCAATGACGAGGTTATACTTGTTGAAAAAAAGAGCATGAAAGAGACCCAAGGGGAAAAGCAGCTGGTGCTAACAAATTTAAACTAGAAGAAAGCGGAAGAGAAAATTCCTAAGCGTACAGCCACAGGGCTAGATGAGGTCCATTAGGCTGATAAATAAACTAGGACCAAAAAGTAAGGAAGCTCTGGTAAAAGCAGTGGAAAGAACTTTAAAAGATAGACGAATACCAGACAGTTGGCGACAAAGTAGAATGAATTTGATTTATAAAGGAAAGAGGGAGAAAGACAGAATTCACTCGTATAGACCGTTGACCATTACATCGGTAATATACAGGCTAGCAATGCAGGCAACCAAATTAAAGCTTCAAACATGGACAGAGAATAATGGCATTTTGGGAGAGCTTCAGAATGGCTTCAGAATAGGTAGACTTTTGAATGACAACTTGTTTGTTCTTACTCAGTGTATTGAAATATCAAAAGCAGAAAGCAGACCGTTGTATGCATGTGGCCTTTTTAGACATTACAGGAGCCTACGACAACGTGGACCGCAACATCTTGTGGGGTATCCTGGAAGGGGAAGGCTTAGGTAACGATTGTATACAGCTTTTGAGAGAGATTTACCTAGAAAATACCGTTTGCGTTGAATGGGGAGGGATGAGGAGCGAGGAGAAAGTTCATATCAACAAGGGACTGAGGCAGGGGTGCCCTTTATCCCCGCTGTTGTTTATGATGTACATGGTGAGGATGGAGAGGGCGCTAAAAGGAAGTAATATCGGGTTTAATCTCTCATACAAACAGGCGGGTACAGTAATAGAGCAACAACTCCCAGGTTTATTTTATGCGGACGACATTGTGTTGCTAGCTAACAAGCAAAGTGATTTGCAACGTCTGGCTAATATCTGTGGACAGGAAGGCAACGATTTAGGTTTGAAGTTTAGTGTTAGAAAATCAGGTGTTATGGTATTCAATGAATACAGTGAACAGACAGTGGAGATACAGGGACAAGAAATACCTCGGGTAACAGAATATAAATACCTTGGTATATGGATAAACGAAGGCAATGGATATATGGAAATACAGGAAAAAACCATAACAGTAAAGGGGAAGAGAAATGCAGCCATAATGAAGCACAGAGCGCTATGGGGATACAATAGGTACGAGGTCCTCCGAGGTATGTGGAAAGATGTAATGGTTCTAGGACTTACTTTTGGAAATGCGGTTGTTTGCTATAAATCAGGGGTACAATCAGGACTCGACGGGAATCAAAGGTCAGTGGGTCGCCTCGCATTGGGCGCTCACGGGAAGACTACAAATGAAGCTGTGCAGGGTGGTATGGGCTGGACTAGTTTTGAAGTGAGGGAAGCTCGCAGTAAAATTGAGTATGAAGAACGGCTGAGGAATATGGAAGAAAGTAAATGGGCTGGGAGAGTGTTCAGGTACCTCAACATTGATTCACAGTGGAGGAAAAGAACTAGGAAGCTTACCAGCAAGTATGCGGCCTGTAGGGTGGACAACACAACAACAAAGGTCAAGCGGAAAGTCAGAGAAGCTGAATTAATCTCTTGGGTGGCGGCAATGGAAAAGAAACCTGCCACGAGTAACTAAAGAGGAAAAAACGAAATCATGAAAGAAACCATTTACGATAACTCAAAGGGAAGCTGATTACTTTTCGAAGCGAGATCGGGATGCCTTAGAACACGCACCTATAAAGCGAGATATAAGAAGGAAGAAGAAACATGTGCTTGCTGTGGTAAAGCTAGGGAAACTACGGAGCATGTTTTATTAGAATGTTAAGACGTCTACCCAGCGGTCGGTTTAGGCACCACTGGCCTCCTTGAAGCCCTTGGGTTCAGAGGGAGCAGTGGTAAAGCAAACATGTCCGCAATAGACATTAGTAAGAGGCGACTGGAGGATTGGTGGAAGAAAAGTAGGGAAACGATAAAAGACGGAGACGCAAAAAAGCACAGTTCACAATACGGGATCAGAAATTTTGGGCGTGGTAGTTCATAGTGTTTTTTGTCTTTTTTTCATTGTTTAACCTAGGTAGAATATTTGGCAGTATAGTAGCAAGAGCTTGGTGGCGCAACCCACCGCCCCAACGTTCCAAAGGGGACGCTCGTAACATCCATCCATCCATTGCGGCCAGTGCAAGCGGACGCGTTTCTACCAGAAAGCTCGCCTTCGTGCATAGCGTTCGCAGCCAGCGTTTCCCGGTAAACATTACGGTTACGTAAGCTGCAATTGCCGGGAAGCGTGAGAAGCAGTCTGGGATCTTTGAACGTTTCGCGTTGCACTCTTAAAGGCGAAGCTTAAAGGAGTACTGACACAAAATTTTGAAGTGGAGATAACGCGTGAGGTAGATTTATGTGAGCATACACACATCGCCTGCAAAATATCAACGGCGAATATTGCTTAGAACATATTTAAAATCAATTTTAATGTACTTCCGCGCAGCCAGCCGCAAAACGCGGCACCTCGTGACGTCGACATCAAGGAAAGATTGTAAACAACCGAGAAAACGCTACGTCACGAATTTTTCGTTGGCAGCCATGCTGCTTGCATGTGCCCTTCTCAGTTGTTGCTTGTAGTGGGACGCTCTCCGTGTCACTGCAACTGCAGAATTAAGCGGGAGTTAGTCGTTCGACGCCTATTTGTCGTGTGTCACCATTGGACGTGGCCGATGCGAAGGTCTTGAGGTTCGTCCTCACTGTCGCCTGCCGCAATATCCGAGTCGCTGCTTTCCAGTGGGTCGAAACGAAAGTGATTGGCTACGTCTAACACGGCGGCTCCCGCCTACAGGAAATCGTCACAACTGGACGAAGATCGTGGCGAGGACATCGCAAAGCACGTGCAGGCGTAGCCAACGAACTAGCAACTCGAAGCTCGCGCGCGTCAGAGCATACGTCAGAGGTTTTTGCGATCACGTGCCCGGTTGCGTTTACATTCCTTCTCTGCTGGCCCATCTCGTTGCTCTCAGAAACCTAAACTTGGACTGGTCGCTGCAAACAAGCCTTCAAATAATTACCTGTCGCGCTCTGAAGTAAGTGAGGTTTCGTGTCGTGATTACTGGGTCATCAGCTACTTATCAAACCAGAAAAAATCAGATCGATATTTTTTGTGTCGGTGCAAATGCAATGCAATTATCTTTCTATTATGAGAAGAGTATTAGTGACAGAAATAAAATGAGGAGTGCCTTGGACACAAAGCTAGTACTTGAATGTCACGGGTGAGCCGCAATTCATGTCCTGCATTTACCTCAACGTCAAAGTTGGGGTAAATGCAGCACATGAATTGCGAGAAAAGCTGATCGTAATGGAGCACTAAGCGTGTTCATCTTCACGATAAAGAGCGTGCAGCTGAGCACGCCTCCTTGGGGTACACCAGTTTCCTGTATAAATGGACGCAACAATACAGTGCCGATTTTCATGATGCGGAAGGTACGATTAGAAAAATAGCTTTCTATTATGTTTAGCATATTTCCACGGATGCCTATTCTCGACAAATCTCGCAAGATTTTGTAAAGCCACGTTGTGTCGTACGCCTCCCCCAAATCGAGGAATATCAATAAGGAAAACTGTTTACGTACAAGTGCTCACGGATATATCCTTCAATGCACACAAGATGATTAGTATTGGACCGCCGTTCTCTGAAGCTACACTGATAGGGATCAAGCATATTGTTCAATTCAAGGAAATTTATAAGTCGACGATCAATCAGTTTCTCAAAAAGCTTACAAAGGCAACTGTGAGAGCCAACGGGCGGTAACTTGCCACCGAGGAAGTCCTTACTCAGCTTCAAGGCTGGAAAGCAATAGCTTCCTTCCATGACAATGGAAGGCATCCGGCAGCCGAGATAGAGTTGAAAACTGCAAGGAGTGTCACCAGTGTGTAAATGTGGAGAGGTTTTTAATCCTGTCATACACGATTCTGTCAATTGCCAGTGCAGAGCTCCTACATACGCTCAAGGCCGCTCTCCAGCTCGGCAATATCAAAAAGGACAGTTATAGGGTCCATTCGGTCAGGATTTACGATCCAGTGATTCAGAGTCAGCTACTTGTGTATATTTAAAGAATGATTTTGAGTAAACGTTCGCCCAGAGCGCTGGCTTGGTCTTCGAAGGTCATTAACAAAGGGTGTAAGGGTTGGGGTCGGGCACGAAATAAATGGTAGCTGGCCCATGCCACCGTCCAACCCATTTACGCTGAGGACGTTGTGGAAGGGAGAGACTTGTTCTCATCGAGAAGGAGGAATATGGGAATTATTTAAAGTATCTACGTGAGAACGTTACAGTTCATCAGTCTAGCATGACTGAAAGAGAATACACACTCAGCAGCCGCGCCACAGCTGCTTATGAACACTGTCTTCCCTAGATCCCTAGGTGAGGAAAAATAACCGTTCAACCGTCGGCCAATTCGGAGCGTCCAAATTCATCGTAGCCAACGCGCCTTTGAGGGGGTGGGTTTACACACTCACTTCCGCACAGGTTTCACTGACCACAAAAAGGTGAGAGGGTTTTCGCAGACACGGGTCTTGCCCTGAGCAGGCGCCTCTTGGTCCCAGAGTTGACCCCGCAGACAGTGGCCGCCGCGTCTGCCCATTGACTGATGACTTGAGACCCATGAGACGGCGCCGCAAAACACCTTCCAGGAGTTCCCCCGCTCCAAACAAACCGTGACGGTGACGGCGAATCCACTAACAATACTTGGTCCGCCGACTGCGTCAGATATGCCGGCGCCGCTCGCTTGGGGACGCAGCGTATTGTCGCCCTTACAAAGCGAGGCGCCGCAGCAGACATGCCGGCGCCAACGGGTTGTTGACGAGGCGCAATCTTGTTTTCACGAAGCGAGCCATCGCAGCGGTCCGGGCAGCATATCCAGCTTTTCTGGACACGTACCAACTAGCGCCCCAAGCGGCCCCGGCACGAAGCTAGCGCGTTTTCAATGGAACGAGCGGGTTTTTCGCGAATAACAAAAGCTGCAGGTCGATTATTGAAAAACGCAGGCGACAGACGTGTTCTGGAAGACAATCCACACGAGCCAAATGCAGTGATCACGCTAAGGCACGTAAGAATTTTGTTCCCACAGCGGTTAAAGGTTTAGCAATGGGAGCCTATGGAAACGACGAAAATTTGTACTCGATTTTCGAGGCACGAACGGTGCCTGTAATTAACCTACGACGTCTATCGTAATACGCAGTGCAGCGTATGTAGTCCGGAGACTCAGCTTTCGATTGATGCCTATCTCGACTCTCCACACATGGTGCAACATTGTTCCCAAAAGCGTTTTTTGAAACACTGTCGTGAAAATTCACGTGGTATCTATAAAAATATGAGCGTAACACTGCGCGTAGCCACGGAAGCCGTGGCCGAGCGGTAGAATCGCGCGCACCTTTCGTCTCCCTTCGCGGTGGCCGCGGTTCGATTCCCGCTTCGCACTTTTTTTTTAAGCCGCATAGGGCCTAGTTTTATAGTCTGTCACTAGATGGCAGAAACACAAAATCCAATATTTGCTTTCGGTTCTGGTTTTGCAGCGTTGCAGTTTCTTTTTTTTTTAGAAGCCATAGGACTTAGTTTTACAGTCTCCCAACAGATGGCAGAAACACAAAGCTCATGGTTTGCTTTCGGTTCTAGTTTTCCAGTGGTTCTCTTGAAATATTATGTTTTCTATTTTCCTTCCTAAAACATAGCAGTGTTGTGTTCATTAGTTAGGTCACCGCATTTATGAATATTTTATTCATTGGACATCATAACTAGGAGCTTGCGCATAGCTTTGTGTTATGCAAAAAAAAAAACACTTTAGTGCTTAGTAGCGTGGAACCTGGGAGAACAAAATGGCTATTCTTATTGCGTTCTTCTGGAAGGTCCGTTTTCACGACTTTCGCCTGTCCTTAATGGCACATACTCCGAGCGAATTAGGTCCACCTGGGCCACAATGCCACCCGGTGGCCAGTGCTATTCCTATGCAACATTCGTGCGGAACAAAGGGTCTGCTAAGCTGAGTCGCTGCCCGAACGTTAACTATTTCTAAAGATTCATTCAAATAAAAAATGCGCCAACTAGGAGAAGACGTGCAGCGTTTGGATTAATAGCTACTGTTAATGTGTTGCCTACAGCCAAGTGGTATGAATGTGTAGGTGTGCCCGTAAAAAATCCATTTGAATAAATGTCCCGTGTTGTGGCTGCCCCGGTCGCTCTACAGAGAAGCTAGCTTGGCTAGCCGTCAGTATTTAGGATCAACACATGGCGTCGCTCGTTCGGTGCAGTTGCTTTTAATGCGCAGCATTCGTTGGCGAGTACCCCAGCAATTTGGTAGCAAAATCGTGCAAAATCGTGTCTGTAACGCCAAAAAACTTGACGCATTTCCCATATGAATACATAGGTCTTCATAAAAAGGGTTGGGGTGGCCAACTTGAAATTGGAAGTGCCATCAGTATCAATTTGGGCGTGATACAGGGATGGGCCAAGCTGAATTTGGTAGTGATATGGGAGTGGCCCAACCTAAATTTGGGGTGAAATGGTAATGAGTCAAACTGAATTTGAGCCTGATATGGGGGTGGCCCAACCTAAATTTGAGGTGATATATGGGTGGGTAAGCCTAAGTTTGGGGGAATATGGGGGGTGGGTCAGTCTGGATTTGGGGATGATACGGGGGTGGGAGAACCTAAATTTGGTGGGATATGGGTAGTGGGACACCTTAACCATGGGGGTGACATGGGGCTGGGCGAAGCTGAATCGGGGGTGTAAAGGGGATGGGCTAACCTAAATGTGGGATTGATTTGCGGTGGGCCATCCTAAATTTGAGGTGATAGAGGGGTGGGCCAGGCTAAGTTTGGGGCTGATATGGGGGTGGGCCAACCTGGATTCGGGGATGATATGGGGGTGGGCCAACCTAAATTTGGGGTGACATTGGGACCGGCTAACCTGACCACGGCGGTGATGTGCGGCGGCGCCAAGCTGAATTGGGGGGTGATATATGGGTGGACTAACCTTAATTGGTGTGTGATTTGCAGTGGGCCATCATAAATTTGAGGTGATCGAGGGGTGGGCCAGCGCTAGTTTGGGGCGGATATGGGGGTGGGCCAACCTCGATTTGCAGGTGGTATTGGAGTGGGCCAACCTAAATTTGGTGGTGTTGTGGAGGCAGCACAGTTTGTATTCGGGGGTGATATGGGGTTGGTCCTACCTAAATGTGGGGGCAATCTCGAGGTCGGCCAATCTGAATTTGGGGGCGATATGGGGGTGGACAAGCCTAAATTTTGGGGTGCGCCGACTCGAAATTTGGACGTCGATTTACGGAAATTCATGCGTGCATGCACCAACTTGAAAATTAGAGGTGGCCCAATTGAAATTTGGGATTGCGATTTGAGTTTAAGAGGAAGCTTTAGCTCGGGCCCAACTCCGACGCGGCGTATTCAAATACATGTAAAACGCAAAAACGTTTTTATGAGATAACCCCTGGACCGATTTTGATGAAATTTGTTGCATTTGAAAGAGAAAGTTAAATTCTAGTGACTGTTGTAGCGGAATTTCTATTTAGGGCTTGAATTTTCTTAAAACGATTTTCAAATATTTGACCGTTTGAAAAAAATAGAAGCACGAAGTTTACAAATTCATAGTTCTGCATAAAGAATTCATATCACGGTTCTGTAAACGGCATCCATTAGACCATTCAAAGCGGACAAATTCAATATGTCATTTTACATCTTACATGAATTTGTTACGTTGGTTACGACGGTTTTGCAAAAGTTGTATTTCCCTATGATTAAATTTTTTTTATGTTCATGTGTAACATATCAATTTTGTCCGCTTTGGATGTACTACTAGATGCAATTCACAGAATTGTATTATCATATTTAGTGGTTGAGTTACAGAGTTGTAAAGTTCATAGTTTCGTTTTTTGAAAATTTTCGATATTCGGCAATTTTTAACGAAAAATTGACAACCTAACTCAAGAATTCGAAACCAACAGTCACTAGATTTTAAGTTTTTCTTTTAAATGCAACAAACCTCGTCAAATTTGGTGCAGTGGTTGCCGAAAAAAACGAATTCTCCTTATACATGTATTTAGATAGGAGCACTCGAGCTAAAGCTTCCTCTAAGGCTGGGCGAAAAGAAAATCGGGCGTGGCCGAATTTAAATTTGAGGGGGGTGGGCCAATTTAAATTTGAGGGTGTGCCAACTTGAAATTCGGGGGTGAGCCTACTTAATGTTTGGGGTGGGCCAATTGAAATTTGGGGGCCTGTTTACGAATAGTTAGACAACACCAGTGGTGTTTCTGCATCTTTTTCATCATCGCAAAGTACGTACATTAATAATTGTTAGCCAATACCCCTCAAAGTGAGCTACCACTCGAGCCTTCCCAGCCCACTGAGCTAATAATGTCACAGGAGTGCTCTCATCGTGACGACTGCGACGTTCAATGTGGAGATCCACAAGAACAAATCGCAGATAGAGCTGACCATTTTCACACCAATGTCATTGTTAACACTACTCGCGCGTGCTAGACGTAACACAAGCCTACAACGATCATAATTCAACTTTCCATTGCACGCTAGTCGACACGCTCTCAGTGCACTATTTCGCCAATCATTGGATAGAGCCTTGCTGGATGTTTTACTGTCGTGTTGCGTCGTTTTTCACGAAGGCCGTCTCCCGAAAAGAGAATACATTTTTGAGATTGACGAGGCAAGCTAGTATATAACTCATACGAAGCAAATGTATAAACGGTTATAGTGATTTTTCAAAAATCAATATAAATAAATAAGATTTCAGATGGTATTGTTTCGACCGGGCATGACAACGAGTTTTTCCCGCCTGTCACAGTGCTTTGATCGAAAACCTAATCATTTTGCTCAAACGTGTTGCCCCAATACTACATGTGTTAAATGTAGAAAAGTGCGGTGCGTGGTCACAGCTTCAAAGCCAGTCTATTTTGTGTACGGTTGTTGATATTGTAGTAATGTGGAGTTTTCTTCTTTATAAGAGCACAAAAAGAAGAATATAACAGATGGTAGCTAAGCGCGAAGTAAATTGGAAGATCTGAAACCAGCAATTATTTTTAATTTGTGGGTTGGTCTTCTCCACCGGTAGATCGCTGTCGGATAACTTCAAAGAATTTTGTTTGTGTGCAACTGCAGCAAAAACGAAAATAATACCATTTCATTGCCAGGACCTCTATGCCCTCCACACACACAAGAAGGACACCAGATAATTGGCAATATCAGTTTATAAACTGACATTGTTTTACTAGTTTCAGTGTAGCGTGGTGCCTGCGGACGGAGTATTTTCTTAGTATCAGTCCAGTGTTAGCAGTGAGCAGCAGTTCGGTCTACCATTCCCATGAGGGCATACTAGCCATTGTAGCGCTTTACTGTAGGACAAATTAAGTGCTAAAAACTTGGTGTGCCTTGTCCTTTCCGCAGGTCGTCCATCCATTCTGTTATGGTGACGATCAACGTTGTGTCCGTCAGGCCTCCTCCTCATTTTTAGCTTCACCATCGCGAGAGTGGACAGAGGAAGGAAGCTTTCTTCACAATCAGCCCCAGTGGGATTTCACCACTCGTAACTCGTAAGGATGCCACTCACATTTCACCACTCGTAAGGATGCTAAGCACATCCTTATTTTCACAATGACTAGAGTACGAAGAAAAAGTAGAGCGTTGGTCGCTATCACTACCATGAACCCATGTCAATGCAGATATAAGTACGTGCAGGGGCTGAGTATGCTAACCTCTCCGCTACCACCTGCTTCCACCACCTTAGATTTTCCAGGCATACCTGTTTCTTGTTTTCATCGCAGACGCATGCAGGGTAAACGCGGATAACTAAAAAATCTCAGTGCCCTTCCACTCTGTGGAGAAACATGACCTGCAAAGCTGTGTATGTGGGTCCCTTAATGGCGAACTGCACCTCCACCGTATGTCGGCCCCGCATTGCACTGTCTTCGGGATCGGCCCACGTATGGGGAGTGCTTAACGCCTGCTTCATCTCCGCCGCGGGTCTCCCCGGCATGGCGTTACATTCGGGATCAGCCCACATATGAGGAGCGCGGAACGCATGCTTCACCACCACTGTGGGTCGGGCCGGTATTACGCTATCTTCGGGATTTGGCTCTACACGCGGACGCGATAGTGGGGAAAGTAGCCTTTAAGAGGAAGCTTTAGCTCTGGTGGTCCTATCTAAATAAATGTAAAAGGAGAACTCCTTTTTCTCGAAAGCCACTGCATCTAATTTGACAAGCTTTGTTGCATTTAAAACAAAAACTTAAAATCTAGTGTCTGTTGGTTTCGAATTCTTGAATTAGGTCATCATTTGTTTATTCAAAATTGTCAAAAATTGCACATTTTCAGAAAACGAAACCATCAAGTTTACAACTCTCTTTCGGCAATGAAAACTGATATCAAAATTATGTACATTGGATCTAACAGCACATCTAAAGCAGACAAAATTGATATATTACGCATGAATCTAAAAAAATTTAGTAATATGGAAATACAGCTTTTCCACAACCCTTGTTCACAACGTAACGACTTCACGTAAGATATAACTCGGCATATTGGAATTGTCTAATGGATGCTGTTTACAGAACCGCGATATCAGTTCTTGATGTGGAGTTAATAATTTCTAAACTTCGTGCTTGTGTACTTTTCGCACTTTCGAATTGTTTAATATCTTTTACCAGAATTCAGGCCCTAAATAGAAATTCCGCTTCCAATAGTCACTAGAATTTACTTTTCTCTCCCGAATCCAACAAATTTCATTAAAATCGGTCCAGGGGTTATCTAAGAAAAGCGTTTCGGCGTTTTACATCTATTTGAATAGGCCGAGTCGGAGTAGGGCCCGTGTTAAAGCTTCCTCTTAACGACATCGCTGTAAAAAAAAGTATAAAAGAATAAAAGAAAACAAGAACGCTGCAGCCATCAATATCGCCGGCTCAGATTTCGTCATGATGGCACCGTCCCCATCGGCACGGCTCCGTGAGCAGCTACCAAGCTTTCACTTTCGTTATCTTCCTTCCCTCGGCGGCAGCGCATTGTCTTGATGCCAGCGACGCGCTAAATCTGCACCATCATTGCGTCATGCATCACTCCTGCGACCAAGCAAGCTTTCTGCGGCACACGTACAATGCCGCATTGACACCAAAACTTTAAACTGCTTGCTTTCGAGAAAACAGCATGAATAAAAATGGAACGCGACTATAAGGCCACGGAGAATATGTTCGCGGGGCCATACTATTGATGACAGAATCCCGAAAGGCTAGATGTGGTCAGGTTGACTTTACAGGTTTGGAAGGAATGACTGACGGTCTAGTTGCTTCATTATCACATAAAGAACAGCGCTTAAGGTTAGCGCAGTTTGTGTGTGGTTCCTCTTTTGTGTCCCGTCGTGAACTGCTGTTCTTTCTGTCGCTTTACAGATGTTCCTTTTCTGCGTCAGTTACGCCTTCCAAGAGTGTTTACTTGGAAAATTTTTGTTCGCATGGCTCTTACAGAAGCATGTTTAGTCGAAAGTTTTTCGATTGGCTGCATAATCTCGTGGACGGGCTCCAAACTGCTCACTTTCTTTAGCCACGTAAGAACCATTACTGAAAATTTAATTAACGTAGCTTTGTTAATTACGCAAACAACTTCTCAACTTACTCCGCATCTAGAGATTACCAATCTGAACACTCGAATGATAAAATGATGTTAACATTGTTTGTATCATTTCAATAGTTTTGTTTCGTGCAGTTAAAAGCAGCCGGCATATTGATGGTGTTGTAGACATCTTATAAAGTAACTGTGAAAGCTTGGACAGGTTATCTTGACACAAATCAACTTCATGAGCTTAAGCGCATGTGTCAAACCTTGCACGACTGCCTTTACAGCCGATTCTCATATATTATACAAGACGCACCTCAGCGTTACGGTACATCCCACAAGGTGTGCGAGAACATTGTGCGCGCTCCCGATTAGGTTCCTGAGTGTTGGTGGCATCAGGCTCGGTTTCCTGGCATCATATGGAATAAAAACTGCTGCCTGGAGGAAAGCATAGGGTACATTTTCAGTACTTTGTAACATATGAATCAGCACGGATGTGTACGTTAGAACGAAAAGTACTGAAATATTAAGATGAGGATTTCGCTGGATGTATTTTAGCTGTGTAATGATAAGATCTAAAGAAAAAATACTGTGATTTTGTGACAATTAATGCTGACATGAAATATGAGCTCCGACACAGTACCCGTGGTGGAACTGGCCCCTGAACTATTGGGATACATTGAACCACGATACGCTGGTTTGATAGTTCGCGCTTGAATTTCCTGTATGTCAGTGCCGCTGTGCAGTGTTGGAGGCCCTTTTTAAACGACAAGCACTATTTTTCAGCTAATATTGAAAGCAACTGTATTCTTTTTTTATGGGGGAGGCTTTTTTTAGCGTCTAACCACAGTTCCAGAGTTATCAGTTAGCTCAAGATGTGCCTGCATGTGTTTCTAACATCCAGTATGTTGTCACGGATTCAATAGCGAAAGGGCGTTATCTTATCAGATTGCGCGCGTGAAGCGAATACGGGCCTACATTCGCCGTCACATTTGAGGACCCGAGATTGCGCTGTAATGTACGACCATTTCAGTCTGACGAACTGACGCCTTGATCCGTAGATCGGAATCAGAGCAAGCACTTTGCGCGCAGCCATCGTTGCGCTTTGAGCGTTTTCTTTTCCCGCGCAAGCTCACCTTATAATGACTTATATTCGTGACTCACTGTTTGGAAGTGTTTTGTTCTTGACATCCCTACAATGTGAGAGTATAGAGGCGCTCCTTCTTCATTGAGTGAATACTTGGAAACGGACACGGCCTTTTCTTGCGTCTGCGTTTACACACTTCCCGCATCAATTTATTTTTTATGCCCTAATTTAGGAGGCTGTAGAACACAGCAACCTTTTATTAACAGGTCGTTTTAATAACACAGAAAATATGAATGCTTATTAGTCGGCTTTCACCTAATGGTAAGGAATTTCAATAAAGATATCTTTATGGTAATTAAAAGCCTATCCTCTTGACAACGTTTAATCTGAGTTCCTCTTTGCAAGCTGATACAGACTTGCAGGTGGTTCGTATCGGGGCCCTCAACACATGTCTAACCGTCAAACAAAGAGTTATTCCGAATGCTTAATTTCAGGAAGGCGTGTTACCCTCCTGTCTTTCATTCCCGTTCGCAAACACGCATAAGACGAAAGTGCTGCATGAAGAGTGTCGTTAGTCAAGACCAACGAGCTAGCGTAACTCACCTCGCTTATATCGCTGTCATTTAGGATTATATACGAAATATATATATTTTATATTGACGCATCACGAATCCAAAAAGAGCTGTCCGTGACCAGCCCAGCTAGGTTTCTTTCATTTCGTACTTCGTAGTAGCGGCTAATAGTAGCTCACGAAGCAGAGCACTGAGTGTGGATATTGCAGAGAATGTGTTCTATATACTGTCTCGTCACCCACCGAAAATTGCCCGCCGTGCTACTGGCCATTCCTAGAAAATTGTATATGTGACGCCCAGTCATTTGCAACACCGCAACTTTGTTTCGCGATTGGAGAGTCCAGGTGAGAGACAGGGTGGTTATGTAGATAAAGACACGCTATTTTTTGCAGTAACAGATGAAAGCATGAATGAATGCCTTCATTTATTGAGAAAAAATAAGACCAAACATCAGTGGAAGCACGTCTCAGCAGATTGGGAAAGAAGCGGGGGACAAAGAGGAAAAGCTGGAGGCCGGGTGGTAGGCGAAGTCGCAGTTTAGGGGCGAGAGAATATAAGCAAGAGTTGGTGAAACCAGTTGAATTCTAGTGTAGATCTGTGATGTGGCGAGTAAATGATTGGAGTCACCGCCAAGCGTCCGTCATTTGCGGTAGTATAAGCACCCGCCGTTCTTGGTAACAAACGTTTACTGAAAACCAATCTTCGCAATTAATTATTCATCAGCCATACCTCGCCACGTATTTCTTAGTGGCAGGGTCAGTGGATTTCAACTACGCTGTCACGACAAGTTACGACTATAACGTGGCGCTTGCGGTTACGGTTGCCATACTCGTGACTCTTACTATTGTGCGAATACTATAAACATGGGTTTACTACACAAGTTAGTGAACAGACATTTTAGAACCGCGTTTCTCACCTTACATACGCGCAACGCAATCACCATTGCAGCATGTTACGGTGCGCGTCCCTTCAAGACAGAGACAAAAATAAAAGAACGCGTTAGAAGACAGGGTACCGACTTGGGCCTCGTGCCAAACATATCCAAGCCAACAATATTTATTTGATTTCAATACCCTAAAGGCCCAATGCGGGCGTTACGTAGGGGGGGATTCATCAAAGAAACTTAACAATATACAACACAGAATATAAATGGCTGAAGACAGGAATAAACAAGTTAATAAGCCAGGTACAAGTTGACAGGGGAAGAAGTGGCTAGGAACAGGTGCTGAAAAAATGCACATGTAGCAAATCCCACAAAACAAAACAAAAATCGCACCTTCAGAAGTTACAAAACATGCCATCTAACATTCCACGGAACGTTACGGCCCACACGCACACACTGCAAAAAAAACGAAAAAAAAAACGCTCATCATTGTACAGTGGAATGTTCTAAGTATGGGGGGGGGGGGGGGTACCAAAGAGCTGTTTGAAATGATGATGGTCCAGCGATAGCCGCAATGCTAGAAGGAAGCGAATCCCACTCTTCAATAGCCAGGACAAGAGGTGAGTATTTGTGTCGGTCTGTCCGAGCGAAAATGGGTTTAGTCTTCTTCATGTGATCTAGACGAGCCGGTGTGTGCGGCACCGGGAGAAGATGTGAACTTGCGAATGGTGTGTTGCTGTGGTAGAGAGTATGGAAAAAAGATAAACGGCTGAGTTTTCTGCGCATGACCAGAGGCGGGAGACGGAGCGATATTTTCAGCACCATTACACTTTGATACCGAGAGTAACGGAAAAGGATGAATCGAGCAGCTTTGTTTTGTATAGATTTCAACATGTTAACAAGATAGATAAAATGAGGGTTTCAGATCACGGGTGCGTATTCTATCACAGGCTTGATTAGCGCGTTGTATGCGTGTAGTTTTGTATCCTGGTTGGCTTGGCGTAGTCGGCGTTTAAGAAGACAAAGTTTTTTTAAGTCTTTCGTAGTAATCAGTTCAATATGAGTGCTCCACGATAAATAAGAGCTAAAATTTACACCGAGGTATTTTACCGCCGCTGAAGTTTCAATGATAGTATTATTAACTGTGTGGGCATTAGGAATCGTCTTAGCAGCGGAAGTAAACTTGAGATGTATAGTTGTGTCTGCGTTAATTACCATCTGCCCTACCGCACCAATGAGTTAGCTCATCAAGATCAGTCTGGAGAGCAATGATGTTAACAATCATGCCGTCATTTCTATGCAAAGAGGTTATGTATTTAAACTTCTCGAGTGACAGTCCAATCGGCCACCTACGGGAGCGCTTGAAGCCGCCGGTAGCCATATTGTTAGAGGAAAAGGAGCACGGCTACAGTACGTGGCTGCAAGCACGCGCGACGCAACTGTGCTTGCAGTTCTGCGATGAAAAATCAAATGAGACCCTTTTAGGAAGTATATCAGTCCGGCATTGTGTGTCGCTGTTGTAAAAAAAAAAAGAATGTCATGATGGTGGGTGCCTTGTGTTCTGT
This sequence comes from Dermacentor albipictus, assembly GCF_038994185.2. Lineage (NCBI taxonomy): Eukaryota > Metazoa > Arthropoda > Arachnida > Ixodida > Ixodidae > Dermacentor > Dermacentor albipictus. Next base: position 202,549,543 of record NC_091822.1, on the reverse strand, counting down.
GTACAATGTGTTGCGAGAACTGAAAAACAGTCGTTTCCTGTTTTCTTCATTCAGTAACCTGCCGTGTGCATCGGCACTGTGATGCCCTTTCGTCGATACGTGGTGCCGGGCCGTATTGACAAAACATGACCTTGAAATACAGTATCCTTATGCCATTTCTTAAACAAATCACTATTTGTGTTAATGAGCATTTTTGCTTTAAACCTTGAAAACAAGAAAAATAGTCAACGATAGGTCTCATTTTTGTCTGGCGTTTCAGTTCTAGCTGAAAAGAGTTGGTGAAAGCAAATTTACATTAAAGCTAAGGCGACCCACAATCTGCACGATGCCGCAAGCCTACATGCGATCCAATGAAGGTCCCCTGCCAAAGTTAAAGTCATGCGTCACTGGCGGCTCAAGCAATCTTTACTTCTTTTTTTCGTTTCTGCATCCGTTCTTCCTGCGTCTGCGGCAAAAACGAGAAGTGGGAAGGCAGATAAACGGAAATTGGTGGAGGCAGGTGGTAGCGTAATGGTTAGAGTGCCCATCTCCCAAATGCAAGATGCTGCATTTGGGAGATGGGCTCGAATCCCGGTGGTTTGTTTGGGAAGACAGCTTTCTGTGCACTCTGGTGACTGCGACGCTCAGAATTAGGCGGCAGCCTGACGACAACGGTCGCCGTCAACGCAACAGAATAAGCGGGCGTGCAAGGTCCCACTTAAAGCGGAAGTACATTCAGCGGAGATACGCTATACTCTTGTCGGGAAAAAAAAAGTGATGAGTAACGAGCGGTGTTGTTGAGCGAAGCTGTAGACCGATAATGTCACCATAGACATGACCACGCTCCAATCCCGGTGCTCAGCGGAAATATACGTCGACAGCATGTCAACTAGCGTGTTATAGATACTTCATTAGGGTCGTTGCGTGTTTGTGTTGTGTCTAGCAGGAGCGAGTAGTGTAAGAGATGACACTGGAGGGAAGGCGGTGAGCGAAGTCCGCGAAAAGTAATTGAGGATAGCCGTATTGAACGTCGACGCCGTGTTGAAGAAAGCCTGCGACTTCAGTTGCTCAGCCGACAGAAAGGCTTGAGTGGTAGCATACCGCTGGGCGTATTTGGTAACCACAGCGATAGACACACACTTTGCGGAAGTAAACAGAGGAAAGGGACGTAGTGAGTTGGCCGCCCTTTTCAAGCTCTGCTTGAAAAATGCATGTGGCGAAGTATGACGCACCAAATAGTATATGCCAACCCAAATGAATCAGCGCGGTCATACTTGCGCGACATGCCATGGTGGCCTGCCACCAGGACATCATGAAGTTGCAGCGATTACAGTTTTCATTGGGTACTTGAGAATAAAAACGAGCACATCAGAGAGGTCTGAGGGATGTTTCTACGGTATAAGAACACATCGCTCTCGCCCCTCCCCCCCCCCCCCCCCAAGTAACTAAATCACGAATATAAGCTTACGAATAGGGGCATCATAAGATCGAGCACTAGGGCGCTTGTTGATCTTGTTCAGGATGACGTCAGCGTTTCATTCAGCGTTTATTTCTGAGAAAATGAGTTGGAGTTACGTTTATTTGCATCACAATGGTGGGCGTAATCAGGCAAACATTGACAGCATTTCATTAGAGGGTGCCTGACTACTCTGTGGAGATTACGTTTAACAATGACAACAAACACAGAAAGCTTTGCTTACATCGATTCGCACATACGGGGGATCCGCATAATTTTGTGACTATCAATTTAGGTTCCTCAGAATGGCGCTCATTAACGCAACATTTCCATCCACAGTGAACATAAGCGGCTGTCGTATCCACAGTAGAATTGATTTAAATGGCTTTAATCCCATGGACTTATCTTCGCCAACTTCCGTGGGAATGGAGTCGTCAAAATGGAATACAGGTGACAGGGAAATCAGGAGGTTGAGGAACGGCACGAAGGCGGAAGCTTGCGCATGACCTCAGGGATATAAAATGACTTTTTGAGCAGCTTGGCCAGGGGGCCATGCAATGGTTTCCACGTCTATTAAAAATCCTCCAAAATATTAAGAGGCCGACGAAAATGCGGGCATTTTGGGAAAGGTGAAACCGCTGGAAATTTCACGACAGCCTTAGCCTAAATATTGTCACGTGGTCGTGACGTTGAATAACACAGTAGCAGTACTGTGAACGACAAAACTAACTTTTATTGGGCGAACCTGTGCCCACAAAACAGGCTACACTTATAGCACAACGATAGCGGCGAACACGCTCGGCGATCGTCGAAAATATGATCAGCGGGTCAAGCGCGTCGGCTTCTTTAGAGCAGTCATCGAATGTTTCAGACTAATCGTTCGGACCCGCGTGCCTTCCACAAAGTTCTGCACCATTCGCGTCAGGTGATGAAATCAGATAACATAACGTTCGGCGACAACAGACAGCGGATAGAAGCATCGATAACGTTCCAGAAACTTCGGATACATATACAGGCGCGTCCCACGCTGTGCGATTACGTTTTTTAGGCTGCGAAACGTGGTTGCCCGATAAAGATAAGTATACGTGTCAATATAAAAGATGACTTAACATAAGAAACCATAACGTTGACAGGGTGGCCAAATTCTGGCACAAATAAAGCGGCTGTTGAAGCAGTTAAGCTGAAACGCAAAAGTGCGAAATAAGGCGAGAATGTCGGCAAGTGTTAAAAAAAGGTCAAGTAGGTCCTGTGGCCGACGCCAGCGCTCGGCAGCTGTCAAACGACTGCACGTATTAGCGAGATACCTGGTCGTCAGTAATTACAGTATGATTCGGCTCTGAAATATTGGACGCGGACTCCATCACATTGAATACAGTGCATTCTACGGTGTCATTCTTGGACAGATGGTACCCATTCTCCAGCAATGAGGATGGGAACAAATTGTCCCACGGGCCGGCCGTCACCTTCCTCCTACTGCCAACATTCGTTTCCCTCCGTAGTTGCTTAGCTTTTATTGGGTTCGGCTGCTAATCACGAGGTCTCGGGATCGAATCCCATCCACGGCAGCCGTATTTCAATGGGTGTGAAATACGAAAACCCGCGTACTTAGGGTTAGGCGCACGTTAAAAATCCCAAGTGGTCTAAATTATTCCCGAATCCTCCACTACGGCGTGCCTCATAATGAAATCGTGGTTTTGGCAAGTAAAACCTCATAATACGTTATGTAACATTCGTTGAGGATGTCCTGGGCAGTCGCACAACTCTTGAATTTGAATACAATTAAGTGTCAGGAGTTGCGCGTGAGGTCCTTGAATATGTCATCATCATCAGCAGCAGCAGCAGCATGATCATCATCAGCCTGGTTACGCCCACTGCAGGGCAAAGACCTCTCCCATACTTCTCCAACAACCCCGGTCACCTACTAATTGTGGCCATGTCATCCCTGCAAACTTCTTAATCTCATCCGCCCACCTAACTTTCTGCCTCCCCCTGCTACACTTCCCTTCCCTTGGAATCCAGTCTGTGTATAATAGCTGTGTCTTACCAGTACTCACCTACGGGGGCAGAAACTTGGAGGCTTACGAAAAGGATTCTACTTAAATTATGGACGAGGCAACGAGCTATTGAAAGAAGAATGATGGGTGTAACGTTAAGGGATAAGAAAAGAGCAGATTGGGTGAGGGAACAAACGCGAGTTAATGACATCTTAGTTGAAATCAAGAAAAAGAAATTGGCATGGGCAGGACATGTAATGAGGAGGGAAGATAACCGATGGTCATTAAGGGTTGAATATGTGGATAGCCTTTATGGCGTTCGATAGCTGCTAGTCTACATTGCGGCTATATAATAAAGGTGGAACGGCAACATGGTAGAAAATGTGGAGAACATACAAATTCCGCATATATTATTCCACAATAATTTTAAATAGCGTTCTTGCTTCACACACGTGGATAGCCGCCATAGGAGACTACTTTGGAAACTAACTGCAAGTACTGTATATGTCGTACCCAAGGGTGTACCTGGCCTGGTGGCCAGTAAATGTGACGTAATATTGCGAGCAGCTTCGGCCATAGCATGCTAACGGATGACGACACAGACTGAAGTGACTAGCGCAATAGTGGACAATAGAGAGACGCTACAAGGACAAGCGCCCAGTTGGAAGTTTGCGCTTATCCTTGTCGCCTCTTTAGTGTCCCGTGTCCACTCTTGCGCTAGTCACTTTAGCATGGAATACCAACTAGCTCCCTCTCACACCCTGCGACGACACAGGGACAGTTTGCTCAACTCTTGTTTCGTGACTTTTGTGTCAAGGTGAAAAACCGACATATCCATGTATATGTCCTGATACTTAAGCACATCTAGATTTGCAGCTGCGTCGATAGCCCATGAGTGCGCATTGCAAAGTCGCTAGTGAAATAATTGTGTGCACCTTAATGAATTCGATAAGGGAAAATCAAAATCCATCCACGACGGCGTCTCTAGTAGGCGCGGTGCGATGTTCGGACGTTAACAATGTATGCCGATTGAAGAAAGGCTGCCCCGAAGTGCTTCTGACGGTTAGGCTATCTTCTTTACTCCGTAGAATGAAAAAAAGAAAAAGAAAAGGAAAAGAGAAAAAAATAAGAACCGAATCAAAAGCCCAGAATCAACAATTGCTCGTCGCGAGTAAACGCTGGATGACGAGCAATTTCCAGGCGACGAGCGAATACGCTTGATCAAGAACACTGATAACGCTGGCGGGACAAGCATTGTGGCGAAGTTCAATGCACAGGGATAGCTTTTACTTTTTTATTTTTGTTTGGTTGACGTCATCACGCGTCACCGCGGGAAGTTTGAAAAGTTTAAGGTGAGTACGCCACGTGGTGGCATTCCCGCGAACTAAACCCTCGTGTCCAGAAAAGCTGGATACGAGTTCGACGGTCGCTTCCCCGAAGATTGCCAGCCCCCGCAGGTCGAACGTAACAGCTCCTCCATGGCCCGGAATATCTCGACTGGCCAGTGCTGATAACCATTGGGCAGGAAGAGAATGGCTGGTGTCAAGGGGGGATGCCTTGGCTTGCAGAGACCAGCTGTGAAATGACACCGCCCCAAAACACCCAACAAGGACAGGCAACTGCAAAACGAACCCCACAACACGGTTCTGCGCCGAGATGACGTATCTTGGAACTCACTTTAGACCCGCTGTGCTTCAAAGAAAACATAAGTCCAGAAACAAAAAAAAATGCTTCATTTCGCTCCGCCAATTTTTGAAGGAATTTAGTGCTGACAAATTGAGCAATCATGGAGGGAATCCTGCTAAATGAGAGGGGATTTTCTTGGCTTAACAATATTAACAATGACAACCCCAAAATTTAGGCGGGATCCTTAAACGCAGAATTTAAAATGTCCTGTTCAAACCACCCGCATTGCTATGTAACTTTCCCTTCTTATATCTTATGGAGAAGTTGTACTCTTGGAGAGTGAGGCTCCATCGGAGCAAGCGGCCATTTCTGTGTGACATTGTATTGAACCACGTCAGAGGACAGTGGTCGGTCTCGAAGATGAACTTCGCTCCGTACAAGTAACATAACAGTACGGCTGGCATAGAGGATAGGATGTTCCTTATTATCGTCGCCGACCTAAGTACCACGCCCATACCCCTGTCGCTTGCGTCGCACTGAACTACGAATTCCTTTGTGTAGTCTGGGGCGCGAAGCACAGGACTAGAAACCAATAGCGTTTTCAAACCTTGGAAAGCGTTCTCTTTGTCCTTATCCCAGTGCACGCTATTTGGTGCTCCCTTTCGGGGGGGGGGGGGGGGGGGGGCGTCCGTTAAAGCACTTGCTATTAATTCGGAATGTACCGTTGATAGTACCCCACAAGACCCAAAAATGAACGAATGTTTGTTTTCGTGCGCGGCTGTGAAAAATCTCCAATCGTAGCTATTTTCAGCTCGACCTGCCGTCTCGTGCCCTGGCCGACAACATGGCCAAGATAAGTAACCTGCGAACAGCCAAATCTACACTTTTCCGCCTTCATCATTAAGCCGGCTTCCCTCAACCGTGAGAATGCCTGTTTGAGGTGCAATACGTGTTGTTCCCAGCTGTCCGAAAAAATTGCTACATCATCAAGGTATGGCAAGGCGAACTCCTGCAAGTCTTTTAGGACAATATCCATTAACTTAGAGAAGCTAAACTGCGCGTTCTTCAGCCCGAAGCCGAGTGCGAGAGGGCGAAAAGTGCCTACATGTGAGATAAATGCGGCATAGCGGCTGTTACTTTCTGAAAGGGAAATTTGCAGTATCCCCGCACGAGATCTATAGTTGAAATGTATTTATCAGCGCTAATTCTTTCGATTCGTTCCTCAATGTTGGGTATCGGGTACAGCTGATCCCTAGTGATGGCATTTAACTTTTTGTAGTAAGCACACGGACGAGGGTCCTTATTAGGGGTTTCTACAAGTATTAGCTGTGACGTGTAGTCACTCTCAGCGAGCGCAATAACTCGCAACTTTAGCATGCGCTGTATATCCTCCATAATTCATCTCTGTCGTGGAGACACCCTGTAAGGATTTAACCTTACGGGTTCACTTGATGTCAGCTCTATTTCATGCGTTATTAGTTCGGTTCTACCTGGCTGATCACTGAATCTGCCGAGAAATTCTTCTAACAGCCCTCTTAGCTCATCTAGCTGCTCGGGTCTGAGAGCGTGCGAGCTTATCGAATGTTTTACCACTTCTTCCAGGCTGATTCCAGAGTTGCAAGTCGCCTTATACTCATTAAACTCGGTAGTAGTGTCATCCTGTTTGTTGATGGTAAAGTTAAAGTAAAGTAAGTTAGATAAAGTATGGCTTCATCAAATTGTAGTGGTATATCCCCACCTCCTTTCTGCGACGGGGCATTTTCAGAGCATAGTATCTGAAAGCTTGTGCAACACTTTAGCGGGTCCTTCCCAGTGAACTTCACGCTTGTTCTTTCTTGAAGGTTTGAGGATCATTACCTGGTCTCCAGCGTTAAACGTACGAAGCCTCGCATTCTTGTCGTAATGGAACTTGGCGTACTTTTGAGCTACTCCCATGTTCTTTTCGACTAGTTCTTAATTTGCACTTAGCCGTTCCAGCAGATTTAGCACGTATTCTACCATTGTTGGAATCTCTCCTCTTTCCTCCCACATCTCTTAACATTCTCAGTGGAGAGCGGAGTGTCCTCCCATACACTAGTTCTGCTGGCGAGAACCCTGTAGCCTCATGAGGAACCGTTCGCAAAGTGAAGTGGCCGGAAGACAATCCTTCCAGTCCTCCTTGTGCTCGTAACATAGTGCCCTCAAAACTCGCTTAAGCACTGAATGCCACCTCTGTACACTATTTGACTGAAGGTGATAGACGGAACTGTTTATCAACTTTACCCCCCCCCCCCCTTTTGTAAGAATATGGAAGTTAGTGAGCTGGTGAATACTGACCCTTGACCCGCCTGAATTTCGGCTGGAAACCCAACTCATGCGAATACTGTCAAAAGCGCGTCTACTACTTCGGTAGAGCTGAGCTCTTTTAGACGGATTGCCTCCGGAAACTCTGTAGCCGGATACAGCAATGGTAAACAAGTACCTGTATAACCCGACTTTGTCTTTGGTAGAGGCCCTACCGTATCTATCAAGTCGTCTGAAAGGTTCTGAAATTAAGGGCACTACTTTTAGTGGAGCTTTCCAGGTTTCTCCTGGTTTACCAGAGCGCTGGCAGGCGTCGCATGATCTTAAAGTTTTCTACGTCTCTGAAACAGCCAGGGCAGCAGTATTCCATAAGCAATCTTTCCTTCCATTTGTTTCTGCCTAGGGGGCCAGACTACCCATTCCCATGACAGAGACTCAAAAGGTCCTCCCTGTACTTAGTAGGTACCACTAACTGACCTAGAATCTTCCCCTTTCGGCCTGTGTAGTGCCGATACAACAATCCTCCTCTCTCTTGTATCATCATGTTGCACCTAGCAATACCTTCTTTAGCTGTGTGATGCAATTTAGCTAAGCTGTCTTCATTCTTTTGCTCGGCTGCCGGTGACTCTCTGTCCACACGTAAGAGCTGATCAAAATTCTTTGAGGCCGGCGATAGCAGCGACCCTGCCTCGCTTGCGAGTGCGTCAGCTGGCCCTTCCTGCAGGCCTGAACTTTGACACCCTAGTGATACGCTCTCATTGAGCTGGTCAGCTGACAGGGTTTCCTGAACAGTTTTTTTGTCCCTCGAGCCTAGTTCGGATTCGGTTACTGAAGTTACCTCTTTTGCTACTTCCGCTGGAGCAGCTTTTGCATTTTCAGCCGAAAGCGTTGCAATTTTACGCGCTTGGCCTCGCTTCAACGCCTGTACTACGCCCTCTCCCAGTTTAAGCCCATTGTCACGCAGTAACTGATCCGACCGATTCGAAAAAATGTAAGGGTACTGCACCGACAAAAATTTGGAAACTGCAGCCTCGGTCACGAGCTCCCCGAACGGTCCACTGATTTTGACTTTGTCCATCGGCAGGCACACGCTGTGTTCTTGTACAACCTGTTTGATCCATGATACTTCACCCGTGAAGTCACCTACCGTCACGTAAGACGGATTTACAATGTCCATAGTGGCAGCACTGTCTCGCAGCACCCGTCATGGTTTGCCGTTAACTTGCAGGTCGTGAAGATATGGGCTTAAGTTCCATATTCTCGTCTTTTGCATCCTCGTACGAGAAAACTACGCTAGGCTTCCCACAGTTTACAGCGATATGTCCGAGTTTCTGGCACTTATAGCAGCGGATCGGTCTAAAAGATTCGAATTTTCTTTTATGCTCTTTTTGCCCGGTTTCCCCGTTTGACTTCTTTTCTGAGGACTTTTCCTCCGCGTCTACATGCTCCGGTCGTCTAGTCTGCGCACCCTTTTTGAACGGAAATGGTTTCCACGGTCCATTTCGACCGTGCCAATTTCGGTCCTCGGCGTTCAGCTTTCTACGCGTTGCGTACTCTTCGGCTAATTCAGCCGCCCTGCACACTGAAGAGCACACTGAACAGCCGACAACGGCTGCTTAAAAACACTCTGTCCTCCCTAGATACCTAGGTTAGGGAAAACGGCCGTTCAACCTTCTGACCAATGGAAGCGTCCAAAGTCGTCGTGGTCGACCCGCCTTTGAGGGGGAAGGTTCACACACTCACTTCCGCACTTTGGTTTCACTGAACAAACCGAGGTGAGAGGATTCTTGTCGACAACGGTCTTGACCCGAGCAGGCGCCTCTTGATCCCAGAGCTGACCCCGCAGTCAGTAGCCGCCGTCAGTAGACAGGGAATTCCATTGTTTTCGAAGCGGCTATTCTTCTACTAAACACAAGCAAACAAGAGGTGTGCCTTAGGGCCGGATCAGTACTTTACCAGTTTTGTTTAATAAATTTACTAAGCAGAATCACCGTTCACCGAGGTGTCAGTACCTATGTTGACAACATTGCCTTTCTTGATATGGCTAGTGACATTTACTCCCTTCACCCAATTTTGCATGTTTTGTCTAAGGGAACTAGAACGCTGGCTGGACAGCTTACAATTAAGCCTGAATGCTGATAAGTGTGCTATCCTTGTTTTTCCCGTTAAAGACCCAGTATACATATTGCTTAAATATCATCTCGAAGATATCCCACAAGTAGAGTCGCTCAAGTACCTTGGGGTTATCTATAACGGAAATCTTAACTGGCGGCCGCATATTGAATATATTGCGACAAAAGGAGCTCGTACAATGGGCATTTTGCGCAAGTTGAGCAATCGAAGAACAGGAATGCGAAGAAAATCCCTCTTGATGGTATATAAAATGTACGTTCATGCGGTTTTAGAATTAGGCTGTGTTTTATTCTCAGGTGTTCCATCATACAAGCTTCGGCCGCTAGTTTTGTTAGAACGAGAGGCGCTATACGACTGTTCTTAGGCCTTCAGGTAAGTTTTTCTTCCTTCCTCCGCCGGGTTCTTCCTTCCTCGTGTTTTAGTTCGCTCTCGGCTCTTCCTGAGCCGATGCGCTGCTCTCTGCTTCGGTATCCCGGGACTAACGATGCTGGATGTCCATAATTCGAACTGATTTATTTACAGGCAGATAGTAACGGTTACAATGAACACATGGCAAACAAGGAAAACGGGTTCACATTTACGAATGCGACTGAGCGAGGCCTCGGCCCGACCCAACACTACTCCCTTCTCCAGGTGCCGCTATAAACAGCGGCTCGCTGCGCGCTTTATGGCGCTCGCCAGAACCAGTGCGCGAGAACCCCTGCCGCTCCCTTTTTCGCCGAACAGCGTCCGGCCACCGCCTTCCCAAAGCAGGCGCTCTGTGGAAGCGGCCAGGTTGCGAGCCAACAGCACAACATCACAATGCAACACATACACAAGAACAGAGTGGACCCCAGAGAAGTCGAGCAAGCACGCACTTAAGCAAAGAAAAAGAATGCACACATGAGCTTCACCAAGCCGAACATTCACAACGACCTTACACCTTCCAAAATACGTTGCAAATGCGGTATTACACCTGGAAGCGAGAATCCCATCCATTTTATGCCGATTTCACCATCTGGCCGTTCAGACTTTTTTACGACTATATGAATCACCATTAGGCCGTCCTCAAATAATTTTCATCTCCGATCCAGAATTACTTTTCCCGTTCGTTGGCGCAGGTTTCATATTGATTGATTGAGTAACTCTTATTTTACAGTCCTGCAGAACGCGTATTAGCACGTCGCGGGCCGCTCCCACGTCGGGACCGACAGGCCCAGCCTGCCAGCCGCATCGTGGGCCTGCTGGGCAGCCCAACGTTGCTCAGCCAGGAGTGGGTTGCGGAGGGCCGCCTCCCACGGCTATCGCCGGCCTCAAAGAATTTTGATCAGCTCTTACGTGTGGGCAGAGAGTCACCGGCAGGATGGTGGACAGATTGTTCTAGAGAAACTGGCCACCCTGTATACGCAATGCCTCATGACCTCGAGCGTACCGGAATCATGGAAGAACGCTAACATAATCCTAATCCACAAGAAAGGGGACGCCAAAGACTTGAAAAATTATAGACCGATCAGCTTACTGTCCGTTGCCTACAAACTATTTACTAAGGTAATTGCAAATAGAATCAGGAACACCTTAGACTTCTGTCAACCAAAGGACCAGGCAGGATTCCGTAAAGGCTACTCAACAATAGACCATATTCACACTATCAATCAAGTGATAGAGAAATTTGCAGAATATAACCAACCCTTATATATAGCTTTCATTGATTACGAGAAAGCGTTTGATTCAGTCGAAACCTCAGCAGTCATGGAGGCATTACGGAATCAGGGTGTAGATGAGCCATATGTAAAAATACTGGAAGATATCTATAGTGGCTCCACAGCCACCGTAGTCCTCCATAAAGCAAGCAACAAAATCCCAATAAAGAAAGGCGTCAGGCAGAGAGATACGATATCTCCAATGCTATTCACAGCGTGTTTACAGGAGGTATTCAGAGACCTGGATTGGGAAGAATTGGGGATAAAAGTTAATGGAGAATACCTCAGTAACTTGCGATTCGCTGATGATATTGCCTTGCTTAGTAACTCAGGGGACCAATTGCAATGCATGCTCACTGACCTGGAGAGGCAAAGCAGAAGAGTGGGTCTAAAAATTAATCTGCAGAAAACTAAAGTAATGCTTAACAGTCTCGGGAGAGAACAGCAATTTACAATAGGCAGCGAGGCACTGGAAGTCGTAAGGGAATACATCTACTTAGGGCAGGTAGTGACGGCGTATCCGGATCATGAGACGGAAATAATCAGAAGAATAAGAATGGGCTGGGGTGCGTTTGGCAGGCATTCCCAAATCATGAACAGCAGGTTGCCATTATCCCTCAAGAGAAAATTATATAATAGCTGTGTCTTACCAGTACTCACCTACGGGGCAGAAACCTGGAGGCTTACGAAAAGGGTTCTACTCAAATTGAGGACGACACAACGAGCTATGGAAAGAAGAATGATAGGTGTAACGTTAAGGGATAAGAAAAGAGCAGATTGGGTGAGGGAACAAACGCGAGTCAATGACATCTTAGTTGAAATCAAGAAAAAGAAATGGGCATGGGCAGGACATCTAATGAGGAGGGAAGATAACCGATGGTCATTAAGGGTTACGGACTGGATTCCAAGGGAAGGGAAGCGTAGCAGGGGGCGGCAGAAAGTTAGGTGGGCGGATGAGATTAAGAAGTTTGCAGGCACGGCATGGCCACAATTAGTGCATGACCGGGGTTGTTGGGGAAGCATGGTAGAGGCCTTTGCCCTGCAGTGGGCGCAACCAGGCTGATGATGATGATGCCTCCCACCTAGCTGAGCTGAGGTCAGGGTTTGCTATAGAGATGCATCCCCAGAGCATGTGCGAAAGTGTTGATCTATCCCCGCAAGCAGGGCACACGTCATCAGTGTAAATCTCCGGATATATCGCATGTAACGTGAACAGGTTGGGATAGGTTTCTGTCTGCAACAGTCTGAATGTCAGTGCCTTAGGCCTAGTGAGCTTGGGGTGAGGAGGAGCGTATTGTCGCCGCGAGAGATAGAAGTGTTTAAGAAGTTCATTATAAGTGGCAGGCGCGTCCCTACCATGCGTAACACTCTCTTCGGCCGTTACAGCGCCAGCGCGGTCAGTCAGTGCGCGCGCGGCAGCGTGGGTCGTCTCATTGAGGTTCGTGGGGACACCCGCCATGTGCCCAACGTGGGCTGGGAACCAAGTAAGCAACTGATACTTGATTCTATCCGGACATGCCTTAAAAAATTTTGGGGTTTTACGTGCCAAAACCACTTTCTGATTATGAGGCACGCCGTAGTGGAGGACTCCGGAAATTTCGACCACCTGGGGTTCTTTAACGTAGACCTAAATCTAAGTACACGGATGTTTTCGCATTTCGCCCCCATCGAAATGCAGCCGCCGTGGCCGGGATTCGAACCCGCGACCTCGTGCTCAGCAGCCTAACACCATAGCCACTGAGCAACCACGGCGGGTCCGGACCTGCCTTACGAAGCAGCCCAAAAGCCTGTTCTGAGATCACTCCACACTGAAATGCCCTAATGGCCAACCGTGAGTCACTGTAGATGACGTCGCTGCTGTCATCAAGCATCGCCAAGGCAATGGCCACGTGCGCGGCTATCGCCGGATCTCCGGTTCGCACAGATGCACAGTTCGTGAGTCGCTGTTTGGAGTCCACCACTACAGCAGAAAATGAGCACCCCTTCCGATATGCGGCCGCGTCAACAAAGCAGGCTCTACGCCCCTCTGTCTTGATCTGTTTGAGTATGGTTGAAGCTCTTGCTTTCCTTCTACCCTAGTTATATTCAGGGTGTACATTTCTTGGTATCGGCGATACGGAGATCAAATCTCGTATGTCCCGTGGTAACTGGCATTTTCTTGGTGCTTCAGCAGATGGTGGGTAGCCGAGCTCTTGTAATATCCTCCTACCGGCGGCGGTCGTGGAGAGTCTGGCAAGTTGCGCTCTTTCCTGAGCCTCTGCAATCTCCTCCAGAGTGTTATGCACACCTAGCTGGAGGAGGCGATTGGTGCTGGTAAAGATCGGTATACCCAGGGCTCGCTTCCTCCAACACACCAAATGGTAATGTCATCCGCATAGATGGTATGCCTGATGCCCTCGACTCGTGAGAGTGTTCTGGAAAGGCCTATCATGGTCAGGTTCAACAAAGTGGGCGAGATCACCGAGCCCTGTGGAGTGCCCCTTGTGCCAAGCTCCACCTCTTTTGCGATCATGTCTCCTGCGCGGAGAGTCGCTCTTCTTCGGTGCAAAAATGACCTGACGTAATCATGGAATCTTACGCCCAGACCAAGCTCGGATATCGATTGCAGTATAAATTGATGAGCTATTTCATCGAAATTCTTCTCCAAATCTAATCCAAGGATGGCCCGAGTGTCCCGCGTGTCATTGTCGATTATCTGACTCTTGATGAGCTTCATGGCGTCCTGTGTGGACAGACCTGCCCTGAAGCCAATCATCGTGTGGGGGTAGAGTTCATTGTGTTCGATGAACCTCGTGAGCCTGTTGAGTATGACATGTTCCGCGACCTTGCCTACGCAGGATGTGAGCGATATTGGTCGTAAGTTGTCCAAGCTTGATGATTTGCCAGGTTTGGGGATCAGTACTGTAAGTGCCCGCTTCCATGCTTCCGGGACCTTGCCTTCCTTCCATGTCTCGTTGATGACTTCTGTCAGGTATTCTATCGAGTGATCGTCTAGGTTACGGAGGGTCCTATTTGTGATACCGTCGGGACCAGGAGCAGACTTGCTATTAAGTTCATGCAGCGCCCTCCTAACCTCTTCCGTGCTGATGTCTGCATCCAGCTCGGAGTTGGGTGGCCCAAGGTAGACTGCGTAGGCGACCGACGTCCCTTGCCGGGGACCAACAGGGAGGTACTTCTCCACCAGGCCCTGCAGGACTTCCTCCGTGGTCTTGGTTCGTGTGGCTGTATGCAGAAGCTTTGCCATCACATGCTGCTGGTTTGACCTTGTGTTGGTGTCGTTCAGAAGATGCTTTAAAAGATTCCAGTTTCGACCATTCCGCATTTGACCATCAACTGAGTTGCACACCTCGTCCCATTGTTGCTTTGAGAGGGTGTGGCAGTACTCCTCTCTGGTTCTATTGAGTTCAGCACTCTTTTTGCGTAGTCTGCGATTTAGCCGTAGGCCCTTCCATCGATTGAGGAGTGACTGCTTAGCCTCTAGTAGATGGGCTAGGCGACTATCCATCTTTTCCACGGGAAGGTCCGTGCATATTTTGTGAGTGTTACTCTTGATATCTTCCCTGATCTGCTCCATCCACTGTTCAAGGCTCAGTCTGGTGGTTGGAGGTTGGCGCTCATTCCTTATCTTGCGGAACTTGTCCCAATCCGTGAAGAACTCCTTCGGCCTCTTAGGTGTTGTTGGAAAGTGTGCAGCGAGGATATAATGACCGCTGCCAAGATCAACAGCAGTGTTAGTCCATTGCGCCTTTAACAAATTCTTGACGAACGTTAAATCCGGAGTCGAGTCTCTGCACGAAGATGTTCCCATTCTGGTCGGAAAAGACTTATCAGTGACGAGCGTAAGGTCCAAGTCTGTAGCATTCTGCCATAACTCCTTTCCCTTGACCGTGTTGTACACATAGCCCCACGCGTAGTGCGGGGCATTGAAGTCCCCGGCTATCACCAAAGGATTAGTCCCGGCGAAGTTGATTGCCTTCCTTAGCACTTTGAAACGCTGGCGAAGGTCATTGGGGCTACTATACACGTTAAGAATGAAAACGCTCTTGCGTCTCAATCGGCCTGGTATGATTTCTATCATCACATGCTCTGCTTTACAGGTGGCCATCCCCAGGTCGTGAGTGATATATGTGAGCTTACGACTTACAAGGGTGCATACACCTCTCCTCCCAGTTTGACCAAGAATCGATTGATATCCCGACAAATTGACTTCAGCAGATAGGGTTTCTTTAATAAGGATTACATGTGGTTTTTCGGAATTGCTGCGAATGTACTGCTGCAGAGGCGCTTTCTTCTTAAGAAAGCCCCTGCAGTTCCATCACAGAACACCTATACAAACTTAGAGAAGGGAAACTGTACCTTCCACAGTGCTACGGAAATAAGCGTAGCGGTGGCGTCGTGAACTAAAGTATGCGACCACCGGTGGCGCTGTACAACAGGAAACGGAAACAGGATTTTGCACACGCTTTACCAGGTGTTCTGTGGCTTTACTGGGTTTCTGGCTGCTGCGCCTCGATCGTGCTCCCGCCAGTTTGGTTGCTGTGTGGCAAACGTAGCGCCTATGTGTATATGTAGGCGCTACGTTTGCCACACAGCAACCAAACTGGCGGGAGCGCGATCGAGGCGCAGAAGAATACATGTAGCGCTGAGTCATATCGAGTTAAGGCACACTCTGAACTGACTTATAAGGGCATCCCGAGCGGTTTTTCGCTCGGGATGCGCCGCCGTTACCCCGAGTTGTGCCGCCGCGCTCCAGCTGTTGCATTTCGTGTATAGGGCTACTGACAGAATGCGGTTTCCAGGTGGCACGATGGCCTCGACTGGAATAAACGCACATGACACCAAAGATTGAGTAAGCCTGAAAATATTTTATTTGCATTTTACAAGTACAAACAGAAAGCACACGTCTACGCATCCACACAAACGCGGTTACATAATCAAGAACATAATCAAGAAATGGCTCATTAATAAGGGTAGCACAAACGCACAAGAAAGAAGACCGAAGCTACAAAACGTACGGTCGGCTGCTAAGTATAATAATTTCCCTGTCACCGCGTGTCACTTTTATACAGCATCTTTACAGCACTACCAGGCCGGGTAGTTTGGCCGAAAGAACGCAACAGCTTACGGCCGTCAGCTGCCTCTTCCTTACGGGTGTCATAATTATCCTAATCTCCGAATCAACGTCGTGCAAGTCCGCATACAGGCATCTGTATCTGAACCATATGTGCCAGCTTAATACATGTGTAGTGAAATTATGATAACCACTGCGTCTTATCAAACGTATTGGTTTTGCAAATGCGCATTACAGCTGACGGAACGACATACTGTAAGTGAAGCACAAGAGAACAAGAACAAAAGGAGGCTACAACACTTGAAGAAATGAAGAATTAGTAGGCGTACAGCAAACAAGCGATGACGGAGAACACACAATAATGATGCATCGGGTTTTCTGTGACATCGGTTTGCGTACTCACGGTGTTATGGGAGATCAACGGCATAAAAACGTACCTTCAAGCGCACTCCCTCAACCTCCGCCGCATTCATTATGATAATCAACGCCTAAACACAATGAGGCACTATTTTTTGCCAAGAGTAGACCTCTTTACAGCAAGTCAATGTAATGACTCGCAGACGAAACCAGCATGCTTTCGAAAATGTTTTACCGGTTTTACCGCCGCAGTATTCGAACGCCAACGGCCAGGAAACACATCGATACCAATAGGCTGTCGGCTGTCGGTGGTTACTCAAGTACAGAAACCTTGACGCTATGACTAAAAAGCAGCTTCAACAACCAAATTTAAAAAAAATCAACTGCCTATTTGCCTGAGGTAACAAAACATCCTTAGACGCCTCGATTGTTTATGTCGATGGTTTGTGTAAAGTAAAAAATTCAGCATGTTCAGCGCCCCTAGCAGAGAAAGCACAAATTAAAGTATTCGACCAAATTACAGTAGCTCCACTTACGCGCTTACGCTTAAACGCGCCTCGATTGATTTTTCGCCCTCTGTGGCCATTTGTTGAACTTGAGAGTGTACGGGGCCTGGTTCCATTGCCAAATGCGAAAAGATTCATTTGAGCCCGCCATCTTGTTGCTGTCTACTTTTGTCCCCAAATTCTGCGGATGAATTGTCCCCAGTTATAGGGGACCCAATGGTAGTATGTGGTACGACATTGACGCTAGGACCAGGGATTGGCAACATTACGTTCTCTAGGAACGATTCTATTTTGGACACACGTTTGTTCATACTTTCAGCTTGAAAGGCCATCTCGCTTTGTATCTGGGAGACCTTCTCCGCCAGTTGCCTTACGCTGTCGTTTAGCGCTGAAAACATTTCGCGAATTTCTGACCTTGCGCGTCCCGGAAGGCTATCCTACTCACAAGTCACTGCTCGTTTTTTAGAGGGTCTCGGCTCATCTTGTTCGCCCTCCGCTATAGGAACCTCCATAGGTTGGGGTGTTTCCAACGGAGCGGACGCAGGCGGAGGACGCGTTCCTCTCGCGTGTTTGATCTCCGCGATTTCGGACGTAAGCTTTTTAATAACCTCCCTCATATTCGCATTCTCGCGTTCAAGTTGTGCTATTTTATGCGCGCTTCCTGTCGCATGCTCTTAGGATGCCCCCCACCTCACCTCTGCCTGTCCTCCACGGATAATGTCAGCCCAGGTGGTTGGTCTCGACGATCCAGGATCCGGTCCTGTCTGGTGCCCTCTGGGTCTGGTACTGGACCTGGTGCGGCCGTCGGGCCTAATGCGGCTTCCGGAATTGATGCGTATTCTCATGCCTCTAGACGCTGTCCGTCCTCTGGATCTGGAGCGCCCCCGGGATATGGAGCGCCCCCGGGATCTGGATCGCCCTCTGGATTGGGAACGGCCTCGGGTGCCGGATGGGGCCGATGAGTCCGATTCTTGAGAGCGTGTGTGGGTGCCTTTCACCGGAGATAGCTGGAAAGTGTTGCTCATCCTTGAAGGGTGGTGATGGCTTGCTTCTTTCCTCTCGCTCAGCGTTGCGAGCGCGTTCTCCTCTTCTACATCGAACTACGTACGGCGTCTGGAAGCGTTTCTTGCATTCCTTAGCTGCGGTCAGGTGGGCCTCGCCCGCATAACTTGCATTTTGGATCGCAGCTGTGTTGTTCATCGGGATTGGTTGCTCCACAACCCCTGAATACCACTTCCTCTGGTGACGGGCAGACATCGGAGCGGTGTCCAAGGCGTCCGCAGGTGTAACAAACATCCATCTGTTCGTGGTAAAGCGTGCACCTGATCAGAGTGCCCCCATACGCAACGTAATTTGGAACCCTATATCCCTCGAATAACACCACCACAGTTCCAGTATTCTTGATTCTTTTGGCACCGAGCGCGAGTGGATTTCTCCGGTTGACGATCTTCCTGTCAATGACCTCAGATCCGTCCTCGATTGCGATGCGCCGAATTACCCCCTTGCAAGTGGCGTGCGGCGCAGAAACATACGCGCTCACCTCATGCTGCTTCCCGGCGACTGTAATGTTCTCCACAGCGGCGTAACGAACCGCGTGCTCGTGACTAGATGTGCTGATCATCACATTTTGCATCGGATTGGGGCACATAGTGTCCCATTCTCTTTCCGTCGTACTGATACCCGTTGCAGCCCATATAGCTTCCGCGACCACTGGTGGGCCTGCCTTGGTAATACTCAGTCCGCCTCTGGGTCTGACCACAATCTTCATTTCGTCCTTTGGCAGTGGTGGCATCTTGCTGCCCCGGATAATCTTGCTTTTAGCTTCTTTATATCTATTTCGGTCCGGCAGCGTATCTTGGCCGTCGGGGTGGGCCGCGGACGAGTTTGCGCCAAGAAGCCCGGAAGCGTTCTAGCAAACGCGCCGTTTGGCGACCGTTATCCAGCCAGAACCTTTCCCAAAACCTTCGGGGGCTAAATCGTCCCCATCGTCTTCCATCGCACAAAAAAGCGGTGAACTGGCGCCTCCAGGCTAACGCAGGCCAGCGTCTCGTCGAGACCGGCGCCGTTGCGTTTAGCGTTAGGGCTAGCACTCAGTCCGGCGTCGTCGGCACAAGATCGGCGATAAATGTTCAGAAACTCCACCCACCTCCGAAAAACTGGTATCCACGTGTTTTGTAGAACTTCACTGAAATAATGCACGCAAAGTCCACGGGCCACCACTTCATAAACCTCGAAGAGATCGAGAAAAAGCAGGAGCCGATCGGAGCGCGTCCGACCTACTCGGCGTCATCTTCCTCTCCAGGTTTCATATACCACAGATTATATTTCTGTAAAAAAATTACCTGAGCTACTAAGTGTAGAAATTCGCAATATGCTTCCCAGTAGTATGCATGAAAGTACCCCGGAAATTACGTTCGATGACATTTTTTCAGACCACGCGAAACTACTACCTTAGGCATTTTAAACAGCATATTACAAGATCATCTAAGCACTCTAGCAACAAACATTACGACTGCTACAGATATACATATCGCAATGCAAGGAAAAAAAACTGGCATCGAAATATTTGGTCCTGCCGGTCTTCTCCCTTTACGGGCCACTAAAGGCAAATAATAAGTTGACGTGGACAGTTTATATGCCATTCCCGAAACCCCGTAACGCTTGTGTCGTGCCAAGAATGGACTTGGTTTACGAGATAATTGCATCTGAAGGGTCCGAATACCTTTTTTTGACATTCAAATCTCCCGCCACCCAACCGGGGAGTGGTGACGTTGCATACGCCCTTTGCTGCCGTCGGCGCCAGACAGAGAGGCCGCTGCGCCTGCTTTTTTTGGTCAAGTGGCGTAGCGCGTTCGGGCATCGCGCGGAAGTTGAATTGTCTGCTACTCGCAGTTCGAGCGAGTTTCGCGAGCCAGCAAAACCAGCGCAGCACTACGCGATAACTGGTGGCACGCGAAAGCGTGGGCGGCGCGAAGTCGAGTGAAAACGAAACCTTTCGACCATCCGCGTCTTTGTAAAGTGCATTTTCAAATAGTTCTTTTTTTCTAAAAATGAAACAGAACTGAATAAGTAGCATTTTATTTCGTCTTACAATACAATGATGTTTTTTCGCAACGATTAGTTGAGTACTAGTGACAGAATTTAACTGAGGAGTGCTTTCGTCATCTGGCAAGTGCTTGAATCCTGCCCTGCATGAATCACGTCCTGCATTTACCTCAGTTTCTCGATTATTAAGGCCCTGTTCGCGTTAATATTGACGCCTTAGAGATTCTCATGCACTAATCTATCACTTTAGCTTGACTTAGTGCTTTAGTGTCCCTTTAAGGGTGCCTGATTTTGTGCCTATTTTTTTTCGCGGTGTTTATAGCAGTAATTCTAACTTTACGTAAATTAGACCAAACGATTACAACAGCTGGTATTCACTATCTGTGTAGTGATTCGTCCATGTTAAATTTTTCACTTGCTAGTTCCTGCCCATCTGCAATGTGCTCATTTGTTTGGTGTATCCGGTCATAAAGGTTTGTTTTTTAATGACACTGCCGGTTCACTGGCAAAGACATCACGTTTTGGTCTAGTCCTTCCTGTTCTACAAGTGACACATCACGGCCGCGGTCAGATTCGGAAAGCCTCGCCAAAACCAGTTCCGACTGTTTCGACAAGCGTTCGCTCGCCGACGACGCTCAACGCAGGAATCTTAACAGGCAAGCCGTAGTGGGGAGACTGAGGATCAATTCTGACACCACGTGGGGCCCCTTAAGGTGCACATGATTCGCCGGAAATAGGTCTTATTCATCAAGGTCGCCGAAGTCTGCTGTCTGTTTTTTGACTTGCGGGGAACTGCAGACTTCAGGAACTCCCACAGTCGAGCCGTTTTTAATCACGCGCGAAATAGGCGTGAATGATACGTGTCTCAACAAAATTCATTCTTTCTGGAGCAGGCAACGCTAACGGCTCACAAAGCAACCCTTTAATTACATTTACCACGGACGAAAAAAATGCAGGGATACATGCGCAGTTGTGCGAATGGTGCTCGTTTTACGCCAGGTGGACATTACGTGCGCGAACAATTCCACTCGTCAAGCACGTAGTTAACTGAAGTTCCCTGATTAGGTTTTTACGCAACAATTCAGGGGCATGTCGTAATGCAAAGCTGAAGCCGTGCAGCACGCAGAGCACGCCCATCGTTCGCCAGCAATCTCGCGCCTTGCACCACTTTCGAGAAATACGCCTTGAAAATACGCGGCGTATTCGATTAGTGCTCTTTTTAAATCTGTGACTGCATCTTTCAACAGTCCAGCTCAGTATTAACTACGAATGCAACTGCAACACATCTAAAGTTCTGGCAGTGATGAGGAAAACGTTAGTCGTTTGTAAAATGACACCTTACTGGAGTTCATTGCAAAGCCTATTTCAAACAATTATGTAGTTTTAAGATGTAGCGTTTACTGAATTCATGTCTCGCATTGAAATCGACACGATCGATTGTAATCGAGATGAAGTATTTGATGAAAGGCTTACAATACACACACACACACACACACACACACACACACACACACACACACACACACACATTATATATATATATATAATGTTTTTTCTAGATAGCGTAAGTGAAACAGCTGACGGTGTAAGATTCCTTGACGCACGCCATAAGCCAGAAAATAATGTTTTTTCGTACGGGTTTTTGGCGCGTTGGCTCGTGCACTGCTTCATAAAAGACGAATGCCACACCATCTGCGCTTACTTCCACACCTGTGGCGAAGAACGGCGAAATTCCGCGCTCCGACTACAATGGTAAAACTACACTCGGTCACCGAGTCCAGGCGATGGTTTCGTGTGAAACGAAGTGAAACAGCGGCACCAGCCCGCTGCGCACCGGAAAGTGCGGTAAGACGACACGACAGGCGAAATCACGGGACACAAGGGGCGGGCGCCTCCTCCCCCTCTGATCGGATGGTGTTCGGCTCAGCAGCACAGGCCCCGCGACGCGATGAGGATGGGGCGTCGAGTGACGGCACAACACTTCAGCGGCCACCGCCCCGCGTCTGCCCACGAAGTCAGCAAACTGCTCGGGCAAAATCAAGAACCGCGTGACCACTCTTGGCGAGGTGTAGTTCGCACAAACTAGATTGAAAAGCACCACTCGCGTGCAACATGTCAGTGTCCCCCCCCCCCCCTTTTTTTTTACACATACCTTTGTTGCTGCTATTATTCCGGAGAAATTGACGGCCTCGCTGCTTTGGTCATTAACGAAGAAAACCTTGCTATATTTGGCGGAAGTTTCTGCGGCTCGAAAACATCGCTACACTGAGTCAAACGTAGAACTGACGGTTATGAACGGTCAAAAATGCGGAGGAGGGCGAAGATATGCGCTTTTCGACGCGTCCGGCGATAATGTGGTACGAGAACAGTGCACTGCGACCCATTTGTTTACTCGGCCAAGCAAAAAAATACTTCGACAGGAGCGAGTGCCGGTCAAACAGACGCTGCAATCAGTTCTTGTTTAGAAGCCAAACTGGTCACACAGCTCGCGGATCTGTCTCATATGCTCCGCAAACTCGCAGAACTGCCTTCAGTATCGCAAAGGCGCATGCCACGGCAAGCGCGAATGAGTAACAAAACAAAGAAAGAAAGCGCAGAGATGAACATTTCAGTATTGCTCTTATTAGGTTGCGACAGCGTCAAACTATAACTAAACCACAGCCGTTGCGGCGAAGGGGCTTTATCTGTGGGACCAAGACACACAAGCGCGAACGGACAGCAAACGGAAAGGCAGACGGACTCCAAAAAGTTTGGTAGAACTTACTTTCGAAGTGTCACGCCGGGCTAATATCCATATAGGACACCCAGGAAGGGCGCAGCAACGTGCAAAGTGTCGCCAAGAGGGCTCCTAACTGTGAGTCATGCCGCTAAGCACTCTTTGTATGTGTACGCACAACATCCACAACGATGAAAAAAACAAACAAAACTTAAGCGCAAGTACCCGCCACCAAGCACAAGCTCCATGCCAAATGTAGGAAGTTGCGTCGGTTGATTTCCGCCTATGACGTACTCTCAGTGTGGCCAAACCTATTTTTTTTTAATAAACGCTAAGGCAGTTTCGCTTTCGGTTTTTTTCATGCAATAAGTTATTGCATCTCATTCGTGTTTAACACATGCTTATATTACGTTTTTTGGTTTAATTTATAACATATTAACTAGGTTTTCTCAAAGTTTCTGCTCATGAACCAGCTTGCAGGAGGCGCGGTTGGCGGCCGCAACGCATCAATCATGGCGCTTAGCACGAATGGGAGGATCAGCCTTTACTGCTTCTGTTTAGCGGCGAGTGTCGTGCTCATCTCTCTTATTGGTGCCTTAGGTCAGCTGCTTTACTATGTTGTCGAAGATTACTGGTTGTTGCTCTCAACGGTGTACTCCACGTGTATTCACGGTGTCCTGTACATATTTTACAGACCCCGTGGAAATGCGTACAAGGTATGCTGGATGGACACTTGCGCACTCATTTTCGGATCAATATTCTTTCACTCGGTTGCGCCTGAAAGATAATGGCACTGTACGAATGTGTATTGCACTGATGCAGCAGCTAGTCAACATTAATATCGACGAGGTTTCTTCTGCCTGCGAGGTCTCACGTGTGTTGGTGTCGCTTTCTCCGACAGCACCCACCGCTGCGGGTTCGATTAGCGGCAGCCGCATTTCGGTCGGGGCGGAATGTAAAAGCACTCGTGTGCCGCGAAAATTTCAGTGCACGTGCCCAGGTAGTGAAAGTTGATGCGGAGCCCCCACAGCGGCGTCCCTCTTAGCCCCCTACAATTTTAATATGCTCTGACAGCACATGAAGTACTACGAGAGTTGATGCTCTGCTAAATTCTGCTGAACAATTCGAGCTCAAAAAACAATAAAGAAAGAAAGAAAAGCAGCCAGTCACTGCTTGAAGTGCATAACATAGCATCACCCTCACTAGCGCAGATCATGTCGCAGGAACAGTTGCGTCGTCGTGGAAGTCCTTTGAAATTTCCGAACGACATTGCGCAGCTAAGCCCGAAAGTGTGCCATCGAATCCCGGTAGCAGCGGCCGCATTTCGACGGAGACGAAATGCAGAAACGCCCGTGTACCGTGCATTGAGCGCACGTTAAAGAACCCCGGTTGTCTAAAATTAATCCGGAATCCCCCACTACGGCGTGACTCATAATTGTGTTGTGGTTTTGGTGCGTAGAACCCCAGAATTTAAAGCAAGAAGTAGCCACACTTGCTTGAAAATGGCCATGTAGGAATTGCTTTCAACGTAAAGTTGAATCTGCACTGACTCGCAGATGTCGCTAAGTATCGCTGTTGACTGCAACGATGCTGAAAAGTTCTATTATGGTTGACTGACTCGTACCCTCGTGCTTGCAAATATATTTAATAACTTGCATTGCTGCCACAAGTAGCAGTCGCCGGTGGGAGAGCAAAGTGAATTTCTTCCCCATTGTGATTGCACCTACTGTGACCATAACTCCCTCGTTGCATTAGCTGAATGAATACGTGTTAGGTGATGGCAGACTTATACATGTTACAGAAGAAAGTAACTGGTTATGTTCACTTTATTCAAAAATGTAATTGATTGCAGCGACCAAGTGCTGCCCCACAAGAGTAATGAAGCAATTACTAAAATGTAACCAATTAATTTATGTTACTTAAAATTATTACTAATATTGCACAAATGCAGTAAACAGAATGACCTTTCCGGGCTCTTTCCGTGCGTCCTCTGCAGCCCTTCACACATTGTTTTTCACTAAGAATTACTTTTGAAAACTTTTGTCAGTCATTGTCTCTTGTTTTCTTGTGAAGACATCAGGCAGCGACACCGAAAACTAACTCGATGTGCATGCTAGAGTCAAGGGCACTGTTGTAATGTACAAACACCTGGCATACAATATTGAGGTTATTCAGTGCCACAATGATTGCATCTGAAGTGCAGTGCGCCATTGTTGCTGAGGTTTGGAGAATCGTCAGTTGGTATCAACGTCCGAAATGGTTGTTGCCGGTGAGCCACTGTGCCAGTTCAATTTGTCGGCCATTAAGGTAAAAAAAGCAACCACTGAGCGTCCCAAGTTTGCCTGTCTGAACATGTGCGCGCCCATGCTGTGTGGCATGACCGTGGCTGTTCTGCTGTGGGGTCCCACCAAATCGAAATGCCCAAAGCTGCATGGCTTGTTACAGCTTGCCTTGTTAGTGCAGCAGCTAGTTGCTGGAAAACGTTATTGAATTATGGTGAGTGTTACTGAGCCTGTTTGTTTTAATTATTATTTTGAGCTTGATAACACAATTTCTCTTACTACACTGGTTCCCCTTATGTAATGCCTTCTTTGCAATGTTGGTATTCTGTAAATGAGTAAATAAAAAAATGTAAACCAAACAATCGCAATACTGCTAAAAAATATTATTGCAATTACATGTAATTCATTGCATATAAGCATAGGTGTTATCCAGTGTCAGAGGCTTCTTTTTGGACAAAGTTGCGGGCTCATGGCTTGAAAGTGTCTCAATTTCAGCGAAAAGTCACTAAATGGTAATAATGATGACTTACTCAATAATATGTCTTGTCTTTGTTGAATTGTTCCTTCATTTCTTCCTGAATGTTTTTGAAGGTACGAGTCCAGTAGTAGTGACTCAATAGTGAGAATGTGAAAAGAGCAAAGAACCCCACAGATTTTCCGAAATGCTGGCATATCTCAAAATTGTCCTTTGTTTAGAAAACCAGCTTTGACGCACCAATATGACCCACTAGTGATAAGCTATTTGGTATGTCTTTAGAAGTAGCGGCAAATGGAGGCACACATATTCCACTTCATATACAATGGGGGCGATGAGGAATTCTACCAGAGGAATTTACTGGCTATTTATGCAACTAAGAAAGTCACTAATAAGGTCATTAAAGGGTGCCTCACCAGGCCTCATAGCAAATTTTGGTTATACGCTAAAAGTTATGTGTCCTCTAGGGAGTGTTCTGCCGCAGAAAAATTTTTCAAATCGGCTCATTAATTGCCAAGATAGAAATATTTCAGTGCCGTGAACCGATGATTTCAGCAGGCTAGCCCCACTGCAAAGCGGAACACTCTCTCCACCCGCTCCGTCTAGCCTCCGCAAGCGAAATTCCTTCCCTGTGTTCTCCCATACCGGACCTCGAGGATCGCATGACACATACGTCATGGGCCCCGCATTCATTTTTTTTCGACGCTGCGCACTTCCGCTGATGGCGTTGCGCGCAGGCTGTTGTGATGGTCTCGTTTCCCACAGTGCACGATTTAGCGCACTGTGCACAAGGGCACATGACTAGTGGTATAATTAAGTGCTACATGAATACTGAGGCAGAACAAGCAGATTGCAGACCATGATCACACGCTGGAACGCGGTAGAAAATGGCATAGTTTTGGTATCTGCACATGTGACTGCATAACCATGGGAACAAGCAGACGAAGCGGAAGCACATCTCTCTTGCTTCGGTGCGAAGTAAAACAGAAAACATGCAGACATTCCGTTTGTGTGTTTGATTATTTCTCTAAACATCAATTCGTCAATTCAAGCAACAGATCACAATGACAGATGTTGCCTTGAATAATTGAAGTCGCGTGTCACCACGAGTGACGTCACATTGCGGACACCAATACGTAGGCACAGGACACCAGTATGTCACCATCCGGCATGCAGCACAGACACCACGAGGGAAAGAGAAAATGGCATTCGCATTGAAATTTCAGACCTTTCCACAGTGCGTAGTGATGTGTTTCTTTGCAAACACAATCGTTAGCGTTCATTGTATGCTCTGTGCTTATCGGATCGAAATTGTCAGACCTGGTGAGGGGCACTTTAAGACTCTAAAAAAAGCTGATAGATAACGATGACCAAGAAACTCGCTAAAGTTAGCGACTTTCTCGGTAATTTACTCTGATGCTGGGCTTTTCTCTTTTCTTGAAGGTTGTTTGGAGAGCTGCATTGCTTGGCACAGGGACGGGGCTTGGAATCCTCACTAGTGTCCATGGTTCTGACTCATGGCGGGTATTTGGCTGGTACCTGGCACTGCTTAGCGGCTTCCACTTCTCTGAGTACTTTGTAACAGCAGTCACAAATCCCAAGTCACTGACTCTCGACTCATTTCTGCTCAACCATAGTCGGGAATATGGTGTAGCAGCAGCATGCAGCTGGTTGGAATTTCTCATTGAGAGATACATTGCTCCAGGTAAGTCCATGTAACCTTTGTCGAACACATTGAGACTAATGCCCTAGCCATCATAAGTAGCCTCCCCGAACAAAAAAATAAATAAAATAAAAATAAAACGCATGCTATCAGGGCTGAACTTGTAAAGAGTAATTTGTCGAGCTTACAAACTTATGACTAGGTTTTTGTCAAAGTAGTTTCTTTGGCTACCTATGCACAGCTGCTTCTGTTTCTAGTGTCATGGCAGCAAGCAGAGAAAGCTTCATACAGGGTGCTCTTCAGTGCATTAGTCACAGCTGTCTGTATTGCTTCCACATCTTCCATGGTAATAATGATGACTTACTCAATAATTTGTCTTGTCTTTGTTGAATTGTTCCTTCATTTCTTCCTGAATGTTTTTGAATGTTTGGGCTGAACTTGTAAAGAGTAATTTGTCGAGCTTACAAACTTATGACTAGGTTTTTGTCAAAGTAGTTTCTTTGGCTACCTATGCACAGCTGCTTCTGTTTCTAGTGTCATGGCAGCAAGCAGAGAAAGCTTCATACAGGGTGCTCTTCAGTGCATTAGTCACAGCTGTCTGTATTGCTTCCACATCTTCCATGGTAATAATGATGACTTACTCAATAATTTGTCTTGTCTTTGTTGAATTGTTCCTTCATGGGCCCTGTTGGTGGCAGTTTCATATGGGGAAACATTTGATCAAATGCAGCCAATAGTGGTTAACATGTGCACTGCACGTATAAGTTATTCTAAGCCTAGAGACTATAGCGAGAGCAATAAAAAACGATAAACGATAAAGTAACACTGAAATAGAAGTGCAGAATGTTGGGCTTGTTAGATGACAGCGTGAAGTAGACAAGACAGGCAGTGCTGCATGTGTCTTGTCTGCTTCATGCTGTGCCCACTGTACTGAAATAGAAAATGCAAGCTGCTTAATCCTTTCAGGCACTGATTAATTCTGTTGATTGAAAACTTACTTTCACCACATTTCTTGCATCTTCAGAATCAAGAGCATACAGCTACAGAATATATGACGAATTTTCAGTTCTTTAGCGAGTTTTGTCAACCTTACAAAATGTGGACTCCATGCAAAAACTTGCTACAGGAACCTCAAACATGATAGCATTAACTGTTTCATGTCCAGAAAACTTGAAAAGCACCTATCGAGCCACTTAAAAATAATGCCTGGTTCTAAACATTGCGAAAAATGATGAAACAAGTGAACCTGCTACATACGGGCATTCTCTGAGCAACACCACCCAA
This sequence comes from Dermacentor albipictus, assembly GCF_038994185.2. Lineage (NCBI taxonomy): Eukaryota > Metazoa > Arthropoda > Arachnida > Ixodida > Ixodidae > Dermacentor > Dermacentor albipictus. The sequence goes on along the minus strand of NC_091822.1, from coordinate 202,520,994 downwards.
CTATCTACTTTCCTACTCACTTTAATAAAACATTTCACACTTTTTATTCAAACTTGCAGCACTATTTTCATCGGAAGTGTTTCAAAATGTACACAACACACTTTAAATATCATTACTTTCATCAATGCTTTTGTTGTTGATGCACTATCTTGGTGTACACAATTGTATGCAAAGTGCCTTGCAGGGTTAATGAAAATGGAACAGGAGAGTTACACGAACAAAATTGGTCCATCGTGTACACACGTAACAACACAAACGATTACAAAACAATTACACTAAAACGACTACAGACTGAAGACAGACTGAAACCTAAACTACGGAACTAAGCTAGAAAGAAACTATTGCAAAACCACAAAAGTTGGAGCTACTCCTGGTCTAACCGCGAAAGAAGCACGCATCCAACTCGCCCACTATCAACATACAACTGGAGGGACACACCATCGTTCCGTCTGAGTGTAAAGATATTGGAAATGGCTTTCCAGTCGGATCGCACCAATACAATATTAATTCACAAGCTTAAGAACACAACAGCCCAAGTTACCCACATGATCCGGCGAATAGCAACCAAGACAAGAGGCATGGGGGAGGCGGAGACGCTTCGGCTTGTCCAAGCCTTCGTTGTGTCTAGAATAACTTACGCTATTCCATACGCACTACTCAACGCGACAGAACTCAAGAAAATCAACGCAATGACCAGAAAGACATATAAGCAGGCGATGGGCCTGCCAATCAGTACGCCCACAAAAAGGCCTACTATGACTAGGCGTGCACAACACGGCTGAGGAGCTGATCGAGGCACATTTATCCAGTCAGCGAACAAGACTGGCGGTTACAAAAGCGGTGAGGTCCATTCTCTTATGCCTGGGGCTCTCTGCCCCTCTGAGCCATCTGCCGCCTCAGACTGTGAGCTTACCCCGTGCCATCCGGAGCAACATCACCGTGCGTCCTCTACCTCGCAACATGCGCCCAGTGCACCACGCAGAGCGAAGGGAGGCCCGGGCCCTGGCCATACACAAGCGATACAGGACTTTACACTCTACAGCCTACACGGACGTGGGTTCTTATCCCAGACGCACAGCCACAACAGCCACCATAGTCGTCAACAAAGAACATCGGAGCAGCATTTCGCTCACACGAAACAATCGCCTCCAAGCCAAGGAAGCGGCCATAGCCCTCGCGCTCTCCCAAACAGAGGCTGAAGTCATAGTTACCAACTCCCAACAGGCATGCCGCAACTTTGCTAGCGGCAGAATTCATACCACTACACTCCAGATCATCAATCAAAAGCCGCCAATGAGATCAGTCGTGATCGTCTGGGCACCAGCTCATCACGGCATTCCTGGCAACGAGGTTGCCAACGACTTGGCTCGACATCTAACCCACCGATCCGACGCCGAGGAATCTGAACCCGAGAGCATGCACCCTTTAATCTCGTACCAAGACATCACGCAACACTACAAGCTAACCCGCAGAACATATGCACGCCCACACAAGTCACTATCTAGAGAGCAGGAGCGATTCCTCCGAGCTCTACAGGTTAATACATTCCCCCACCCAACCAGAAATCACCTCATAGCCCCTACACAATTCTCTCCGCAATGCTGCTTCTGCGCAGAGCCCAGGTCCTCAGGCACATAGTAGCTGGTTGCAGAGCGGCACCATTAAATCCTTCGAACCCTTACCCCACTAACGAGCTTTGGGAGAGAGCCTTGGCCAGCTCCGACCTCGAAGATCACCAACGGCTGATTGCGAGAGCCCAGGACACGGCCCGAGCTCAAGGCATTCTGGAATGGGGACGCCTCTCCAAAGCTGCATTCACCCAATAAAAATGTTTATTCTCTCTCTCACAGAAAAGACTAATTATAGGGAGTCATGTAAACTAAGTATAATGAATCTTTAAACAGCTATGTGATATGTTGGAAAAACACTGAGAAGGCGGGAGGTGGAAATTCAAGATGATGAGCAAAACAAGGAACAAGGAACGAAGTCCACTTGCCAACATTTTGACAAGTGGAGTTGGCTCTCTCAAGGTGACATATGCTTTTCTCGGCACAGTATATATAGGTAGGGTCCTTCTAAGGGGGAGAGGGAGTAAGGCGGATGGGCGAGACAACCCTGTCGTCCAGGCACCTTCTATGAAAAAATGCATTGCCGTGTTTGCTGGCGTGGCACACTGGAATCCCTTACTTCATGAAATTAAGTAATAAAGGAATGCCAACATATCACATATTCTTTCCTCGGCACAGTATATATAAGTGGGTTTTTCTGAAGGGAAGAGGGGATAATGCGGGTGGCATGCCAATGACCGGGGGTGTGTTAGCGGCGAAGGTGTAGAATTGAAAAGAAAGGTGTGCTGTTCACCGGCCGTGTGTCACCCGGTGACACGCCAACCGGCTGACATGGCGCTACCGCACATTCCTCCACCGACATGGAACAGACACCTTTCTTTTCAATTCTACACCCTTGCCATTAACCCAACCTCGGTCGTTGCCCTGCCTACCCGCCTTACCCCCTCTTGCCTTTAGAAGGCCCCTATCAATATATACTTTGCTGAGGAAAGCATATGTGATATTGTGATATCTTGGAATTCCTTTATTACTTAATTTCATGAAGTATGGGATTCCAGTCTGCTGTGCCAGCAAACAAACTAGTAAACTTTCAGTAGTTATGGGGTACCTTTTGGAGACTATTTTGTAGCTGAGAGAATCTGATAACATTAGTGTTGTGAAGGTGGCAAAAGGTAACACCTTCTATATGTGCATATGGCGAATTAGTTTACAGATGAAAACCAACATTTTTAGAATAAACAGCTGGTGTTAAGGAAGAAATCACGGGTGCATGCAGCGAGTTGTAGCAAAGGAATGAAACGCACTGTGATGAGTCGAGTTACTTGGCTTTGCATAGCTTTTGCAGAAAGAACAAATGTGAAAAATGTATATTGCCCCATACTGAAACACAGTAAGCACATAGACTAGGAATATATGGACAATACCGAATTATTTGATCAGAGCTTAAAGGATGAAAATATAAAAACTCAAAATTTGGTGCCTTTAAACAGTTCAGCAACATGTATGACAAAATTAGCTATTTTATCAAGTCATGCAAATATTCTATGAAATGCCACAAATGTTGAGGCAAAATTGTGCATCTCCTTCCTCAGACATGCAATCTTATGGCTATTGCTCTTTTTCCTTTTTTTCGTTATAAAGAAAGCCTGTAAGTGTTCAATTCCAATAATTTAAGTAGTAGAGAATAGCTGGAATATCATCCTCAGAAGCTTCAACTCTTCTGCAGTAGCCATTTAATCTTGTTAAACCATTGTATTATGGTGAGGCGAAATTTGTTCCTGAGTTTTGGCACTTTGTCCCTAATTTGTTACGTGTGTTCCCATTTTTCATTGCTTTGTTCTAGGCATGAAGCAGATATGGTGGGTCAGCTACATGGGCCTTGCGATGTGCGTGCTTGGTGAAGGATTGCGTAAAGCAGCCATGCTGACAGCAGGCACCAACTTCAACCACATCATACAGAACCACCGAGAGCAAGGGCATGTGCTGGTCACCCATGGCGTGTATGCCCTCTGTCGGCACCCATCCTATGTCGGCTGGTTCCTGTGGTCCATCGGCACCCAGGTACTCCCCTTTCCTTGTGATATCTCTGTTTTTGCAAATGCATTGAAATTGAGCCTGTTTCGACACAAGTTTGATTTTGAGATGTGTGTTGCCTGGTGTGCATTGCCTTGCTGCATGCAAGATATGAAACTGAAGCCACGTTTGTGATTGATCGCTTTACTTTCACATGCATTACTTGGATGAACAAGTTGAGGGAGACATGGCAAAATAATCTTTTTTATGCACACGCGTCTGACTAGCACTGTTTTCGTATTGGAGAAAGATTTAATAAATCCTGGAGAGGCTAGCTTTCCAATTATGTTGTGCATTTACAGGATGGAAAGCAGTAATTCTATCACGTACAGCATCATATGTTCCTGTTTGTTACTTTTTCCTGCTGTTATGCTCAGAAGCACAGGTTCCATTTAGTTTCCATAGGGTCACGGTATAAGCTTCCCTCTGCATGATTGTTACGTCCAAAACTTGCTATGGTGCACCATTGACACAGCATCGACCATCAGTGACAAGTGCACTCACCGCTGCATGTTGCCGCTGAAAACAATCCCTTCACAGAACCTACTGTGCAGTGAAGAAGGATCCCTATTGTCATGCTCAAATTGTTGCTGGTTGACAATTTCAACATGGCTCATGACGGCTAGAGCCGCGAGGAGATGGACACCTCACACCTAATTTCGCGGATACTATGTCGTGAACTTCAATATGCAGTGCTGTGTAGAAACTGAAAAAGTGCTATAAGTACTCAAAAAGAGGCTGTTAGAGAAGATTCTACCCAAGCACCATGTGGAAATTACAAAATTCATGCAGTAAACGAGAAGAAAGGACATTAACCGAGGGGCCTGATTTTTATTAGTCGTATCACAAGAAGCCAGCAAACACTGACACCAAAGGCAACATAGGGGGAAATCACTTGTGCTTAGTAAATGAAATAAAGAAACAATAAATTAATGGAAATGAAAGTGGATGAAAAAACAACTTGCTGCAGGTGGGGTACGATCCCACAACCTAAGCACAAGTAATTTTCCCTATGTTGTCTTTGGTGTCAGTGTTTGTTGGCTTCTTATGATATGACTAATAAAAATCGGGGCCCTCAGTTAACAACCTTTTTTCTCGTTTATTACATAACGAGGGCCTCGTATCCAACAACATTGGTGCCTTCAGGCAGCATATGTGGGTTTATTGACCGGTTGCCATCACCCAAAAAGATGCCATTCTCGCGACGCCTGCAGCAGAAAGGATGTTCCACATTTGCCGCCAAGGCCTGTTAGTGGTTGCGCTGGCTAACACTTCCAGGGTTCTACTAGGAAACATAAATACCCAAGAAAGTGAATGGGGAAACGGTGCAGCGGTAGCTCAATTGGTAGAGCATCGCACGCGAAATGCAAGCATTGTGGGATCGTTCCCCACCTGCGGCAAGTTGTTTTTTCATCCACTTTCAGTTCCATTAATTTATCGTTCCGTTATTTCATTTATTAAGCACAAGTAATTTCCCCTATGTTGTCTTTGGTGTCAGTGTTCGTTGGCTTCTTATGATAAAACTTCATTTAGTGTGATTCACAGGTATGACCACTCTAAAGAATGGGTTTAATGTTCAGCCTAACCGCCGGGCTGCAATAATGACTTCTACTGAGTGGGTTGTCAATAATTTGTTGCCGTCCGATTCAACTTCAAATAAAGGTGTGTGAGAGTAGCTTTTTGTCTAATCAATAGTACAGCCACAAGTGTTATTGGGTGTTACGTTTACCCGAATCATACATTCTTTTCTGACATCCCCTCAAAATCATATCAGTGGGGTTTTGCTATATGTGAATGTTGATAATACATACAATGCATCGCATGAAATATTTTAGGTGAAAGTGTTACCGAAGGCAATTAATTGAAAGTACATCCCTTATGCTTTGCCATGATGATGTCCAATCGCGAAAACTATAGACGGAAAAAAAAATTAGTTGAATGATTAACGTGCTTCTTGTTTGCTGTGAGACATGCCACACTTCTAGCTTCTGCTGTACAAAAAGAAATTTGCTTAACACACACACACACGTACGTGCACGCAGCTACACACACACAAAATTTGACCACGTAGACTATTCCTCAATTTTCTCAATGACTACAACCATATTCATTTAACCTTACTAAAGCTAAAGAACGAATATTCAGACAGAAAAAATGGGTGGAGCATTTCTGATTGTTGACACAGTAAAAGTACTTAAAGGAAGTTTTGTGCAACTTAATCATAGCTTTATTTTATCACTTTTTTGAAAAGTTAACCTGCTTTTACTGTTCGCTGTGCCACCTTTGCAAGTTTGTTTGCATATTAGCTATATTTTACCATTGAGTGCTTGGTTGATAGAACATCAGATCATAACGACACTGCATGTGCCCTGCGTCCTTGCTTATTCAATTAGTCAGTCAATAGTATTTATTTCATTTTTAACTTGGAAACTTGTGTGTACTATGCTTAAATATTTGGCCACATAGTTTATGGTTAGCACAAGTTCATTAGTGAATTTTTTTTTTCTTTTTGCCACCCTCTTCGTTTCGTAGTTAGTATTGCACTTGAGACCAGCAATGCAGATTCCATAGGGATGACAGTAGAATGATTTTGGTACAAGTTTCACTTGATTGCCATAGTTACAGGCACAGGGCACGCCTATAATCATTGACAACCTAACAATGCATTGACAAGCGCACCGTTGGCCAACTGAGCGAATCTGTATAGATGAGCCAGCCCACTATGTTAGCCCATGTTCATTATGTCGTGTTGAAGGCAAATTTCTTTCATTATTGATGTCTCCCGGGAACTAGCAGGTCTAGCAGCTTAGAGCCACAAAGTGCCAGTGCAGTGCAGTTTTGCAGGCACAGCTTGTACTCAATTCTTAGGTTGTCATCAAGTACCTTGACAGATTCCCCATTGTATTTTTCTTTTTCTTTTTTTCAAGTCAGCAAAGTTCTAAAGAGAATGAGGTAACACCATTGAGGCATTAAGGATAATATTGAATTTCATTCTGCAGGCAACCTTGCCACAAATGAGGTCTGTTGAATAGCTAAGTGCAGTGGTGCAGAATGTTAGCATCATGGTTTTTGCCAGCACCATGACGTTTGTCTTCTTTATGCAACACAACACCAACCGTGGCGGCTCTGTGGCTATGCCGGGCACCAGCTGGCTGGTTTAAATTCCTGGCCATGGCAGGCAGGGGTGCCAAGCAATAGTGCTTACAATTAGGTGCATGTTAAAGAACCCCAGGTGGCTGAAATTAATCCGGAGACCCTGCTACGCCGTCTTTCATAGCCCATGTGTCGCTTTTGGCACGTTAAACCCTATCATTTAATTTTTGATGCGATTAGCATCCTTAGGGAGATTCACTCACATTGCAGTGCGAATGTGTGTATGCCAACTTCTAGGAGCTTACGGAATTTTACGTAACCTTATGTAAATGTTTATGGGTCTAGGCGAAATTGAATCCACATCACGCAAGTTCCTTAAGTAAAGCAGCACAACACAGCTGCACCATGCATTTCGGAAGCCATGCATAGGTTTTTCAGTGGTGCCACTAGATGGCCTAGCATGTTCATAGGGAAGCATGAGAAAGGAACCTGGCTGCTTTCATGCCTCATATATGATGTGTCTCAGTGGTGGGAATATGGCCTGTTGCTACATTTCTTCAATGGTAATTAATTGTGTCGCTGTCGAAAGTCACTGAGATTTTTTTTTACAGCGGAGCTGTTTACCCCTAGCCCCTGTATGCATCCTTCGCATGCGTTCCCAGGGTAGGTACCCTGGCCAGCTTATGTCCGTATAAGCAACAAGAATGTGTGCACCGATCCCGAAGATAGTGCAATACCGAGTATGCATTCCCAGGGGGTACCCTGGCCAGCTTACATCCGTATCGCAACGCTAGGGCAGGAATGCATCGGCTGATCCCAGAGATAGTGCAATATCTGGCCGATCCTTGGCGGAGGTGAAGCAAGCTTCAAGCACTCCGCCACTTTCCAAAAATAAGTTTAATGTTGTGGGTCCTCATACATCCAGATAAATTCGTCGTTGTAAGAGAAAAAAATCTCTCTCTCTCTCTCTCTCTCTCTCTCTCTCTCTCTCTCTCTCTATATATATATATATATATATATATATATATATATATATATATATATATGTATATATATTTTGTTGCGGGAAGAAAGCAGGCCCACGAGTGTAAAATAACGTATATTTACAAATGGTGTATATGGTGTTCAGGCAACTGCGAGACTTTGTCTTCCTCTAGTCCAATTCAACTTTTTCTTTCACTTCGCCGTAACATCACCCTCCCGGCGGGGTAGCTCTGTCTCGGTGCAAGTTATATAGCCTCACTTAATGGGGGGACATGGGGCTTGAGCCTGGTGACGTGAACAACATCGCTTGTTACTTTGGGAGGCACTGAAGGCTGACTGACTGGGGCGATCTCGTATGTCACGTCGGACAGTTGGCGCAAGATCTGGTACGGACCAGAATAACAGGAAAGTAGTTTTTCCAACAAGCCGACGCGACGTGAAGGCATCAAGAGAAGAACGAGGGAACCAGGTGAAAAATGGTGGTCTCGGTGCCGAAGGTCATAGCGTCGCTTTTGAGAAGCTTGCGAGACTTTGAGGCGATGACGGGCCACATCTCGGGCCTGGGCAGCTAAGGCAATAGGATCGCGAGCGTAACCAGTGCTGGGTGATTGTACTGTGGAAGGTAGCAAAGTGTCAAAGGGCAAGGTGGGGTCGCGGCCATACAAAAGGAAAAATGGTGAAAATCCGGCAGTGTCGTGACGGGACGAGTTGTATGCGAAAGTGATGTATGGTAAAGCAACGTCCCAGACACGGTGATGGTCGGAAACGTACATGGCGAGCATTTCCCTGAGTGTGCGGTTGAGTCGCTCGATGAGGCCGTTCGTTTGAGGGTGGTATGCGGTAGCAATCTGGTGTTCTGTAAAACAGGAGCGGAGCAGATCATCGACGACCTTCGATAGAAAGTAGCCGCCGCGATCTGTCAGCAACTGGCAAGGGGCACCGTGGTGCAGGATGACGTCTTTTAGTAAGAAGTTGGCGACATCTGTAGCGCAGCTGGTTGGCAGCGCTCGTGTGATGGCATATCTCGTGGCATAATCGGTTGCTACAGCAATCCATTTGTTTCCTATGATGAAAATTGAAAAGGGACCAAGGAGGTCGAGGCCCACACGGAAGAAGGGTTCTAGGTATATCAATTGGTTGAAGCAAACCAGTGGGAGGCATAGCGGGCGTCTTCCGGCACTGACACAGATCGCAAGAAGCGACATAACGGCGCACAGAGCGATAAATGCCGGGCCAGAAAAAGCAGCGCCACAGCTGGTCGTAAGTATGAGTGATGCCCAGGTGTCCAGCAGTAGGAGCGTCGTGAAGTTGTTGGAGCACGGCGAGTTGAAGGTGCTTGGGGACAACTAGAAGGAGCTCCGGGCCGTCAGGACGAACGCTGCGACGGTATAAAGTTCCATCGTGCAAGGTAAACATCCGAAGGGACGGGTTATTGGGCGAGGAGCTTAGGCGTTCCATAAGTGTTCGAAGAACAGGATCCTTGCGCTGTTCGTCGCCAATATGGAGGAAGCCGGAGAGGGATAGGACACTGATGTCCGAGTCTGCATCGGTGTCGTCCGGTTGATCCACGGGATTGCGGGACAGGCAGTCAGTGTCTTTATGCAGGCGCCCTGACTTATACATAATAGAAAATGTATATTCTTGTAGACACAATGCCCAACTTGCAAGTCGTCCAGTTGGGTCCTTCAAAGAGGAGAGCCAGCAGCGGGCGTGATGATCGGTTACGATGTAGAAGCTCCGACCGAAAAGGTACGGTCGAAATTTCGCGACCGCCCATACGAGCGCGAGACATTCTCTCTCAGTAATGGAATAATTTCGCTCGGGCATGGAAAGAATGCGGCTAGCGTAAGCGATGACACGGTCTTGGCCCTGTTGACGCCGAGCGAGGACAACGTCGATGCCATGACCACTCGCGTCAGTTCGTTCTTCAGTGGGCGCAGAAGGGTCAAAGTGTGAGAGAATCCGGGAAGTTGTAAGCCGCTCAATCAGGGTAGAAAAGGCTTTCTCCTGTAGTGGTCCCCAAGAGAAAAGGCGTCTTGCTTAAGAAGGTCAGTGAGAGGGTGAGCAATGTCGGCAAAATTTTTCACAAATCGCAGGAAATAAGAGCATAAGCCCAGAAAACTACGGACATCGTTTATTGAACAAAATACAGGAAAATTTAGCACGGCATGAACTTTCTGTGGATCAGGTTGGATTCCGGCGGCGTTTACGAGATGGCCAAGCATGTTAATTTCACGGCGACCGAAATGGCACTTGGAGGAGTTTAGCTGAAGGCCAGTCCTGTAAAACACGGAGAGTATGGTTGTGAGGCACCGCAGCTGGCTCTCAAAGTTCGGCGAAAACACAATCACATCGTCGAGGTAACACAGGCATGTAGCCGCGCAAGAGCGAGTCCATCATGCGCCCGAATGCAGCTGGCGCATTGCATAATCCAAAGGGCACGACTTTAAATTGGTACAGACCGTCCGGTGTGATGAAGGCGGTTTTCTCGCGGTCCATCTCATCGACGCTAATCTTCCAATAGCTGGAGCGGAGGCCAATTGATGAAAAGTATTGGGATCCGTGAAAGCAGTCAAGAGTGTCATCAATGCGAGGCAGGGGATAAATCCTTCTTTGTTATCCGGTTGAGGTAACGGTAGTCAACGCACAAGCGCCACAAGTTGTCTTTTTTCTTTACTAAGACAACCGGTGATGCCGACGGGCTACTGGAAGGTTCACTGATGTCCTTTCCATTATCCTGTCTACTCTTTCTGTATGATGGCCCTTTCTGTTGCGGAGACACGATATGGCCGCCTATGAATGGGGCTGGCGTCACCGGTGTTGATGCGATGCATGACAACAGATGTCTGGCCATGTGGACGGTTGTCCAAATCAAAGATGTCCCGATAAGATGACAGGAGGTGACGAAGAGCTGCTGTTTGCTCGGAAGGAAGGTCAGGGGCGATCATCTTAGAAACATCGTCCGCAGGCGTCGAGTACAAAGGAGTGGGCGACAAAGGTCAGTTCGTACTGAGGAAGGATTCAGAGGTCAAAAAAGAAATCTGAAATTTTTCCAAAGGAGTGATATGCGCTATGGCGATACCGTGTGGCAACACATGTGGCGAAAATAAAAAATTGAGGCTGGGCACCCGAGCGCAGTTTTCGCGGATCCGGATTAAGGTACTCAGTAGGTCAATATTACGCGACAAAACCACGTCAGTAAGCAGCGACACGACGTACTCGCCATCAGGTACGGGAGGACAGGGCGTCAGGAGGACATTTGTAGCCGCCTGTGGAGACGTCTTTGCAAATTCAGCAGAACATAAACAATGTGAAGCACAAGTGGTTGCTTCAGCAGGAAGCGGCAGATCCAACTGTACAACAACTACGCAGCAGTCAATTTGGGCAGGGTGTTTCGAAAGGAAGTCGAGGCAGAGAATAAGGTCATGAGGACAGTGTTCAAGGACGATAAATAGAACAACGGTATAATGGTCCCCAATGGTCACACGTGCTGTGCACATTCCAAGGACAGGTGATGTACTCCCATCGGCGACTCGCACAGTGCACAGTGCAGCGGGTGTCAGAACCTTTCTGAGCCTTTGGCGGAGAGCAGCGCTCATAACTGAAAGCTGCGCTCCTGTATCAATGAGAGATCTAACAGGAACGCCATCAACTTCACTGTCCAGTAGGTTTCCACATGTAGGCATGGTCAACAGAGGATTTGTGGGCCGGGTCGGAGTTGCAGCTTCACCTCCGGGAGCTGCACCGCCTAGTTTCCCGAAGCGAAGCGACCGGTTGCAGAAGGGGACGAAGAGCGGTGAATGAGAGGCGAACGGGACCTACAACCTTGCGGAGACTGGGAGAGGCTAGATCTTGGTGGAGCACTGTCGGCATTGATGTTCCTAGTTGGCGTATAGGGCGAGAAAGTACGATTGTCTGGTACTTGGCGGTAGTGACTCGGAGACGACCACCGAGGAGGCGACGACCAGTGGTTGCGGCAATGACGGACGATGTGTCCAATACCAGAACAATTAAAACAGATGGGTTTATCATCCGCTGTGCGACAGTCAGCGGGGTTGCGATGGAGTGGTGGAAAGCTTTGCGTCTGGGAGCGAGAGGTTGGAGAAATTTGGTAGGTGTTTGTATGGCGGACCGAGCAGAGAGATGGAATGCCCAAACTTGCTATTTCCTCCCGAACGACCACTTGTATAAGAGAGATAGCGGGTACGCTTTCCCGACAGTCCGAGCGAACTGGAGCCGGGCTCATGGCCTCAAGCTCACGGCGAACGATGCGCATTATTTCTTCCGGTCCTGTGGGCTGAACGAACCGTGGTGCGTCTTCACAAGATGATGTCGCGGCGGTATAGGGCAATCGGTCGAAAGTTTGAGCGACGCGGCGGCCCTTCGCTTGTTCGAAGCGCCGGCACTCCTTTATAATTGCATCCACAGTGGCACAATCCTTACACATCAAGAGATTGAAGGCATCGTCTGCAATACCTTTCAATATATGACCAATCTTGTCTGCCTTGGTCATGTTGTCATCAGCCTTGCGACAGAGGGCCAGCACATCCCGTATGTACACGGCATAGGATTCTGTGGACGTCTGAGCGTGGCACGCAAGTTCTTTTTTTGCTACCAACTAACGACCGACAGGTCTGCCAAACAGGTCTCGCATTTTTTCTTTGCAGACATCCCAGCTCATTAGGCCAGCTTTATGTGTGTCGTACCATTGCTTCGCAGTTCCCCTCAGATAGAATATCACGTTTGCTAGCATCATTGTTGGATCCCACCTGTTGTTGTCGCGCACTCGCTCGTACATTGTAAGCCAGTCCTCGACGTCCGTATTGTCCGTGCCACAAAATGTCCCTGGGTCCCGCGGATGAGTGAGGATGACCGTTAACACGGGCTGCCAAGGCGTTGTCGCTTGTTTTGGTTGATTTGCCATTGTGGTGGCAGGCAGATGACATCTGCTGCGAAGTTCCATGGTTGTACCCCGCACCTTCCACCAAAATGTTGCGGGAAGAAAGCAGGCCCACGAGTGTAAAATAACATATATTTGTAAATGGTGTGTATGGCGTTCAGGCAACTGCCAGACTTTGTCTTCCTCCATTCCACTTCAACTTCTTCCTTCACTTCACTGTAACAATATATATGCATAAATAAATATATATATATATATATATATTAGAAAGTGCACTTAGTGTAGCAAGTTGGCCTTCATGTGCTTTTTTTTTCTTTTAAATCCTGTTTGACGAATAATGAGAGGGGGAAAGAGTGTGGCGACGGTGCCTCTGCATGTAGCCTGCACTTCAGTTATAGCGTTATGCGCATTGGAAATGCCAGCACGGCTGCAGCATATGCATGGGAGCTTTGGTGACTGCAGTGGTGCTTGTGTCGGCACAGTGTGGTGCCATATTAAAAATAAATTAAGATTTTGTAATGTGTGCAGCCCATGTATGCAGCCTAAACAGCTTCGCTGGTAATCCATCCCCATATGAATGCTGCAGCAACACGAATTATATTTTTTTTAAGACCCGACGAAATGAGCAGTGCAGTACAGGCACTGAGGTATGAACGACATGCTATTTCTACCTTGTTTTTTCCTGTCTTCTGCATTGTTTGTGTAATGTTGAACTGGCAACACTACACACTTGTGAGGCCCATTAATGTATGATGTTTGACTGGATGAACAGGCTGTTGCAACTGCTACTTCCTTGTTTTTAGGTTGTCCTGGTCAACCCAGTCTGCACTGTGGCCTATACTCTTGCATCATGGAAGTTCTTTAGGACAAGGGTTGAGGAAGAAGAGATCACCCTTCTGACCTTCTTTGGTGAAGATTATGTGCAATACCAGAAGCGGACTTGCACAGGCCTGCCCTTCATCCGTGGGTTTCGTGCTGAAGTGTGAAGCCAGGGACCGTTTGTAATGGTGCCTGTTTGTGGTGTGTGAACATGGTGCCACGTGCGGGTGAAACTGTTCTCTTATTTTGGGGGGGACACTTCTCTGTTGAGGCCTATTTCTATTTGAGATTCCTATAGCTGGTTCCATTGGTCAGTGCACATTGCCCATTCTCAGTTTTCTTCTATTTATTTTTTCTTTCTAATTTCTTTTTTTCAGGAGGTGCATTTTCAGCTGTGTTAGTTTTCTGCTCTGCAACACTACCAGGGTGCAGAACGAAATGTTTCTTGTTCTGGTTTTAGTTTCGCTCCACTGAAAAAAGTTTCATTCAAGTGCTGCTCCAGAACGAAAAAAAAAAAATGATCCGTAATGGTTCATAATGGTTTTTGTTGGCATGCAAAGATTTTCTAAGGACAGCAATGATAAAAACATAGTATTTAATGTTCTCACTAATTGAATTACGAATTCTGAGATCATGTTCAATGCCATGAGTCAAGGCACTGAGCTTGATCTCAGAAATCATAATTCAATTAGTGAGAACAATAAATACTATGTTTTTATCATTCCTGTGCTTCGAAAATCTTTGCATGCAAACAAAAATCATTATGAACCATTACGGATCATTCTTTCTTTTTCGGCTCTGAGCATGGTGTCAGAAGCAGTACACCATTGAGTATACTCAGCGAAATGCGTGACCCCTGTTCCAATAAAAGGAACTTAAGTGAAGGTTAAAGCTTCGGTAACAAAGCGTTCTAACCATAGAAAATAAAACGATAAGGTCTTCAGCACGCATGCCCTGGGTTTTGCTACAATGCCACTCTGCTAGTGCATCGAGCGGCAGGCTTAGATTAGTGAAGCGCTCTACCAGCTATCGCTCGCGTTATCCCTGCCTCAGATACGCGCTAATGCTGACGTTGCCTGATGTCGGTTGTTCCAGATTCCTGACTTTCCCGTTGAACTGAAAACCGATAAAAAATATTTCGGTTTTACTTCGAAATAAAATGGTAACACTTCGTTACGTTTTCATTCCGGTCAAAAATATCTTTTTTTGTCATTTTTCATTTTAATTTCCATTCCATTTTGACACACTGAGCACTGCTATATCACCAAAAACAGAACACCAGAATCTGAGCTGATCCTTTTTGTTTCAAGGAGAATAAAATTCAATTCAATTCAATTCAATTCAATCCTTAATCCTAACCTGGGAATGATGTAGTAGAAACGTGACCTTATGTTATATGGTTGCGCTTGCACTGCAAAAGTGGTACACACAGAAACACTAACCTAAATGACGAAATAACCATACACCATAAAGTAATGTCATGCAAACTAGCCCCCGTTGAAGCACTCCAAGTGGAAATGAGTGTCAAGGTACTTAGAAATGTGTGTGATTTTACGTGTACTATAAGTACCAGAAGGCGTTCACATAGAGGAATTTTCACTGTGCAGAATTGCAAGCTCCCATGTATGTCTTGTGCACTTTTTATTTGCTACCTCTGAGCATAAGCCTTTGACCAGATGACATTGCACCCCTTGTACAGTGATAGTGCTGCAAAAGTGCATAAACCAAACCCATCTGGTGTTCTTGCTTGCACATCAGACATGAGGAATCTCGGGTATGCACTTTTCTCCCCACGTTGTTAAGCTGTGTCAAGTCGCAATAATTATACAGTTGAAAAGAACCATGTCTTGTTTCTCATGACCTCGTACAGTTCGTCTGAGAATGAATTCTCACTTGTGTCGTTTAGTCAGCTTAATGGAATCACTTCTTTCTGTGCTGCTGTAGCGACTGTACATTAGAAGCGAAAACTGTCTCCTTTGCCATAGAAAAGACAGTCTTTATATGAGAGGGTCACCTTGAGACCCCTGCTTGATACGCATTTTTGTGCAGCTTTTCACCTTCCACAGACTATGATGTCTTGGCAGAGGGACTATTATTATACATGTTAGCAACTCTTCTTTGTGTTTCTTTCTTTTTCTTTTCTTTATTTATTCTTTTATGTAACAGCAAAGCTGCAGCTTAAGAGTAATAGAATAAGTCGTAAATGTCCAGAGAAAAGAATTTTTTCAGAGCAGATGTTTGTGCCTAGTGCAAGGTAACTAAAATAGAGATCAAGGCAAAACTCAGTGGGGTATGCAGGGCAAATTAGTATGAATGTGTCATGTCAATTGGGAGCGTTATAGGAAATTGCAATTCTTACTAATTGCCAATGCAGAGGCTGGTTTGCAACGATTACTGTGAGATAACCAAGAAGAGTGGGAAGGAATGTTGAAGCAGCAGAGTGTGTAGCATATGCAGAAGTTACAAACATGTAGAGTAACAAACGTAAATCAAAATCGTAATGCTAGTTTTCCCCAAAAGAAGTTTCCCAAGCTAATCGTGGCAGATACTTTTCCAGCCATCAGATACAAGCCCAGTTTGCTTGTTTTGTGGCATGAAAAATTGTGGTAGTAGCTCTTGTGATGAAACCATGCAATAGAGAAGTCTCGGCATGGGCAGCTAGCACTCTTGTTTGAAACATGACTGGTGCTCCCATTAGTTGGGCAGTTGTGCAGTGAAGTGCACTTGTAAATTAGGAAAAGGGTCTATGAACAACAAATGATGAAAGCTAATTGCACTGTGAGAATTAAATGATTGGCTATAAAAGCAGCAAGTCAGATCTGGAAGAAGCTTTGCAAGGATATGGAGGACATGCAAAAACTACTAAAACATCTTATAAAAGCTCAAGTAGTTTTTAAACTGTTCCTGTAAGCACAGGAATAAAGGTCTTGGGGTGAGGCTTTGCACCGGTAGTTATATTTGAATCCCTGTACAAGATGTCAGCATGAAGAGTTGCTTTATGGTATTAAAGAAGCATAATCACATTAATCAGAATGGTGAGTACTCATTTGTGGCCGAGCAAAGATTACCTAAGCAGCACATGTTATGGCAATGAAATAGTATTCAGAGGACACAGTATGTCATAGTAGCATGGTGTACTTTTTGTTGGAAATTGTGGCAGGTCAGTCAGCTTTCCTTCCTTTCTTTTCCCAGTTCCGAAGTGCTTTTTTCTTCAATACAGTAGCATAAAATTAGAAGTGAAAAATGCTTCAGCCAAGGTTAAAAAGTTCTTGGCTTTTTGGCACCAGCTCAGTCTCTTCTTCAGGGTTGTGACTGAAGCGGCCGAAGAAATAGCGTCCTTTAAGCTCCTGTGTTCTTTGTGTTGTGATTGCTCCTCTTCGTAGCATCGTGACAAGTATGGGCATACACAGAAAGGAGTCTCCCCAACAACTGATTTAATTTTCTGCGAGTTTTGTTTAATGTGCCACGACTTAAGCTACAGTCTTCTGCCCGGGTAGGTCTCGTTGTCGGTCACAGAGGTGCCGTCGAAACCAATTGCATGGTCATGCTTCTCGCATTGGTGAGTGAGAGCTCCGCCCTGGACTTCAACTTCCCATATGTCATTCTCGTCATTCGCATGATTCTGTCAGGAAAGCTCTTGGTTTCACCAATGTAAGTAGCGGGGCAGGTAAAATGTGACACTTTGTAAACAATCCCCTGGCATTTACTCTTGGATATATACGGTCCTTCAGCCACAATAGCAATTGAGTCAGTGTTTACGCTCGCTTGTGCACAACCTTCATGCCTTCTTTTGCCAGCACCCTTGGAAGCTATTCTCTAATTTCAGAAACATGTGGAATGCCAAGGCAACCAATTGACTTTGTCGCCAGCAAAAGGGGGATTCTACAGGGGAAGGAGCGGTCGACCCTGTCGATTCTAGACCCAACAGATGACACCTTAGCGCTGCAGTTATGGTGCTTTCTTCTTTTCTCCTTCTCCTCTCTGATGTGCAGAGATTTTTTACACAAGAAAGAAGTGTGGAAACCACTATTACCCAAATATTAGAAGCGAGAACTGCTCTAGATAAGGTTAAGAAGTCGACAGACTGTGCTGCTTGTTAGTGTTATGTCTGAATGGAAACTACTTTAGGTTCAAGGGCGAGTTATACAAGCAAGCCAGTGGAACTGCGATAGGTGCAGCGAACCTCACAATGGAGCATATCAAAGGGACAGCGCTGTCATCTTTTGTTCACAAGCCGATGGTATTTGTCAGGTATGTTGAAGATTACTTTTACATCATGAAGAAGTGGACAGCTCTTGCCCATCTCAACTCCATGCCCTAGGCGATCCAGTTCACCATGGATTGGGAAGATGGCACCTTGTCCTTCCTGGATGTTTTGGTTCGGTGACATGATGAGTGGATGACTTCTGTGCATAGAAAGCTGATGCACACCTGCCGGTATTTGCAGTCAAACTTGTACACGTTACACAAAAAGAGTAACAGATTACAATTACTTCTTTAAAAAATGTAATCAATTATTTTAGTGGTACGTTCCTCCCTAATTTTATTACCATAGCAGAAATGCAACAAAAGGAACGAGCTAGCCTGACCCTATCAATGTGTTCTCTGCAGCCTTTCACACATTGTTTATCTTCGCAAAGAATTATTTATAAAAATTTTATTCGGTAAGCTTCCATCATTTTCTTGGGAGGACATCTGCACAGACACTGAAGACTCTCAATGTGTGCACTGGAGGGAATGGCTGTGTGGTAGTGTAGAAACACCTTGCTCAAAAGATTGTGGTTACTCAATGCTGCGATGCTCGAGTCTATTAGGCTGTCTGTGAAGCACAACGCTCCCAACATGGCCAGTGAAAAATGAAAAAATTGTATTAGGTGATCATGAATGTCTCAAGCGGCCATTGAAATGCTATTTTAATTTCATTGCCAACAACTCGTGGACCTCTTAATGCCCTTCACTTGTTAACCCTTTAGGCTGAAATACTAATTGTAACGGATGACAGAAAATGTTCACATTTCTTGAAAATCAACTGAATCTGTAACTCACTGTGATGCTCAATATTATTCAGCCCTAGAAATACCGTTCCTGTATTTCAATTCGAGAAATAGGTGCATATGGGTCGCATAGTGTCAAACCAATAGACACATATGAGCTGTACCACCAAAAACTTCTTTCTATAAATCAGAGGAGTCATGGACTGCGAAGTGTAGAATTGAGCAGCAGTTCTAACTGCCTATCCCTCTCTCCTGAAAGCGCTTTCAGGAGAGAGGGAGATAAATTTATCATAACACGTCGAACTTTCAAGAGAAGTGTGCAAATGTAAGCCTGCCATGTTCAGGTGACTCAGTCGTAGGTGCAAGATGCTGATTGTGGGAAGGAGGTAACCTATGTACATGTTTTCATCCCTTTGGACCCTGTTGTTCCCACCAAATTTAAAGGCTCAAAGTTGTGTTGCCTGTCGAAGCTTGTTTCATCAAAAGTTCAACTGATTACGTGGAATTGATTACTCAAAAAAGTAATTGAATTACAGTGAGCATTACAGAGTAAATGAAGTAATTATTAAATTACAAGTTTACCTATAAATGTGGTTGATCACAAGTAATTACATGTAATTCATTATGTACACGTCTCTTTGAAGTTCAGTTCCAACCATTGTGCAGCCCACAAAGCATTGGTGGTTTCAACGCTTCCATGAAAAAACGATCTGAACATCAGAGGACCGGAAGAAAAAAAGCCCCATAACTGCAGAACTAAGGAGAAATAGCTTCACCAAAGGCTTTGTTCACTGGGTTTGGCACTGGCAGGGTCCTCCACCCCTTTCACCCTTCCTTTTGCCAACGACAAAGGAAACGAAGAAAACCTGTTGCATCGGCATTTCATATGTTCCCAGAATTAGCGAACGCCTTTCGAGGGTGCTGCTGAAAGAAGGTTGCACACAAGCCAGTATCAACGCTTGCCCAGTTGCTCCCACGGCTGGAGGACCGTCCGTCCTTGGAAAATGCCAGGAGATTGTTAACAAAGCATTGTGCTCTAAGTGCTCCACCACTTGCATTGGTGGAACCAATAACATTTATGACAGAATCCACCAGCACAAGGTCTACATACGGAAACTCCTAGCCCAGTGCAGCACCTTTGTGACCGACACCGAGCCCAATCCTTGCTTGTTGAGTCATGGCGCATTCAAAATACTCGTAGCGACATCAATCGGTCATTGGGAATGCTCCCCCCTATGTACGCACACAGCCTTTGCTATGCTATGGAGAGGAGGAATCGCAACAAAAAGAATACAGGAGTCTAACGGACGTTGTTTCTTCAGCCACTTCGTCACCCCTTGAAGAAGGGACTGAGCTGGTCCTGAAACATATGGAACCTTTGAACCTTGGCTGGAGCAGTTTTCGCTTCTATTTCTCACCCAGCCAGATACATTTCTATTCAAGTTGCTTACCTTTAAGTAGTGCAATATAAATGACTCATTCCGCAAACTGAGCAGTTGCAGGACAGTCATAAAAACAAATCTTTTGAAAAGGATATTGAAGCACTTCTTCAAAATGCAGTGCTTTAACGTTTTGACTGAACGGAAATTTTATTTCTTATATGTAGGTCATATGCACTACACAAATTCTCTTCTATCTGAACTGATTTGCTCTGTACATTGCAGAAGTTTTCACCTAAGCATGAACAAGGTTATAAACTTATAGTCAGCAGCATTGCAGTTTGTCTTGCCGGGTGTTCATTTCTTCTGGAAAACTTGGCGAGGTATCACTCTCTGAGGAAAGTGCAATCAAACTAACATACTTAACCATTTAAGGATGGTAAGAAAAATGATAAAATTTTCCAAATAGATTGAGTTCTTTTTTGTTGTTGTTTCAAATGATTCTGTTGGTTATATATAGCAATACCAAGCAAAAGGCTTGTCATAATGGCAAAGCCTACTAGAAAAACAAATTTTTTAAACTGCAACAAAGTTTGGCTTCACTGCATATTGGAATTTTCTCATTTAAATATTTCAGCACAATGCACTTTGTCTCAAAAACACACTCACGTGAAGAAGCTGAGCTCTCCGCATTGCTGCGCTTTCTTTTCTTTTCAACATGACTTGAAGTGTTGACACTTCCCATGGAGGATGTCATTTTGAAGTAGATGACTGGCGAGATAACAAAACAAAAATCTAATTACTGTAAAATCCCAAGAGATAGCCCACCTAAAATTGGAAGAAAACCTATGAGGTGGTCTAACTTTCAGGTGGGTAACTCTCAGTTCTTTAAAGCGTGGAGCTTAGTCAGGGGCGGGTTATCTTTCGAGGTGCGACATCACTCGGGATTTCATGGTATGTTTACAACTTCATTCTTTAGAAGACTCCTTACACGATCTGATGTCATATATAAGGAGCACAGTGCAACAGAAGAGCTCAAATTTTGAGGGCTGCGTGAAAACTAACATTGCTAGACAAGTTGGGCTTGTCATCCATCTGTTCGCAAGTATAAGCTTGACGAGCTCAGCTTCCGTACAGAAAGGGTTAAACGGACAAAGGCTAGCTTGAACTGCTCTTGAAACGATTTTTGTCCAAGCTAAGAGAATCACTTGGACATAAGCAGTGTCTGACCTATCTTTCATACTGGAATTTTACGGCAGTGAAACATTAATGAGCCCCCCTCCAGGTATGGGCATTGTAGACAGATACGTTGTGGCGTACAGATGGCAGGGTGAAGATCATGTCTGTGAAGTACTACACCTGCATAAGCTTTGAAAAGAGCAAAAAATTCAAACAAAGCTCTCTCTGCATGCTCTGCTTCTCAAACAAGTCACTTGGCCCACCTGTAGGAAGACATCACACACAGTGTTTCAGCATCCAAACGTGCTCCCTGCAGCAGAAAAACAGCCAGAAACAATACGAGCAACATGAGCATTCCTGTGAGATGCAGAGCGCTCGAAACCACCTCTGCAAATATACTCGCCATGCAGCAAAAAAACATCATTATACAGATCCAACAGACATTTTGGAATCTATATGAAGCACACAAACACACACGCACACGCACACACACACACACCTAAAGTGTCATTACCAAAGCTTTGCCACCCACGTCATTTGAGGTTTCTTTTGACTTGACTCAACCTTTTTACTTAGTTTTATTGGGGCTAATAGCTTACTGCATTATTGTTGGCATGGACTCGCACGACATTTAATTCATACTTTGGCTTTATTTCTGCAAACCCTGACAATAGGAGGACAAGCACATTAGAAGCACCAGTGGTGGCTGCCTCATCCATAATTTCTCACTTCAACATTCTCAAATTTCAAGTTTCAACAAGTTTCAAATTTCCACTGTAAACACCATGCACATACACAATAAATTTAAATATATACACAGGACAAATTTCGTGACATTTTTGAAAGAGAGAAGGTAGCCAATTAATAATTATTTCTAAAGGTATGGATAGCCTATGCCCAGAGGATGAATATGTTGCTGTATGTTCACCTCACTTCAAGTTGCTTTGCATGCTTTATCGACCCCCCCCCCCCCCCACCGCCACACACACACAAAAAAAAAAACACTTGTCGACTTCAGTGACACCTCCAACAGCATCTTTTATCAACAGCATGTGAAATGTATGCGAGTGACGTGCGTCTCAGTATTGCTTCTCTTTCCACTAAGCAATGCCAACGACTCATGGAAAAAATTATAATAATTTACAACATTTATTAGGAATGGGAACATTGTCACTTACATGCGGAGGTCATAAATATATACAGGGTGTCCCAATTAACTATCATGCACCAACATTTAAAAGAGCAATGTGTTACTCAAAGAAAACCTAGTGTATATATTTTCCAGTACATTGGAGTAGCTGCCATTAATGTTTTAGTTACTGAGATTTAATTAGGGGATTGTAATTAATTATCTAACTCGATACATACTATCCTAATTGTCAAAGTGTCAATAAGGCACTTGTAGGCACAGCCAAGGGACATCTAACTGTGGTATTTTCAGCGACGTACTAATTGTGTACTAATTTTTTCTGACAGATAAATAAATCCCACGAAATATGAACAATACCACTTGAATGCGCTCCCATCCGCATCATAAAGCAGCACCCTCGAAGAGGCTCCCTCCGAGTTATCCAGAACAAAATAAAGGAAATAAAACAAAAACATTGTGAAAGAGCTAGTGCCTTACCTGCCGCACCCCTGCCGAAGTAACACGTCGCATTTGGCGTTAGTTGGTAACAAGCTGTGATAGCTGTTGTCTTCGCTTAGATAAAGTGCACGAATGCTTTTTTTTTTCCACAAAACCTATCGCCATAAAAGCGAATTGAGAACATCAGTGCAAAGGTTTAAAGGTGTGTTTTGTTTTATCCCAGTCGCCATGTCTTTCTCTAATGAGCAAAAGGTAAACATGATCCTTGCCTTGGCACCTGCAAATGGCAACGAGAGGAAGACCAAAAATACATATTTGTCACGGAAGTGTGACAGTAGACCAAACACATCGACTATCATCAGGCATTATGAAAACCTGAGACAAACCGGCAGCTTCAAGAAACAGCGGTGGAGGACTCCATCTTTGAGTCGTAGCCTACGCACGGATGTTCTAGCATTTATGGCCTCAAACCCCCATGCTAGTGTGCAGGACGTGGCCGCCCAGGTACCAATTTCGAATTCACCAGTCTGGAGGATTCTAAATGACGCCCTTTCACCCGTACCACCTTAACCAGCACCAATGCTTGGAAGATAGGGACCTGTAGAATCGTCTAGATTTCTCAAACTGGCTCCTCACAAAAGCCGATGGGTTGCCAGACTTTTTGAGCAACATCATGTTTACAGATGAAGCCAATTTTCGTAGAAATGCCTAGGTAAATTTGCGTAATGCACACTGTCGGAGGGACTCCGATCCACACTGGGTAAAGCGCAATTGGCACCAGTACCAGTGGTCACTCAATGTGTGGTGCGGAATTTACGCCGGGGCTATAATCACTTCCATCTTCTTCGATCACACACTGACTGGACAGTGTCACATAGACGAAATCCTTCAAGGAGTGGTGGATGAGTTTCTCAGTTAAGTCCCGCTGTCACGTATTCCACCGCTGTAGTATCAGCAAGATGGGGCAGCCGCACACAGCAGCAGCCGAGCACGAAACTGACTGGATGTTACTTTTCATGCGCAATACATTGAAAAGCACGGGCCTGTAAATTGGCCGGCTAGGTCACCTGACCTCTCTCCACTCGATTTCTTTCTTTGGGGTTATGTCAAAGATTGAGCCTAGATGATCGAGACGAACTTCAGATGAGCTCAAGGCAAGGATAATGAATGTCTGCCATAGAATTTCGATGTCGGTCATCAAGAAAGCCACTGAAGATGTGACAATTAAAGTGGACTCAGTACTGTGTAGCTGCAAAAGGAGACCTATTCAAATACATCCTCTAGGCAGCAGCTGGTGTTCAACGGCACTTATGAATTCATTGATAATAAGGGCACACTGAAATCTGATGGTTTTTTGTTTTTTAAGGCGGAAGCCTTTCTAGGCTCATGGTGAAGTTTGTGTAAGCAGATGTGACTGCCGGAGTGTCCGCCGAAGCGTCATCACGCCATATGAAGATAGATTAAAGAATGAAAAGTTATTGACAGTGACAGTTATTTATTTATTTATTTTCAATACTGCTGCTCTCCTTCAAGAGCATGACAGTTGGGCAGTACAATAATTCAGCTGTACAGTGCAAGGAAATCAAAAGTATAGGTTAAACAAAAAAAGATAACATAAGCAGTGCAAGTTATACATATTATACAAGTAAACCATGTTAAGATCAAATGGAATAGCAAATAATGAAAAAAAAAGCAAGAGGCTTTATATTGATGGCACAGGTATCACTAGGGGCAAGTAATAAAACGGAAGTAACTAAATTGTAACTATGATTTGCATTGTAACTATGAAGTAACTATGATTTGCATTGGACAAACTTTAATAAAGGTCCCGCAGGACGCACGTAAGCGTGCAGTGGGCATCTCCCATGCAGGGACTGACAGGGAGTACGTGGCGGCCGCTGTGTGATCCTGCTATGAGTGTTTGAGAATCATTATGAGAAACGAATGAGCTGTCATAAGTGAGGTTTATTAAAATTTCCTAACGAATAAAGCAATCTGTGCTGGTGTCCCTGCATGCATAGGTACTGTCATTCACACAGAGTTTTTTTCTATTTGTGAGATAAGTTCTGATAATGATTCAATGTTGGTTATAGTAGCATTAAGTTGGTTCCATTCTGCTGTTGCGAGCGAGAAGAAAGAATACTTAAACGTGTCATTTTTACATACGTATTCTGTCAATGTGTGCACAGGCTTGTTACGTGTAGTTCGAGCCTCGGAGAATAAAATGTATCTGGTGGTATCTATCCTATAGTTATTTTTTATGAGTTGAAATAAGAATTTCAAGCGAGCGTGTTTCGCTCTT
The DNA here is from genome assembly GCF_038994185.2 of Dermacentor albipictus. NCBI lineage: Eukaryota > Metazoa > Arthropoda > Arachnida > Ixodida > Ixodidae > Dermacentor > Dermacentor albipictus. The sequence goes on along the minus strand of NC_091822.1, from coordinate 202,496,115 downwards.
GTGGATAGTGTACGCAAACCAGACTGGGTTATAAGATATGTTGGCGAATCTGTACATTTATATTTGCTGTGGATGAACCTCGCAGCTTTCCTTTGTATCTATTTTAGTTTGGTTATGTTAGTCAGTGCACGCGGATTTTTGTATGTTTATTTGCATCTGCCATTTAGAGCACCAAATCAAGCTACACACCAAGAACAGGCGGAATATCCCAATAGTCAACCAGCTCAAAGTGCTGGGTCTGGTAATCGAGAACAAAGGCACAAATAGGGAAACCGTAAAGAAATTAGACACAAAGGTAACAAACACCAAGGTATGAAGGAAGAAAGTATCATACGGCTTATACAATCATTCGTAATCAGTCAGATCACATACATAGCAGCCTTCCACAATTGGTTTGCAGCTGAAAAGCGTAAAATTAACATCGTGATAAAAAAAGCATACATACTAGCTCTAGGGATTCCCATCAGTACGAGCACGGATCTCTTGCTAAAGTTAGGACTCCACAACACACTGGACGAACTCACAGAAGCACAACAAACATCTCAAGCAGAGAGACTAACCAAAACCAAAACGGGACGGCATATACTAAGCGAACTAGGAATGAATTATCACAATCTATACGGGGAAAAGAGGACGATAACGAGAGAAATTCGTGACAAACTCCTAGTACCAAATATACCCAAGAACATGCATCCAGGTTACAACGACGGCAGACGCAAGAGTAGAGCAGAGAAAATTATCCGAAGCTTTGGGTCAGACGACAGAGCAATCTTCGTAGACGCGGCTGAATAGCCAGACAGAAATAGCTATGTAGCAGTAATCGTAGATCACACCCAAAAACCCCTTACAAGCGTATCAGTTAATACCAAACATTCCGAGACCGCAGAGGAGGTAGCCATTGCACTAGCATTGGTCTCCACAGATGCTCAGTACATCATAAGCGATTCTCAAGCGGTCATTAGAAATTATGCAAAAGGCAGGATCTCTCCTGAGGCATGGCACATCATCAGAGTCAATGAAGCGAAGTTCTCCGATGCAGAGAAGAACGGCAGGCAATTGCTCTGGTTCCCAGCGCATACGACTCCAGACATTCCCGCAGTCAACCTCAACGAGGTAGCACACCGCGAAGCTCGAGGTCTTACTCGCCGAGCTGAGCAAAGAGTGACTTCCATCGGTCAGGAGAACGCGGAGGAGGAAATCTGGAGAGAAAAAGATATATTAACAACATTTTGTGATATTACCAAATTCTATCAAAATCGAAGGCGAGTATTACCACCGCCTCACACTAAACTGAACAGAGCTGAGTCCGTTACTTGGAGGCGACTACAAACAGAAACTTATACGAGTCCCGTGCAACTAAAAACTTTCTACCCCGATATATACGAGAGCGATATGTGCAAGCTATGCAAGTCTGTTAGAGCCACCCTTCAACACATGTTGTGGGGATGTGAAATATACCAAAATAAAATGGCAGTCTCCCCAGAAAATCTACGGGCGCGGTGGTCGGCCGTGCTGCTCAGCTCAGAACTCCAAGACCAACTTTGGGTTGCCAGCGAGCCAAGGAAGCCGCACGGGAGCAGCAGCTCCCAGTGGCCATCTAGGCGGCCCCAGGCCCGGGCCTCCCAATCGCCGGATTCCAAATAAAGTTATCACATCACAATTAGCTATGTCAGCTAGAGAATCGTTTAATTTAATATCATCATTGTAATGATTAATTTCTCTATATATGACGCAGTCTACCGCGAATAGTTTTATATTGCAATTGATGTTAGCTGTGATATTGTTAATATAGAGTAAGAAAAGCAATGGTCCGAGAACAGACCCTTGGGGGACTCCAGATGTTACTGCGACTGTGTTAGAAAGTGTTTTTTCGTAAACCACAAATTGCGAGCAGTTACTAAAGAAACCTTTTATCCAAACAGAAAGTTCTCCTATACTAAGGACATTTTCAACTTTAGCTATTAATTTGCTGTGACATACTCAGTCGAAAGCCTTAGACAAATCGAGTAGAATCAAGTCAGTTTGAGTGCGGTTATTAACTGTAACAGCAAGATTGTGGACTAGTTCTGTTAAGTTACTGTCGATAGACCACTGCAAAAACCGTGTTGGCTGGAAGAGAATAAATTAATGCACTCCAGGAATACTGTCAAGTGCTTTAAGATTATGTGTTCGAGAAGTTTACATGATGTACTAGTTAGTGAAACGGGTCTGAAATTTGAAGGTAATGTTGTGTCACCTCCCTTGTGGATCAGGATTAACTTTGCGATTTTCCAATCATGAGGTTGTTGTGAAGTCAAAAGTTATTTCCGGAAAACTAGGCCAAGATATTTACTACACCACTCTGCATATCTTTTGATGAAAGTATTAGGTACATTGTCGGTGCCACTACCTTTCTTGGGGTCAAGTTTGAGCAGTAGATTGAAAATACCAGCATCCGTAATGTCTAGTTCATCGATTTTCGTGTGATGTTGCGTTACAATTGCGGGAATGATATTATCATCTATAGTAAATACTGACTGAAAAACATTGTTATATGTGTTAGTCTTAACAGTTTTTTCTTCGGGCAGAGAATGCGATGTATTTTTATTAGCACGAAAGTACTTCCAAAACCTCTGGGGGTGATTAACAAGAAAATTAGGTAGTGTTACATCAAAGTAGTGCTGTTTAGCACATTTAGCTTTAAGTTTAAATTTTGCAATGGCGTCCAGTAATTTCTGAATTCTGGATTCTCCCCTGCTTCTTTTTTAAATGATTTATTTATTTATTTATTTATTCATTTATTTATAGATACTGCAATCTTTTACAAAATCTTAGCAGGGTGGGAATATACAAGTATGTTCATATTCATACAAATGTACAGTTCAAGCAATCATGCCGACGCTTGAATTTAACGTAGCAAAAGGACAGAATGGATGAAAAACTGAGCAAATAAACTATGTATGGTTGAGTCATGAATGCAGTTGCACATGAAAATGGGATAAAGAATTTAGTGTAATGACTAAATCATGAAGTTTATTCCAATCAACTATTGTTCTTGTAAAATAAGAGTATTTGAAGCAGTTGCTATGTGGTGTTAACGGGGTTACTGCTAGGGAGTGTTTATGATGAGTAGCATAACCATTTAAAAGTGCTAAGATGTGCGAGGGATCAATATGGTAGTGGTCATTCATTAGCTGAAAAAATAATTTTAATCAGGAAACAAGATTTTGTTCTGTAATACAAGAGAAACCACTACATTTAAGGATATCTGTTATTGAAGTTCGACCATAAGAATTGTAGATAAATCGGACAGCTTTTTTTGAATTCTTTCTAATTTATCAATATTTGTTTTTGTGTAGGAGTCACAAATGATTATTGCATATTCTAAAGTAGGACAAACTATTGTATTATATGCCAGGAGGTGGACAGCTGGTGTGGAGAAATTTAGCGACCGTCTTAGTATGAACAATATACGAAGACAATTAGCCATTACAATGTCAGTATGTTTTGAACAGGAAAGATTGTAAGATATGTGTGTACCCAGATATTTACAGTGAGATACTTTGGAGATATAAGTGTTCTGGGCAAAATAGTGGAAGAGAAGGGGCTTTTTCCTTAGTGTTATTCTCGTGAAGATGGTTTTTTCATAGTTAATAGCCATTTTCCATTGATGACACCATGCAACTATTTTGCCAAAGTCACTATTCAGCCTGATTTGATCTTGGGGCGAGTCAGTTTTGTCATATAGTATACAGTCATACGCTTAAAGTTTAATTTTGACAGATAGATTATTGCCAATGTCATTTATATAAAGCAAGAATAAGGGGAGGACCAAGCGCGGATCCCTGGGGAATGCCAGAAGCAACAGGTAATGTGGTGGAGGAAGTCTGGTTTATCCTAACGAATTGGAAATGATTGGTTAGGTACGCTTGTATCCATTTTAATAGCTTATCATTTCTAAGTGTAAAACTTAATTTGTAAAGTAATTTGCTTTGGGCTACTTTGTCGAATGCTTCACTGAAATTCATGAATAAAGCGTCGGTTTGTTTTCTATTATTTATTGTGTTGGCAAAATCGTGAATTGTTTCTACTAACTGAGTGTTTGTGGAAAAGCCCTGCCGTAATCCATGTTGAGCGTTTGTCAATACACAATGCTTATCAAGGAAACCGATTACATGCTTATAGATTATGTGTTCGAAAATTTTGCATGTTGTTGAAATCAGAAAAATTGGTCGATAGTTTTTTATACAATTCTTGTTTCCCAATTTATGTAAGGGTTTGATTATTGCTGTTTTCCAGTCATCCGGAAGCATGCCAATAAACGTTGTTGAAAGTCAGCGCTTGTGGTGTCTTCTTGTCTCGTCCCTTGTCTACATTTTGCGCTGTTACTAGCAGGATGGAAAACCAACAAGCCCAAGCTGCTATTCTAGCCATGCTGAAGTGATTTACTAAACAAAATTTCTAAGTATTTTGCACACCACTCGGCATAGCGTCTTAAGAAGGCGTTTGGTATGCCATCTAATATTATAATAGAGATTATAATATATCTAACGTTATAATAGAGATTGATAAAGCTTGAAAATGACTAGTAATTACTAATAATAACTACTAATGACTCTGAAATGACCAATATGTCTAACGATGGTTTGTAATGACCACAATTGATTAGAAATTTCTAATGACTAAAATTACTACTAATGACTATGAAATGGCCAATATGTCTGATAACGGCTTGTAATGACCACAATTGATTACAAATGACTAATTACTGCTCACTAGTAAGCATTTTTAATGACTCAAATGAGTTGTATTGACTATGAAATGACCAATATATCTAATGACAACTTGTAATAACTACAATTGATTAGAAATGACTAAGAATGCTTACGAATAACTAATGACTACGAAATGACCCATATGTCTAATGACTAATTGTAACAGCTACAATTGATTAGAAATGATTAAATATGCTTAGTAATGACTAATAATGACTTGTAATGACTACTGATGACTATGATATGACCAACGTGTCTAACGATGGCTTGTAATGACCACAATTGATTACAAATGACTAGAAATGTTTAGTAGTGAGCAGTAATGACTGAAATTACCTGTAATGACTACAAAATGACCAATATGTCTAACGACAACTTGTAACGACTACAATTCATTAAATATGACTAATAATGACTACTAATGACCATGATATGACCAACATGTGTAATGACAGCTTGTAATGACTATAATTGATTACAAATAACTAAAAATGCTTAGTAGTGAGCAGTAATGACCAAAAAAAGAGAAAGAGGAGGGGCAAATGATAAGAGGAGGAAGAGAAGGCTTTCGCCGTTCACCTCTTAAGAGAGATCTTAAGAGACCCTGTAATTTTTTTGTGCAGACATCCCGATGGCCAATTTGGCTCATTTAGAAGCGATACATTTAGTTTCTTGAATGCATCGGTTTTGCTTTTTCTCTACACATGTTCTTGCAGCACGCATACACTCGTGAAAACTAAAACCGTCACTTTAATTCGGCTTTGGTCCAGAGTAAGTTTCTGGCACAAAATATAGCTGCACACGCACTCATTCGATGCGTTGCAAGCAAAGCCGGGATTTTTAAACATTCTATGCCTATCACATTGCTTTTTGAATTTCGTGCATGGTCAGAGCGGCGCTTCGGCTGCGTTATCGAGGGGCTTTTGTTATCAGTGTGATTAATCGGCCTTGAGAAATGGATAATAAGTGTGACGTAGAAATGAGAAGAAGGAATAGCTGCGAAGCCACGAAGCCTGCTGTTGGTGCTCCTTCCATACCATGATCAAGGTGATGATGCGCCGTCTCTTCAGGGTTGCCACAGGCAGTACAGTTGCTTTCAATCAGCTTATTTGAGCGTGCTGCTTTTGATGCAGGTGGGAGCGCAGTCACATGCAGTGGCGTAGCTAGGTCGTCTGGCACCCGGGGCCCTTAGCTCTTCTGTCACACTCCCCCCCCCCCTCGGGTGTAGTCGAGGAAGGCGAGGATATCGACAATTTTCGTGTGTCTTCAGACGTATATGACACCCCCCCCCCCCCCTCCTCCTGGCCCCGTGCACCCGGGGCCCACGGCCCCCCAGCCCCCCCTGTTGCTACGCTACTGGTCACATGGTATTTTTCATATTTTGTGAGGTTTCTTTGCCAGTCGGACAAAATTGTGCACAATTAGTACGTCGCTGAAAGCACTGCACACTTAAATTAAAATTCCTTGTTGCTTGATGGTCTTTATCACTGCATAGGGCCCAGGAAATCTTGACTTTGGTCAATCTAAACTCTTTCGGACTAAAACTATCTCCAGAGTCTACTACAGGCACCTTCGAGCTATGTCACAGATCGTAGTGTCTCTTCATGGTTGATCTGTAGCGTGTAAGCTCCTTTTCCGTCTTGCGCATTTCCTGTGGATCTACTTTTCCAACGATTCCAAGGTCATAGTCTGCCAGTAGCCAAGTAGCCTCGCCTGATGCAGCAAAGTTAGGCATGCATCCTAATCCCATGGTATGAGAATGGTTGTGGTGCTTGACTGCTGCTTCCCAGTTCCATCCTCCATGGAAATCATGGTAAATTGCGATGAATGTTTTCAAGTCCCAAATGAGCCTCTCAGCTAGGCCATTTCCTTCTGGATTGTAGAGGGCGGCAAATATCATGGGCCCATTCTTGAAACTTCTTACTGCAGAAATCTGGCCTGTTGTCGGACACCACCACCTTGGTGTTCTTGAACATATTTCGCTCCAGTAATGTCAAAACAGAATTTGTGTGTTCCTTTCTTGGCTTTGCACCTGCCATGCGTGTGCATTCATATATTGCAACAAGGAATGCTTGAGTCTTACTGACTCCCTCGCTTCGCTTTTTATTTCGGCAAAGTCTAGATGAATTACTTCAAATGGTACTTGGGAATGATCAGCAATGACCACTGGATTCCCTCCTGGACAATACTTGGCCTTGTTAATCTGGCACTAGTGACAGGTTTTCACGTAGTTCTTGATATCTTCCTTCATATTTTTCCATGTGAATCGATTTTTTTCCAATAAGTTTTCCAAAATCAGTCATGCCCTCCTGACTCTGGGCTGTCATGGTACAGCTTCAAAACCTTTTTCACCAAAGTATGCAGAATTTGCCATTATCACAAGTAAAATCTTCGGTGCCTTCCCACAAGCTGTAAATGTGTCCATGATTGGATGTGCTCACTTCTGTGACGTGAAGCCTGGAAAGAGCATCTGCGTCAGGGAGCTTATCACCAGGCTTACATCGAAAGTGAACTGTTGTATTTCACTGATCCAATGTGCCACCCTGCCCTTAGGCTGGGTTAATCCCAAGAGGCTGTCAGTGAAAAGCCGTAAATGACAACCCTCTATGTAGCTTCTGAAATACCAAAGTGCCATCACAACAGCCAGAGCCTCTTTTTCTGCGGTCGTATAATGTTCTTGAGCTTTTGAGAATGCAGCAGAATAATAGCCGATCACTTTGAGTTGGCATCCTTGCTGTTCCTTTCAGTCTTGTTGATATAGAAAGGCTTGTTGAAGTGAGGTAGCACAAGCACAGGATCCGACGATTAGCTTCAACAAGGTACTTGTACGCTTTTTCGTACTCTTGATTCCACATAAATGGCACATCCTTTTGCATCAGCTCGTGTTCATCGTGTTCTCGTGAGCATCGTGTTCAAGCATCCTGAAATTTCAATGTGAATGCCGTTTTCCCTTTCTCTCGTGGTGACCGTGCTCCAAACCGAACGGTGACGTACTAGTGTCCCTGCGCCTACGTATTAGTGTCCGCATTGTGATGTCGCTCGTGGTGACGTGCGACTTCGAGAATTATTCAAGGCAACATCTGTTATTTGTGTGATCTATTGCTTGAATTGATGAATTGAAGTTTAGAGAAATAATAAAACACACAAATGGGATGTCTGCATGTTTTTTGTTTTACTTCGTACCGAAGCAAGAAATGTACTTCTGCTTCGTCTGCTTGTTCGCACGGTCATGCAGTCACGTGCGCAGGTACCAAAACTACCGTGCCATTTTTTACCGTGTGGAATCAAGCATGTGATCATGCGCTGTGATCTGCTTGTTCTGCCTCAGTACTTGTGTAGCACTGAATTATACCGCTAGTCATTTGTCCTTGTGCTCAGGGCGCAAAATCGTGCGCTGGGTGAAACCAGACAATCATAACAACTCGTGCGCAGTGCCGTAAAAAAAAAAAAAGGGAAAGCGAGGAGAAAAAAATTGAAGGCAGGGCCCATGACGTATGCGTCACACGATCCTCGAGGTCTGGTATGAGAGAACGCAGGAAAGGGATTTCACTTGTGGAGGCTAGAGTGGAGCTAAAAGCTGTCACGCTATGCAGTGGAGCTCGCCTTCTGAAATAATGGGTTTGCGGCACTGAAATATTTCCATCTCGGCTATTCATGAGCCAATTTGAAAATTTTTCGCGGCAGAACGCTCCCTAGAGGGCACATAACTTCCAGCGTGTAACCAAAGTTTGCTATGAGGCCTGGTAAGGGGCCTTTTAATGAATGCATGGAAATGACTGGCGAGTCCAAGGAAAACACGGAGTGAGTGTAGACCATATGGCTTGATGAGCTTCTTCATCCTTTGTACAGACTCCTCTTTTGTTGTTTTAGCTTTACCATCAAAAACTCTTCCTAGAAAGACAACATTTGTCTGAAAAAATTCACTCTTGTTCTTGTTAATCTTTGACTTGCTGAGGGCTTCTAACATGCACGAAAGGTGTTTTTCATGTTCTTCTCTTGTATGCGAGTATATGATGAGGTTGTCAATGTATATGTTACAAAACATTACCAGGAACTCGTCAAGAATCCCATTCAGCATTTTCTGAAACCAAGCTCCAGAATTCTTCCAACCGAATGGTAACTGGTTGTACTCATACGCATCGAAAGGTGTTACAAAAGCAGTGTACTGCTTGCAATCCTTTTGTAGTGGCACCTGCCAGTATCCTTTACAGAGGTAGATCGGAGATAAAAAATTTGATCCTATAGTTTCATTGATGAGCTCGTCTATTCGGGGCATGGAAAAAGGAAACAAATCAGTCTGGCCATTTATCTGCTGGTAATCTGTGCAACGGTGAAATGAGCCATCGTCGTCCGGTACTACGGTGATTGCTGACGCGAAGGTGGATGTTGAAGGCCTTAAAATACTGGCATTCAGCATTTGCTGAAATTCTGCCTTTAGCCAGATCTTTTCCTCATGGGAGAGACTGTACGATTTATTACACACTACTGTGACGTCACGAAGCTTAAAAGGTACCTTGAGTACATGTGCTGCTAGCGGGTGCATCTCAACACAAGTAAGATTGGGAAAATTTGTCAGTATCTTATCAGCATTTCTAACTCTTTGACGTGAATTTTCAATTCCACACAAATTAGGCTTAAATGATCTGTCAGCGGTCCCTCCGTCTCTCCAAGAAATATTCATCTTCAATCGCTACATATAAGGTCTACATAAAATAAACATAAAGTCAACACCCGGCATGACAAGGGCATCTACTTTCAGATGATGTCCACCAAATCCAACTTCTACTTCTGTCCAATGTTGCAACCTTCTAGTTTTTTCATCGTAGCTTTGAACACTAACTATTCTTCCTTCATACACCTTGCTTGGTTGGACAAGTTCCTGATTTACCAGGCTTACGGATGCTCCGGTATCAACCAGGGAGTCCGCACTTTTTCCATTTACCATCATTTTAAATAAATAAAAGATTTGATTTCAAAAGTTATACCTTTTCCATCATTTCACAATGGTCAGACTCAGTATTAAAGTATTCTACCGTTTCACCATGTGCGTCAATGCTCAGTGGTAGAGTACTATGCCTTTTGATGGGACCGTCAATCAGACAATCGCTGGACACATAATTAAGGCAAGCAAGTAAGTCATCTGTGGAGGTTGTACAGTGTACACGAACCTCTCTTTGCAATTCATTAGTCATGCCTTGAATTATCAGCGGAAGGATTGCAGAGTCCGGTAGACTACGATCGGCAATGTAGAGTAAATGTCTCTTCGCGAAAAAATAATCCATGACTGTCCCTTCTCTTTGTCTGAAAGCTATTACGTCGTCCCATCTGTGAACCAGATTTCGCTCAAAGGCGGAAAGAAAACTGTCTTTCCATTTGTGCCATGAATCAAGGCATTGGCTTGCGATTCGCATGTCCCACCATTTTCTGGCATTGCCAGGTAAAAAATGGCGCATGTTACACACTTTGTCGCCCAATAATATCCAGAGGTTTTACTCACATGCATATTCATAAAATCTGAGCCACAAGTTGATGGTATTGTACGCCCTATCGAAACTGTCAGGCTTAATCTCTTCTCGGTATGGTTTCTGTGCTCTTAGTAAGTCGCAAACTGCTTCGAGAATTAGTCGCTGTTGCTCATCTGCGTGGTCTGCTGCTGCAACAGCGCTTGTAACAAGGCGTTATTAGTGTGCTCAGTCTCGTTCTTGGAATCTATCCCTGAATGTCCCGGAAACATAATCTCAAATTCAAACATAGAAGCATCAATTCGTGCCGCACCTTTCTCAACGAGGGCCGCTTCGCTCAGTTGACTCTTCTCAGTGATGCATGAAGCAGTTCCGATGAAGTTGCCGATTCCTGAAGAAGCACTTGGTCTTCGCCATCAAGCAGGTAGGTCCTCACGCCCATCTATTCTTACCAATGCTATTTCAAGCCAGATGGTTGGCTGCGCCAAATATAAAGTATGAGTTAAAATGCACTCATTTATTTACAGGGATGCATGATGATGATGATGAAGCCTCAGTTAATGGCACAAACCCACTGAGGGGGATAGGCCACGAATCGGGTGGTAATATGATACATCTTGACCATTTCTTTCTCTTCTTCCTCTTCCTGTTCTTGTCTCTTCAGTCTTCTTCTTCGTTGGAACATCACATGTATATACAAAAGTGTGCAGTTAGACCTGATGTAGACTTTGAGGTGTCTATAAGTTGGATACAACTTTAGAAAAAAGGGGAGGCCCCGCCCAGATGACCGAAGGGCGACGTACGATTGCCTCCACGACTAAAATAATCCCTCTAAAATAATCGTGCTTCTGAAACGCGCAATTCTCGGCATAAATAAAGACTCTTGTATTTTGATGACTGGTTTAGTAGAGCTCTCATGTGCTACAGCACATGCCGGATCGCGACGGAAAAATAACCCCGTGCCTTGAACGCTGCCCGTTGTCTGCTCTTTAGCTTATTGCAAGTGACGAAAGTAGAAAGAGCAGCTCTGCATGGCTTTTGCACTTGTTTACATGTACGCGGCATATATACTACTCCTGTTCCAAGCTTCAAATGATTCAGTTGATAGTGAATAGGTATATATAAAACAATGCATTTATCACAGCCATTACAAACTCAAGATGCTCGGTGTCAGCGAAAGCACAGTGTTCAAGGTGAGGAGGGAGGTCAAAGCTTCGCATATTTCGGGTGGCAAACTGTCGACGCCCTCGCGAAAGCGCCCACAAAATGCGGAGAAAAGAAGATGCAGCACGAAGTACTACACGTTGTGCGCGACAAGGTCGTGTGCACGATTTCTTTCGCCGCAACAAGATACCGACGGTCCTGATCACTAACGAGTTCTCGGAGCGTATATGGTGTTATGTTTGTGCCCTGGGATTTGCCTGACGGAAGGCCAGTGCTATGGGCACGTTGCAAGTGCTAGGCGGCGCCCTGTCTTCCCGACCCCTAGCGCCATCTGACGAATAGTTGTGCGAATGTGGTAGGATTACTCACAGCGTCAGCAGCCCACGCTGCGTGTTTGGCGTCCTGTGAAACGGTAGCGATGGCGCGAAACGGCGTGCCAATATTAATTTTAACCGGGTTTCGGGAACTACAAGATCTTCATAGCTTTTTTCGTGAAAAGAATTTAAAGAAAGGAAGTCGTCTATTTGAAGTGGGGCACGTCTACGACGTGAGGGAAGTGTTGAACACGGACTGATCAGAAGTGACTGCTAGGTTTATTTTGCAAACGAAAAATAATGCACCAGCGAGAGGCGTGAAGCTCAGCGTAAGTTACTTCGTTATCTACAGTGTGGACGCATGAAATTGTAGGTCAAATTGATTCTTGAAGATTGGCGACAGCAGACAAATCCTAGCGGGGAGCTGCGATTGCCGTGCTGGCATCACAGGGAAGTGCAAGGACGCCGCGGTAGTTTCCCTGTACATACAGGACGGCAAATACGAATCCAAAACATCTCATCTAAGAACGTCGGGCGTACGAACGACTCGTAAGACCTACCAGAGGTATTCTAACGTTGCTCTCCCCAAACACAGAAAAGGGGATGAACTTACCAGTTGTGTTAGACTACGCTGGGAAAATATTTTCGCCCTAGTTACTGGAAGTGCGATACTTTTATGTTGCGATTTTTCAGTGCGTGCAAAGGAGGTTCCAATAAACCACGTTGTCAAAAATTTTGGTGATCTCATCTGCCCCTTCGTTGACATGCTGGGCGCAGAAGGGTGTATGCCAGCTCAGCCGGCTGCAACCCCTCCTCAAATCTCTTAGCAAGCCCTAGCACTGTTTGAATGGGAGAGGATTGGGAAAGAGTTCCACAGCTTTACTGCGGTACAGTGTAGGAACAAACTACTTTGTTTGATGCATATCCTGGTACGCACTGCAGGTAGTGGCGTAGCAGGGGGGGGGGGGGGGGGGGGGGATGTCATATACGTCTGGAGACACACGGAAATTGTTGATATCCTCGCCTTCCTCCAATAAACTAGAGCTCGGGGGAAGGGGAGGGGCGGGCAGAAGACCTATGGGCCCCGGATGCCAGACGACCTAGCTACGCCACTGACTGTAGGTGTCCGTTGCTGCCATCATTGCTGTAAAAGCAAAGAATTTAGCGTTATAACGCACTTGGCATAATGCCGGAACATAAAACAGCTTATGCCGTCGGACAAGCGCTATCCAGTGTTGACGCCGTTCGGCTTCATACGGTCGACTTGGAAACCTGTAAAACTTTGTTCCTCATGAGTTGGTGTACGTGCTGTTGCAGCCCACTACTCAATAGCTCGGATTGCACTTCGGCATTGCTCAGAAAAGGCAGCAGCTACGCGCGAAGCAGTGCACATACAGGCTTTCCGAACACAAGCGGGCCAGTCGTAAGCACAACGTAAGCACCAACGTAAGCACAATTATTCACCCTGAGTAGCTCTGCTAGCATTGGTGGTACTAAAAATGCTACGTGAAGTTGAATGTGTTTTATTGAGGCAATTATTTAATTCACAAGCCATCGGCATAGTGATGGACGGCCAGGTTCAGACAATGACATTTGTGAAGTAATAAATGGTGAAAGTTGCAAAAGCTCTCAGTGCACTGCTTTGCTGGGCTCCATTCACTGAAAAATGTCTTTGCAATGACGAAAGCGTCAGACAGGAACTGACTCCCCACTGCACAATGTTATTCGTGTTGAAAACTTTTACCCTATGTGATGGGCAGCAAAATCGCCTGTTTACTAAGACTGAATGCATGAAAAATGCAACAGCATAGAAAGGTGTTGCTTTGCAATATGCAGCCTTTCATGTGCACTTCTGGCGAGCTGCCACATGTACTGATGCATAAACATGAACAGAAGTAAGAGGCAAAGTTGCTGTGCAACCACATTACGCTTTTAAGAAACTGTATCTCTAAACCTTTCTGTTTTCATAGGTGATCAAAATTTGTTTTGAGCAAGTTGGTTAATCACATTGCAGCAACAACACAAGAAGCAAGGACAGAAAACACAGCGGGACAGAAAACACAGCGAGTAGGCAGATTGAGAAGACGAGGTAGACCAGTAAGAAAGGTTTTAATGAGATGGAAGAGGCCAGCCCTGCAGTGTAGGATTTAGTGCTTTCAATGAGATGCGTTAATGAAAATGTGTAAAGACTTTGCTAAAAGAAAACTAGCAAAAACAAATGCTAATATAAAATAAAGGGACAGAAATAAGAGTAAGCGCAAACATGCATGGAAGCTGCAGGCACACAAACGCGAAAACTAAGAAAAACTCAAATGTAAAGAAATGTGGGATACAAAAAGAAAAATTGACAAACGCAAGAAAACACACACATTTACAAACAGACCTGGGTAGAGGTATTATATGAGCGGGTTCACAAGCTGATGTGCCTACCTTTCGTTTTTTTTTTTAACCGTTTTCTTAATTGTCTTGGGAATTTTTAATTGCAACATATCACGAAAATGGAAAAGCAGCGCGAAGCTATGTTGTGGGAAACCACATCGAGTGCTGGCAACACAATTTATGCGTGACAGTGCCACAGCAGGCATTCTACAGCTTGCGCGTGCGGTGAGCACTGGTGGAAAGCATCAATCGACGGTGCTACACAACGCACCGCCTAGACGCTCGGCCATCTCACTGCTGAAAACGATCGTTCACGCTAAGTTGACGGCGACAAATCTTTGCGTTGGAGGCTTCTTTTCCAGATATTTTCCGTTGAGACGCTCGTAGGTTTGTTTCACACGCTTTTCTCATATCTCCTGAGAATGGTTTTGCTCCATCACTTCACGCCGTCCTACGAGAAACGCCAGCGACACAGTACCCGAACACACCCGCCGCTGACAGTAGGCACCAGACTTTGGCAAACTTTTCTCTTCGTAACTTCACTCGGGAGCGAAATAAAACAGACATGGAACAAACAGGCAGGATGTGTGTTTGCAGCGGTCGCCGTGGGATCCTGTTTTTAGGCAAAGCGTAGTGCAGCGTCAGCGATGCTCGCTGCAATGTTTCTTCGCCGGATCACGGCTTAGAATAAACGCACGCGGCACAAATGCCGCATCGTAAGCTCGCAGTAATATTTCCGGCATGATAGAGAATCACAAACAGTTCAGACGAGGCGTTGACGCGCACAGCTGCGACCGACGCGTTGACGCATTTGACCCTTCGGCGCGCGCCGAAGCTTTCCAGCACGTGCCAGTGGTTGGGGCATTAGCCCTATTATGGTGGCTAGCCCTATGATTCATAGAGTTTCCTACAAAATTTGTAGGAAACTCTATGCTATGATTAGCCCAGTTCGAAGCCCGGGCGGCCATCTTCTCCGACGGCGGGGTCAGCCCATCCGGCGCATGACGTCGGTCCAGAGTGCGCGCCCATTGGTGGATGTTCGTGCGCATCCGCCTCGGAGGAGTAAACGCCCCCTTTTTTCTAAAGTTGTATCCGACGACAAGCATTGGCAAAAAGTTTAAGAATATTCTTATTACACCCACAAACACTTAAGTCTTATTTTTCATACGTTATATACCAACTAGTGATCTTCCTAAGGACAATCTAGAATATCTCAACTGCTAGAAAAAATTGGGCAACGAATTTTGCAGTCACTTGTGGGCCGGCGTTGGGCGTACCCGGTGGTTCTAACGGGTACGTTGCGTTCACCCAAATAGCCAACTTATTACTGATTTGGCTTGGCTCCCGTTGGATTTTTAAAAGGCGGCGGTAGTGCGCTTTGGACATTTCTTGAATTTCTTGTGAGCGTCTGTGCAACAAGGTGTAACCTTTCTCTATGGTGAAACCTTTTAGAGGTGTTTCTGCGTTGTATGTTCGATTTAAGTGGTCTTCGCTGCCGTGGTTAGTTTGTTTGGCTGGTTAGTACATGTGCAAACGGTCTTTTGTGATGTTCTGGAGTTGTGGAAGGTCGTCGCCCCTATTGCAAGTACTTGCGTTGTCGCGACATCATTCGAACACTATACGATCAGAGCAGAAACAAGTGCTGTAACCTACCCCGGTTATTGTGTAGGCGTCAGCTCTCGAAGTATTGGTCAATGCACGGTGGGAGCCCGTTTTATCTGCGGATGCGTGCTTGCACAAACTCTGACGAAACTCTGATCATTCGGGACCTATGAAAGCAGTGCTGTGTTGTTTTTGTTCCGTGCTTAGTTCGCCTGTTTACATACTCGCCTGAATGTGTGCTATTGTGATTTGTAAGTTTTCCCCCGTCGGTCTGTACCAGATACCTCGCATTCAGCTGCTTGTCACCTGTGGTTGTTTATAACTTTGCTGCAGAATTTTGTCCTTAAGTCGAATAAACTTTGGAAGGAAATCGTGAAGCTTTACTCCCGGAAAGCGCTTGTACGTCCATAGAATTTACAGTTCAAATGCAACACCTACAAATTTTAGAAGAATTTATAGTTTCCGTAAATTGAAATTGCAGATAAACAGAATTCAATAAATTGAAGATTTCTATATGCACACCA
The DNA here is from genome assembly GCF_038994185.2 of Dermacentor albipictus. Classification (NCBI taxonomy): domain Eukaryota; kingdom Metazoa; phylum Arthropoda; class Arachnida; order Ixodida; family Ixodidae; genus Dermacentor; species Dermacentor albipictus. The sequence goes on along the minus strand of NC_091822.1, from coordinate 202,479,916 downwards.
AATAAGTTCTGCAAAGTAAAACGGTTTGTTACATTAAAGTTCAATATATGGAGGTCTAATTGTACAAGATTGATATAGGGGTTGATTGGATACAGGGTGTGCATATTCACACGCCTGGTTCCGTAGTCAGTCGTTACGTGCCGCTCTACTTGGGCAATAAACAATAAACCAAGCAACAATGTTAATGTTTTCGAACTGTTCATATATCGGGAGCACACCAAGAAGGTGATCTAAAAACCTCCAGGCATATGGTGACTTTCTGTTCCAAAAGAAAAAAAAGTAATAGTAATAATGTGTACAGTGGCATAGCAGAGTAAACAAACAAAAAAGCTGTCTTTTTAAGACAATGCTACATTTTTTTTTTCCTAATTACAGCAGCTGTGCAAGGTGTTCTAGACCAGTTACGATATTTGAAAATTCAGTGTGATGGGCCAGTCTGTTTCCCTTAGTGTTATAATGGCCTCATATTCTTGCAAAGTTAATCATATGACTCCTGTATCCTTACTACATTGAACTCCTGAAATGTTTTATCCCGGCCACTGCTCATCCACCATGCTGCTTCTGCTTAATAGTTCTCAAGGCAATTATATTGCCCTCCTCTTCCTATTATTCAGGCAGAGAAACAGATCCACATGGCCATCACAAACTAATTTTCACTTGCACATGCCCTGACGTTCAAAACATTGCAGTTGAGCTGGAAGCTAGAGTCAAGCTAGAAGCTAAAGGGAAGCTAGAATTAGCACTAGTGAAATGTGAAGGTTGTTAGCAAAAGTGCCCACAGTGTGTGAGGCCACAGTTTATGCGAAGATAAAAGTTTTGAGAAAAATTGTATAAATTTTGCAGTTGATATTGTTGTTTTATTAATGCTGCTGTTGCTTTAGTTATCCTTTTTTTTTTAGTCACCATATGTGTTAAATGTCACAGCATTTGATATTATAGCATTGACATATATCAGTGGGTGGGGAGTCCTCATCTGGATAGTTCATTTCTAATGCATACACTTTGCATGGCTTGTTCGCGTTGCCAACACCTACTGTATTACTTTGCTATTAAAACCCTCACAATTGTTTTTCGCACATAAATAAAACAAGCAGTCTAAAAATGTTCCTTTGTCTCATGCAATATAGCGCTCCTCTCAACTAAAGCTGTATGTTCTCGAGACACAAGTTAACAGCTACATGTTAGCTGCAAAACCTCTTAAATTTGCAACAATATTGAATATATTGAGACAAAAAAGCTATCTTGGTGAACATAATGTTGCAGATGCTGACCAGCACATGAGTAGTGCTTCTTTTATTACAAACATTTAATCACATTGCAGAGAGTGTGTACCACTTAAATCACAATCATTTTATTGAGATGTTGTTGTGTCAGTTGCATGTGGCAGAAGCAGGAAATAGTAAGCTGACTCTGCCTTAAAGCAAACATATGCATGAGAGAGCGCTTAAAGCATTACTTGTTCAAACCGAGGCTTTGGTGTCTAGATTTCACGACGAAGAGAGTAAAATGTGAGGTCACTTACCCTGTATACTGAAACCATCTATGACTGGAAGCTTCATTCCACTGAGATGAGCGCAGTGCCACCCCTTGACTGAAGACGACGCTGTGTTTCACAGTAATTGACATGAAGTTTAATTAAAGCTAAGCAACCGCCTGTGTCAAGGAGTGGGGCTGCTGTGCATTTGAATCCATGTGGAGGGTTGAGTGGAGAATACAGAAGTTAGTCATCTTTACCTATCCTTGAGCCTCTTAAGAGATTTCCTACAACATTTAAGCTCAGCCTTTTTGTTTTCTTACAGCATGGTTATTACAGGTGGTACAAAACATTCCATTGTACAGTTTCTATAATTCTTTGGGAAAACATACATCACCTCACTAAACAGGAATAGGCTCAATAGGTTCACTGGTATCATCTATAGTGTTTCCATCCAAGACCTATTGCTACTACAAAGCATTGCACACATTCAGTGACGTAGCCAGAAATTCATTTCAGGGAAGGATTCTCCACTGGCCACTACCACTCCCCCATCACCTCTCTCTCTAGCACTATATAAATGTGTGGAGAGTTTTACATCACACCAAGACAAACTCCTAGCACTCCCCGGACAGGAATGCTTTAGCAATGAGGATGCACATTTTTACGTTGCCAAAACTTTGCTTAACTTCTGACAAAAGTTTTTCATTGCTAAGACTACGCCTAAAATTATGCTATCATCCTTGTGCTGTTTTTAAAAATGACTAATTAAAAATAACATTTTGTTTACAAATTGATGTATTTATATAATGTATATTATGACCTTGTTGGTACATTACTTAGGAAAGTGAACTGCGCTAAAAACATGACAGCGCTCTGTCTTGTGTCTTCTTGTTTGCAGCCCAGACTTGTTGCAGCCCAAGTAACAGTGAAGGTCAGCGTTATTTTCTTACCAGATTTGCTAGTGAGTGGTTCAGCCATGGCTGTGTATGGAAGAGAGCGGGCACTATTTTGCAAGTCGCCTATTACTTAATTGCAGGCATTATGGGCATGCTTCCCTGACACCTGCCTATTCTAAAGACTGCAAAGCAGCGAGCACAGCACATGCTATGACAGGGTAGGTGAATCTCAGCTAAGGCAACTGGCCACAGCTATCTGGTGTTGAGCGATCGAGCAGTGATGAGACAATCCCCCTATGTTCCATAACTTTTCACTTCATTCTTGATGCCCTTAATGCGTGTCACCACCCTAGCCCTCTTACTGTATCATCCTCCCCACTTCCTGGAGCTCTCTGAAACTCTTTTCAGCTAATCACTGTCCCACTTTTCAACATTCACGGGGTTGTTGAATGACACAGCATTCTATAACATTCCTATATTTATGTTTCTGTGTGGACATCGAAGCCATTCACCTAGCTCCCATAGTTTGTTGTGGCGGCTTCTTAGCTTCCCTGGTCCAGCACCCCGTCCTTGATATAGATTGCCGCGCGCAAATCAGCATTCTGTAGGCCTTTCTTTCTTGTCCCGTTTTCTCTCCATTTTTTCATTCTTAGCAGTGTGTACAAACTAGCCTGAGAGCAAGCTCTTCTGAAGTTTATTAGCATAATGAAAGTTAGAGTCAATGGAAAGTAAAAGAAGAAAGAAGGTGGGGGGAGTGTTTTTTATGAGTTTTCTAAACAAGCAAGTTGATATAAGTAAGTTGTATAGTAGCAAGCACCAAGTATGAAAGAATAAAAAACACATTTGCACTTCTCGTCTGACGAAATTTACTGTGCTTTTACAGAAATGAAAATCATTGAAAAGGAAGTAAGTGTTTACGTTGAGCACGTAATCTGTAAGCCTCGTAAGCTTATGTCAAGTAAAACAACATGAAATCCTGAGAGATTGAGCTTCTTAAGTACACGTGTTATAATAGGAACACCAACCTTCTTCAGTATGATAAAAGCACTGTAGATCAAGGTTCTCCACGTAGTGGAAACATTGTTAAATCTGTTAAGATGTGAATGTGGGCAAGTTGGTAACAAAGTTCTAACTTGCTAAAGCACATTACTGTCCTCATCGAACTAATGACTATAGTTTCTTGTACATGTGTCTTGATCACATTCAGCACAACATTATGCATTTTTAGCTTTCTTTAATACATTCTGTAGCCCCTCAATGGATTCAAGATGCTAGAAACCTATGTTGAACTACAAAGTGCTTGCCATTAAAAAAGACAAGAAGTCAGTTTCTGTGTTAGAAATATTTATTAGTTAGAGAAAGGCTAAAATTTAGTATGAACATTAGCCATGTCTTGAAGTTTTCATCCTACTCATTTTACAGTTGAAGCTAGCTTGCTTCTCAGGTTACTTGTGCTTAGAATTAAAGCACAACAAACAGATGAATGGCTTGCCGGGGCGTTATTCACAGAAAGTGGTCACTTTTCTCACTCTCACCATAGTGTTTGGGCTACTGCTGGTACTGTTGGCCGCATAGCAGCCAGTGCAGAGCCACTGAGTGTCGTGTGCCGATGTGCCAGTTTTTCTTAGCATGTGGACACTTCTCCCACGGGTTTCTTCGATGTTGTCTTGACGAGGGCCGAACAGTGAATGAGCCAGTTCATCTTGAAATTTTATAATTGGCATAGAGTTTCCTTCAAGCATGCCACGAATGTTCCATGCATTTATGATGACACATCCAACAAGCAACTCAACAGCTACCTTTCTGTACCACTTGAGTCCTTTTCTAAGGAAGTTGTGGTATAACGTCATTTGGTCACTATAGTCGACGCCCTTTTTTGCTGCATTGTAATCGAGACCGGCCTGATGTTTCATTATTGGTGCACCGTCCCTTGTTTTCTTCCCACTGTCCACCAAAGTTGCTTCATATTTGGCGACAGATGTGAGTATCAGAACAGGCCTCTTGTCCATCCACTTCAGTGCCTTCACTCCATTTTTGGACTGAAGTTCGGTAACACTGCCATTTGCAACCTTTACTTCAGTGAGATCTTTTGGCAGCCCTTTCCTCACTGAGCGAACTGTGCCACGAATGAAAGTGTCTTCCTTCAGAAGGCGAAAAGTGAGCGGCAAGCTCATGTAGAAGTTGTCTACGGACAGCGGGCACACAACTTCCTTGTAATTTTGCAGGAGTTTCAAGCATACATCTTTGGCATGTCCAATACCAATTGTTCAGTCACACTTTCCGGCATATACATCAACCTTTAGCCTGTAACCGTCTTTGGTACATGCCTTGAACAGCCTGACTCTGTAAGAACGAAAGTCTGCCACGCCATGGCACTATTGTTTCATCTATCACAACCTCCTTTCCTGGCTCAAGCACAGTGGCAAAAATTTTGGTTCAATTTCTCTACCAGACGATGGATCTTAAAGACATGATCCTGCAACTCTGCAACCAGTTAATTGTCCGCAAAATGCCGGAACCTCAAAAGTAGGGAAAAGGCGGTCACGGCTCATATTTTGACGAATGAGTTCAACACCATACAGGTTACTTTTTGCCCAGTAGTGACTCGGATAGGAAGATGGACGAGATTAATACAAATTGGTATTCCAACAAATGCTTTCGTTTGTTGGAGATTGGTTTCCATCCAATTTTTCAACTTTGATTTAGATTTGGGAGTAGGAAGACGGAGGAGACCAATACAAATCAGTATTCGAATAAATGCTTTAATTTATTTGGCATTGGTTTCCGTCCAATTTTTCAAGCGTGATTTAGATTTAGGAGTAGTTGACTTCAACACTTGTGTGAACCTGTTTGTTTCATTGACCATCATTTGCCAAATGTCATCCGTAATAAACAGTGAACATAAAGATGGGGCATAACGGCTAGATGGCAACTGAATGATAGTGGGCGGCCTAGAGTACGTGTGGTGTCACACTAGGCGAAGTGGTTGTTGCCGGTGTCCATTTCTCTAGAGATGGGCTGAGAGAAATGAGAGCATTGTATCCTGAATCATTCACCTCAGAATCATCAGTCAGGTCTGACTCTCCATTCGACATGCTGGCTGAGGTCTGTGATGGTTCGTAAACACTATCTTTGTCACTGATTTCACTGTCCACTGCTGAACATCTGACACTGAAGCACTTGACTCATCCGCTGGTGATCGCGAAGTTGCTGGTGCATTCTTCTGGCCCAAAACTAAGTTTATTTGTTTCCTCTGCATTGTGCTTTTTTTTTTTCATCCGTAAGGGGCATGAGGATCTATCTATTAGACATGCTGAAAAGTTTGGGAGTAGCAAGAAAAATGCAGGTACTTATTCCAATGGCACGTATTTCAAAGACTGCTGCGAAAGTTTGCAAGAAACCCAACTGAGAAATGCGCCGCCACTCCACTCTCCAAAACAAACATGCCACCCCATGTCCAATGCAATAAAAATATATATTAGTTGCAATTTCAAACCTCAGATGGCAACACAAGAGCAAGAATTCTTGCGTGTGGGTCACTGGTGAGTCACGCCACACACAGCATAAAAACGTTTTCGTTGAGTGCATCGTGGATTGCCAGTGGGTCATAGCATTTAACATCAGACAAGTAGTCTACTGGCTATCTATAATCTCACACAACAAAAATCGTACCTCTGAGTTAAAGTGTCATAATGTTATCGCAGCAGCAAGCAGATGAATGCCCGTAACTTCGCTGCTGCATAGGAGCACAGGCTGTGCTGTGATGGCACTCAGAGTGACACGTGACTTAGATTCAAGGCAGCATCAGTTACTTGTTGAATCTGTTGCTGCAGTGAACTAATTAAAGTTTAGAGAAATAATGAAAAATACAACCCGAATGTCTGGGTGCTTTTGTTTTACTTCGCACTGTAGCAAGAGAGATGAATTTCCGTTTCGTCTCCTTTTCCCGACGTTTGCACGTGCGCAGAGAACGAAACTATACGTCATTGTCTACATGTGTTCCAGCATTGCGATCATGAATGCTCTTTTATCCTCTCGCGTTTGCCTCAGTGCTGGGGCACTGACTTATACCGCTAATCACGTGTTCTCGTGTAGAGCGCGCACTATCGTCCGCTACAGGAAACGAGACAAGCGCAACAGCTCGCGCGACACCGTCACCGGAAGTGTGCCGGTGACGGTGAAAAAAGGAAGACGGCAGGGTATACCCGCCGCGACCCCTCGGCTCCGGTATGGGAGAACGCAGTGAAGGAAATTTGCTTACACAGGCGAAACGGGGAATGTCGAGAGAGTGTTTATATAGGCGGCGACGCTCGCCTCCTGAAATCATGCGTTCGCGGCACTTCAATCATTCTCTATCTGCTGTTAATGAACCAATTTGAAAAATGCTTGCGGTAGAACACTTCTTAGAGGGCACGTAACAACTTTCAGTGTATAACCAAAATTTGTTATGTAGCCTGTGAGGGGCCCTTTAAAACAAACTCGGTAAAAATCGGGTGTACTGTGGGATGTTGTTACAGCTGCGTCGAGCTTCACAGCCCTCTACACAAGCATTGCTGTGAAGCCTGTGGCAGAAATAGAGTTTTATTCAATCAAAGGACTGCATAGAGCGCGCTCTCGTGTTGTGCTACGTGAATTAAATCATTCGTTTCCTGCCTGCACAAACGTTTGCATCTCGAGTGGATTTCAAGCACACCGTATAATAACGTGCAATTCCGGCGTGCTTCGCAGCACTATACACAAGCACTGCCGTAAAGCTAGTGGCAAAAGTACGATGTCATGAAACCAGATCAATGCATACACCTCGCTATTTTGGTGCGCTGCGTGAATGGAAACATTGCTTGCCTGCCTGCACAAACGTTTGCATCTCGAGTTAATATCAAACAAATCATATAATATGTGCAGTTTCGTCGAGCGCTTCACCGCACTGCATGCAAGCATTGCCGTAAAGCCTGTAGTATAAGTAGGGTTTCATGAAGTCAAGTTAAATGCGCAAACCTCGCACTTGTGGTGTACAAGGTAAACAAAGAATTCGTTGCCATGTCTCCGCAGTAGTTGGTCACGTTGATTTGTGTGAGCATATTGGTTCATGTGCCCCATCTACCTCTGTGATGAGAAAATAAGCAAGAATATCAGCTGCTATGTGTCGATGCATATGCTTTTTATTACAAGGTGTATAGGAGCAGTACATCTTACTGCATGAGTAAACCACTCATGGAAACAGTACGTTCCTTGAACATTGTAGCTATTTAATAGCCTAGGAAGCGCGCTATATTGGAAGTTGCAATTTTTTTTCTGTTCGCAAAATTCAATAACTCGATGCTTTTTCTAAAAGCAAAAAATTATAAATTTCGCAATGATACGTATGCTGCGTCAGTAAGTTAAGTAGGCAGCACATAATTAGGCTAAACCAGAGGAATATCCGCAGGTATTTATACAAATGTACAAAGTATTTAAAAAAAATGTTTTCTCAAATGTTTTCATTGTGGAGTAAGGAGTTGCATGTGCGTCCAGCGCTGATTTCCAGCGCTTAATTTTTGTTGAACCTTGATGTAACAAAGACGTAACACTCAGCACTCTATTTTGTTACATCAATTTTTTTTTTACAATGGAACAATGCATTCTACTATACGTGCCGCTCATGCGCCCCAAAATTTTCAGGTTGTTCAAGTTTTCAGGTTGTTCACTATGTGATGTAGGAAGGGTAAAATTGATGGGAAATCCCAATATTCTCGGGCATATCGCGAAAAATATGGCCCAAGTCAAGTGTCATTTTAGGCTTCACTGTCCCCTTATATAGGGCAAATAGTAATAGTTTGAATTCTATGGACGCTGGTTGCTTTTTCTGACTTAACGTAGGCAGTGCTCAGCTCTCAGTTGAAAGGAACAGGTAAACAGGAGGACTTGCCACATAAGCAGAAGGTAACACTCCAGACTTAAGCTTAATATACTGTGTGCTTCCACAGCCCTAGGGGGCTAGTCTGTAAGTGTTGACTAAGTGGACTGTCCATTCCAGTACACGCTGAATGAATAGAGCACGAGAGCCCATGGTGATGATTGCCACTTGCTCTACCAGCTTATAGCTCTACCTAATCAGTGTGTGCTGAAACAGTCCACTTAGTGGATCCTTACAGAATCCTTCCCTAGACTGATGTTTATGTTGGTAGGTTGCAAGTATTGCACTTTCTTTCCTTTGATGTGGGCAGTTCCCACATATGGATGCAATTTAACATATTGTATTCATATTGCCTTTGGTCTATACATATCTAATTAATGCTTATAACCAGGCCTACAAGCTCTTGTACTGCATATTTATATAGCCTTCTCTTTGGAGAATGGAGCCATTCTCCATTATACCCTCAAGCACGTGAAGTAGACACTGCAATAACCCCAAGGGAGGGGGGACAGTAACGCAAAAACCTTACTGGGCTTGTGGTGCTGCTGAAGGATGCACACATACCATTTATGCTAAAATTCCCAGCAGACATTCCAAAGTTTGTACGAGTTCGACTTTAGCTGGCTGAACTGAATGATTCATATTGAAGGCAATTCTTGCAACATTTGGTCAAACTGAATGAAACTGGACAGCACAATTAGCTGTGTTCATCTAACATTTATACGACTGCTGCCCCGAGCATTTTGCCTGTTACTTTGCCTTTCGTTTCTGAACTATCAAGTTCAAGTACACACATACTTTATCACTGTACAAGTAGAATGGCTTCAAGGCTTTTCCTGGGCATTCAACAGTCACTATTTATTCCTATAAACCTTCCTGCATGTGAAGGCAAAAGAAACTTATTAATTCATGCTGGAAGTATAAAAAGACAGGTATTTGCACAGAAAATGTTTATTTTGAGCACCGAGGTTCTTGCTGATGTAGATATGGTGCTGGCTCCCTCCTTGCCCGAAGCATGTGCTTGCTGTACACAGCACCAGATGATGGCTTCCTAGGTCAAAAGATCAAAGTGAAATAAGAGGCATTTTGTTTTAGCCCTGGAAAGAAAAAGCAGGATTGAGACATTAACATGTATAAAAAATACTTGCCTAAAGAAAAATTAATACACAAGCAAATTCACTAAAGAGGTTCACTTTCAAGAGCGAAAGTATGGTTACGATGAAAATTACAAGGAAGCTTCACTGCTCATTGAGGTTTCGGTTCAGTAGTTGTTGAGCCACGAGGGTTAGCATGCTACATCTTGCATATTATGTTTTGTAGAACAATATTGCACTTTGAACAATGTAGTGCCTATTTAAATGAACTGACAAGGAACGCTGAAACTCCAGGCTAGTTTGGTCTGCACAAGATATGATACAGACACTGTACTGCATTCATTTAGTGTTTTTGTCACTGATCTCATGCACAAAGGTCATTCACACCTATCCTACATGAAATGCAGTTACTTCTTTGAAGCTTCATCTAGTCCTTGAATTTGCTGCATGCTTATGTCTAAGGGAGTTCGTTTGGTTCCTGTTAATGTAGTACATCTAAGCAACTGTTATCAAATGCCCATAGTGTTCCCTTGCATGTACAAAACATTTTTGGCCCTTTCAATGCACAATACTCATTACATTTGACACTTGGGACTCGTGCAAGGCGCCATTTAGTACTATATGCTTGTCCACATCTGATAATACTTTCACAGCTGGGTCATTCCCATGCCAAATGCCTTGGTTATTACTGTGACCTTCTCACACTTTTCCTTTAGAATCTTCTTGTCCACTTTTAAGGAAGCACCCCACGACACAATGTCTCCATCCTAGTGGTGCTATGGAGTTAACTTATGTGCTAGTTGTAGCAGATGACGTCAACTGAAGGCCACTGAAGATAAAACTCTCTGCGACAATTCCTTTTACACAAAAAATGCAAACAATACAGAATAGTCAAAATGTAGTTATCTGGCAAGACTGGCTGCATCCATCATCTTTGTTTGGCGCAATTCTGAGGTGGCTCCATGTTACAAGACGCTTGGCGATTATTGCCATGCGACTGTTTGGGACTCTATAAAACACAAGAATTGCCTTACTCCGGCCTTTCTCTTTGTGCAGCGGCCAAGGTTATTATTCGTCCAATTGCACCGTGTCCTGTTTGTGTGTCCATAGACTAAATTCTTCACCACATTGTTTTTGCCGTATTTCGTGAGTGACCCATGAACTCATCTTGGGGTGGGACTTCTTATCTTTGGCGTTTGCTTCTATCTCTTGTCGTCAGCGCCTCACACAACTGGATGATGCCACTGGCAATTCTCTTCCTAACCACGAAGAATGCATTCGTCTCGTCACCTCTTCCGATTACGTTCTTTGGCCACCTAGAGAAAAGATTATAGGTGTCAACTCCTGTAACATTGTGGATGGCGGCGTATTCATTCTACCCTATGACCATACCCTATCTCGAGCAATTCTGATTACCCCTGGCCTTATTCGCTTCTCTGAGGGGTCTGCATTGCTTACTGCAATAAACCAAATCGAACCCCAACTGTTGCCTCGTGGATCAACTGTCACTTGAGCTGTTGACACTCATGTCGTTGCAATTGTCACGAAGACAGCTCAGTGTGTTCTTGCGTCTGTTACCGTGCGCTGAACAAAATTGTGCGCAAAGATGTTCACCCCGTGTCACGGATGGATGATGCACTAGATTCACTCCACGGTGCTGAGTATTTTTCTAGCCTTGACTTTAGACCAGGCTACTGGCAAATACCGATGTCCAAATCCGACAAAGCAAAAACGACATTTGCTACCCCTGATGGGCTCTACGAGTTCAGTGCGATGCGTTTTGGACTCTGCAATGTGCCTGCCACATTCGAACGCATGATCGATAAGTCTTCTGTGGCTTGAAATGGAAATTCAGCAACACTTCATTTGGGCCTAGTTGGTACATACTTCTGAACTAAACGTAACAGCGCAAACATATAAGACGAGCCACAAAAAGAAAGACACGACACACACTGGCGCTGTTTGTGGCTCGTCTTATATGTTTGCGCTGTTACGTTTAGTTCAGAAGTTGAAATGGAAAACCTGTCTGTGCTATCTCGACGACATTGTGTTTTCAAACATGTTCTCACAACATTTGCAACATCTTGATGAAGTCCTTGCCTGTCTTGCAAATGCTGGTTTGCAGCTCAACACACGCACACGCGCGTGTGCGCGCACACACATACACACACACACACAAATGCAGTTTGGCCAGCAAGGCCATCAAAGTTCTGGGGCACATAGTCTGCAAAGAAGGCATTCGTCCGGACCCCGAGAAGCTTACTGCCATCCTCGAATTTTGTGTCCACTGCGTCAAAAAGACATGCACAGTTTTCTTGGACTTGCTTCTTCCGGCACTTCATATGCAACTTCGCTACACTTACGTCCCCGCTCCATCAACTCCTCCCCAGTAATGCACCCTTTGTTTCGTCCGACGAATGTGAACATGCTTTCCTGCTTTTGCAACATGCCCTGACGTCAGACCCAGTACTGCGCCACTTTGATCCAACCGCGCCCACCATCTTTCACACCGACGCTAGCAGTCAGTCTCGGTGCCATTATACTACAATGCGACAACACATTCCGCGAACGAGTAATTGCTTAGGCTAGTCGTGCACTAACCAGTGCAGAAAATTACTACACCATAACCAAGCAGGAGTGCTTTGCTGTTGGGCCGTGCAAAAATTTCACCCATGTCTTCATGGCCGCCATTTCACAGTCGTTACCGACCATAACACACTGTGCTGGCTTTCATCGCTAAAGAATTTATCAGGTCACCTGGGTTGCTGTGTGCTTCACCTACAGGAGTACGATTTCAATGTCACCTACAGGGCTGCAAAGAAGCATCAAGACACCAATGCTCTCTCTTGCTACCCTCTGCCGAATCATGACGATTCACCATAACCTCTCCGTGATTGTGTACGTCCTGAGTCCTCTTCATCGGCTTTACCCATTGTAGCCCTCGAATGGCTAAGACACAACAGCCCATCTGTCCTTGTGTCCCACTAACGCATCGACCCATACTGCTGAACTATTCTCCAACGCATGGAAGATTCTTCGTGACCTCCAAACGCCTGACTTCGTCGACAACTTAATCAATTCAAGCTGCACAATGGGGTTTTACATCGCAACATTTATCACATCGATGGCAACAAATGGGTCCCGGTCATACCATGTTCTCTGCAATGTGAGGTGCTTGAAGCCTTTCATGATCATGCGACAACTGGTCCTCTAGGCTACCACAAGACTTACAACAGAATATGAAGTTGCTGCTCCTGGCCTGGCCCATCTTCAGCCGTTGCGAAGTATGTTGCACCCTGCGTTCATTGTCAAAGCAAACCCAACAGCTCCTTCTGGCTCTTTACAACCTCTGCCTTGTCCCGCTTCGCCTTTTGAAGTAGTTGGAATAGACTTGTACGGTCCTCTTCCCATGACCTCACATGGAAATCGTTGGATTGCAACGGCCATAGACCATCCAACACGCTATGCGGAGACAGCATCTCTACCATCCTGGACTGCTGCTGAAGTCGCCGATTTCTTTCTACACAACATTATCTTACACCGCAGCGCTCCGCGCGTTCTCCTCAGTGACCGCAGCAGTCTTCCTATCTTCTATCCTCACCGAAGTTCTGTGCGCCTCTAACACAATTCGCAAGACGACTTCCAGTTACCATGCGCAGACCAACAGCTTGATTGCGATGTACAGTCACGTGCAATATGAATTGCAACACCAGTGCCCGTGGTCGAAGGGGTTCCAAGGCTGTACGGCTGTGCAGACACATGGTAAGTTCCAGACCGAAACACAGCTTCAATTAGTGGTGTCTATTAAACTGCTATTTCGAATGTCAGAGCTGCTGCGCAGGCCGTGGAGCCCCTTCAACAACGAACAAGAGTGTTGCAAGTCATATTGCATGCGACTGTACATCTACCCTGGCCACACGAACGGGGATGCAATCCTGTCGTTCATGACATTCGCCTATAACATGGCTACGCAACGTACTACTGGATTTTAACATTTTTTCTTCATCTATGGCTGTTCACCAAGTTTCATTCTTGATGTATCATTCCTTTCGACTCCTGTACCCCCATCAGTTCCTTTCTTGGAACAGTTTGTGTCTCGCCTCGCAGAGTGCAGACGCCTCGCCCCGCTTAACACCGACGTCTCCCAGGACGCTCGCAAGTTTCGTTACGACTCGACCCACTGTGCTGTCCCTTTTTCTCCTGGTGACAAAGTTCTTTGGACTCCTGTGTGCCTTCCTGGCTTATGCAAAAAAGTTTTGCAACACTTCTTGCTTATGCAACACTTCTTGAATGCCCACACCACCATATCGTCGGGCAGCGAGCACAACCTGCGACACCCATGTGGCCACAGTGACGAGAGGCGGCCTGCGCAGCTGGCCGGTTGGGGTCATCAGGTTGTCGCCGGCCATCCACTGATTATATTGTTCACGGACACGGTCTTTAACAGGCTTGTTGAGCACGACGTCCAGTGGCTGAAGTGTTGACGTCATGCCTCCCGGAATGACGGCGAGTTCCGTCCTCCCGTCGCGGAGTGCCAGCTTCAATCCTGCGGTCAAGTGCCCGCGAAAGGCATCCAAGACGAGCATGCTCGGACACCGCAAGAGTGCCCCTGGTTGCCGATTCCAGACGGTCTTAATCCAATTGAGCATGAGGGCCTCGTCCATATAGCCCTTTTCATTCACGCGAACGACATCCTGTGGGAAAGCCTCTTTCGGCAGCATCTTCCCCTTGAATATTATGTATGGGGGCAGCTTTCTGCCATCTGCAGTACACGCGAGCATCACCGTGAATGCTCGTTCCCCGTAGAAAGAAGCTCGACTGCTTTTGTGCCGCGTTCGCACACTGTGGTGAGCGACGGCATGTCGAACCACACCGGCATTTCATCAGCGTTGCCGATCTGTACCAACATGTAGCCATGCTGCTGCCGGAGACGGAAAACATAGCGCTGGAATTCGACCAACTTGCCCTCGTATGCCTCTGGCTGCTTCTGCCAGATTGATTTGCACTGTCGAAGTGCAAATCCCTTGCGTTGCATGAAGCGACGAACCCAATAAATGGAGCCCTTGAATTGTTCCTTGGGCAGTCCGGATTTTCGGGCGATCTCAATAGCTTTGATGCAGATGAGTTCTGCTGTGACTGGCAAAGATCTGGCACGATGTTCGCGGACAAAATCCGCCACCCTGTCTTTGAGCTCCGGGTGCACTGCGCCATAGAATAAAGAACTTCGTCAGAATAAAGAACCGCGCAGCGCCCGCGAGTTGGGCCGCGTCGGTCACCAAGGGGGCGATAACAATGTGGATGCCGAAAGGTCTGCGCTCCTACATGCTGGCAGACGACTATTCATGCTGTGCCAAGGGCTGGTATGTAAGTCAAGGGGTGAACTTTTAGTAATATTTTTGGGAAAAAACCTCAACCTATATTCCGCACTATACGGTACTCGGACTGCTGGAGACATATGCCGTGGCCGAGAACCTACGGCTTCCCGACTACTCGGGTGCCACCACCTGTGCCACACGCAGTTGCACTGCGGCACCCTGCCTAGATGGAGTCCATAAGCCAGGAAAGCCACGCACGGCAATCTATGTCCGCAGCACCCTGGCGCGTGCTGTTCTACCTGTTGCTGACATCGCCGGTGGCCCCTTGGAGTCATGCGCCGTTGTGGTACGCCTTGGCAGCCAGGACACGGCTGTGGCGAGCATCTGCATCCGTCCAGGAAAGCCGTGGGATCCCTCCAGCTTCATCCAGCTGGCTGTTCGCCTTGGTGGGCATGCAGTCCTGTGCAGTGACTTCAACGCACACCACACGGATTGGGGAAGCCGCAGCTGCACCCGCTGAGGCAAAGGCCTCACAGATGCCATCAGCTGAGCTGGCCTGCTGACCTTGGAACACCAGGGAGCCCACCTACGTCTACCGCAGAGCTCGCACGGCCATTGACCTCTCCCTCAACACTGAGCAGTGCTCCTACTCCTGGGCCACAACTTCGGACAAATGGGGGTCTGACCACTTCTCTATTGTGATCAGCCCCAGGTCTGGGAGAAGGCCTAGGTCAAGAACTTACGTCACAGACTGGTCCCTGTTCCGGAAGCACTGCAGCAAGTTGGACGATGGCCGTGACTTCCTGAGCGCCATCGTGGATTGTGCTCAGGCTGCCACTGTTCAGTGCTCTACCCAACCAGATACCCCCGCTCCGGACCTCCACCTGCTCAACATTCGTGCCTCCAGGCGCCGTATGGAGCATGGAGCAATCCGGACGGGCAAGGCAGAGCATTGGACCGAGTACAGACGTGCAGATGCCCGCTGCAGACGCCAAGCCCGGCGCAGGAGGAGCCTCTGCTCTGCCATCGAGGCAGGTCCAGGGGACCCCTGGCTTGGAGACTGCTCAAATCCCTCACCAGCAGGAGAGGAAGCCTACAACCTGTCCTCGCCGTGGCCATCACGCTGAGCATCAGCGAAGAGGCCCTTGCGGAGCTCCTCGCCAACCAGTTTGCGCTGGCTGTACCACGCACTGCAGCCATCCTGAAGATAGGGCAGCCTTCCGTCAGCCTGCCTAGCTGCCTGCACAACCACCACACAGGTTCTTCGCTTCTGTAAATGGCCTGTCATCCAGTCTTGGGAGCCTGGCCTCACAGTTCATTGGCCCAGAAAGCAGTCCGAGCGCTTTTTCGCTACCTGAGGGCAACAGACTTGAGTGCCCGACTATAGACATCCTACACTTAAGTTCTCTCTCTTCCTCTTTCACTCCCCATTCCCCTCCCCACGTGTAGGGTAGCAAACTGGACTCAGCCTGGTTAACCTCCCTGCCTTTCCGTCTTCCCTTCTCTCTCACCACCCAGGGTGGCCATCGAGCCAGGTTATGGCTATCTACCAGGACCCGCTGACGCTGCACGAGCTCCAAGCATCGCAGTGCACCAGGAGCCCAGTGCACCAGGAACCCAAATGCTTCGCAACCTGGCCGCCAGCGAGCAGCTGCACCTGCTTGACTGCTTAAACATCTGGCAGTCAGGGCAGGTGCCGGAGTCATGGCGCACAGCCTACGTGGCCCCCATCCTGAAGGCCGGCTGAAAAACGTGAGCTCCTATCGGCCAGTCTCACTCACCTCTGCTGCTTGCAAGCTGATGGAGGCCATTGCTTTCTGGCCGATGAGCAGATAGGCTTCCGGCGGAGCTGATGCAGTGCGGACTCCATCGTGGACGTGGTCTCCACGCTGGAAGAGGCCAAGGCCTGCGGTGACGCCGTGCTCCTGGTGCTTATCGGCATGAAGGGGGCCTTTGACGGCCTGCCCTATCCAGTCGTTCAGCAGGCCCTGGACCTATTTGGTAGAGGGCGTCCCACAAGGATCAGTGGTGAGCCCTTTCCTGTTCAACCTGGCCCGACTGCTTGCTGTCCTGCAGACTGACCCCCACAACCACGTGAATACCTCCATCAACGCGGACCACATCACCCTATGTGTGCGAAATCCACCACACAGCCACAGCAGTGCGCGCTCGGCTCTGCAAAGAGCCCTCGACACCGCCGCTGCTTACCTGAGCTGCATTGGCCTTGCCATCTCGGCAAGGAAGACGGAGGCCATGCTGCTCCACCCAAGAGCAACCGCCCGCTGCACAGCTGCAACTGGAAGGCGACCTTGAAGCCCGGCAGTGACGTACCCGGGGCTACACGTTCATCACCGGCTGACCTGGCTGCCTGCTGTCAAGACCCTGCATGTCCAGGTCCTCCGGGTCCACAAGGCAGTCTCCCAGCTTGTTGCCCGAGGACAGAGCTGCACCACTAGGTGGGCTCTACGGCTGTACCATGCAGTAGCCACCTCACGCCTGCGGTACGTCCTCCCACTCGTGGCACTACCACGTGCCCGTCTCAAGAAGCTGGAGCTGCAGCATAGGGCCGAGATTAGGTTCTGCCTGGGCGATCCCTGCAGCTCTGAAATCGCTGCAACCTTGGCCGAGGCAGGAGCATGGTCCCCATCACTCCTGTCACAGCCCACATTCTACAATCAGCCACAGCTGTGCACATCGCTGAATGACACTGCGTTCAGGAATATCGGTCACATACCGACCGCACACACAACCCCCATCACACCTGCACTGAGCATTACGCTGCGGAGAAAGCTTATCAGTGAATGGCTACTGACAGCGCAGCGAAATTTTGGTTCTAAAGCAATTTTTCCCGACCGTGCAATGAGGCCGCAATGCGAGACCGCAACGAGGCCGCAATTTGGTGACTTTATTCACTACCGCCCTTAGCCGGCAGATCTGAACCGTGCATCAGGAATGTGCATTTCCATTGGGGAACAATAGAAACTCTTATTTAGGCTAAACAAGCGCGCGTACGTACGTACTTACATGCCGCACTCGGGACATCTGCCATTCAAATATTCTGCCATGTAGCAGCACCGTAACCAAGTAATGTTACTGTTACGTGCTTCTGACAAAGACTCTAAATAACTCTGAAGGAGCGCAGTTCCGTGTAATATACGTTCTCTGCATTAGGACACTGTAGCACTGGCTGGCCGGTGTGGCGGTCCCTGCAATGCATCACAAAAGCTCGTGAGGAACCTGGCTATAAAGTATCATCACAGAACACCTATATATGGCATCATGCAGTCGAAAGATTAGCTACGCGTTGTAGATGCACATCAAACGCAAAGACGAAGTATACTTACGAGAAGCAAAAGCCCGAAAAATAAGCGATCCACCGCTTCGTGCACTCCGAGCCTGCCATATGCCATATTATGCCGCCAAAAAGGCCAGATGTGACATCACGGACGTGAAAAAACAAAGACCGGATGTGGCGTCCCGGACGTGACGTTTGGGTGAACCTAACGCTTGCGCTGCGTTCACCGGGTGAACGCAGACACTTTCGTCACTTGTGAAGGGTCGAATTGGAAAATGATTATGGTTACAAGAAGGCTCAAGAGATGGCGCCACCATCCTGCACGTGCTGGCCACGCGCCTCTTTTGAAACCTCCGCTCCCACCGTCGCGGCAGCCCTCCTCCTCCTTGAATTCTGAGCAGACGACATATCTCCGTTAGTTCCGTCTGGCTCTCCCGCTCCTCTCCTGCTGGTCGGCCGCCGCCCCGTCTCAAAACACTCTACTCTCTGTACCACCATGTATACCCACACCCATTCCTGTGTACCCCATGCTTAATAAACCCAGTTAACCACCGTTAACGAAAGTCCAGTGTTCTATCGTCCACTATACGAGACGTATAACGAAACAATTACGATTGGGCAAACCGATTATGTAAATGAGAAAATGGAGGAGCCCAAGGATTGAGCCTTCTTGGCATATGCCTGAACTTCCAGGACAAAGAGAACAATTGTAGCCATTAATTGCAAATTGTATATGTAGTGTAGAAAAAGAATCAACGTAAAGGGAACCATTGTAACCGTTAACAAAGCATATGTTGTGTAAAAAAAAAAAAAATCTGATCAGAGGAATCAAATATATATGAATGCAGCCCCGTCTAATGCACGTGCTGCAACGAGTGTGCATTTGTTAATTGTCTGTTATCCATGTTATCCAATGGGTATAGTCTCCCGGAACATGAGGCTTGAATTTTATTTGTCCTAGTCCCTTGAGGAAATTTGGATGCATATTTCATGTCAATTTCAAAAAGCAGTTAAGGCACATTCTCCTGTGTCGTCTCAGCATTTTGTGCTGCAACATAGATTAGTTTTCAAACTTTGTGGAATCACCGCTCCCAGAAAAAAAAAAAAAAAGTATGATAAGAACTTTTCCGAATACAAAAAAGAAAAATACTTTCAGATGTTCCATCCACTTTGGAGGAGTCAACAAAACAATTTACCGTCTGCAAGATAAGCGAAAATAAAATGCACAGCGAGTCCGCGGTATTTTGTAGAGCACACAAGAGCAATCGCTAATGTTATTTAAATTTGTGCCTCATCATTGCCTCATGTTAAACAACCATAGCTTTAGAAATAATAAAAAAAGGAAAACAAATCTTGTGATGCGACTCGCTCGCACCGCAGTGCGCGTCGCGTCCCGAGAGCCGGCGCCTGCGAATACGCGAGCCGCGGTGCAGGATTGCGCGGCGATCAAGATAGCCAGCGTGTGCCGGAAGTGGAGATAAGGGAGACGACTTCTTGCAAGGTAGTGAAAGCGGGATCGATACAGCTGCTTGTGTCAAACCTACCAGCGACACAACAATAATTATGGGGCTACGTACCGGTAAGATATGATTGACATTGACTTGTTCATTTGCAAAGTTTCTTCGGAAAAAGCTGTCAGCGTTAATTGTTGCACATGTCAGAAACAACGGAGATAATACTGCTAAAACCGGGCGAAACTGTTTCTCAGGCTGCACGTCTCGAAACTATATGTAACACATGCCCACTGTAGGCATAGGGGATTGGCTGAGCGCTTCACAAGTGTACCAAGTTATCTTCTTTTTTTTTAATAGCGCTTTACCGCGCAGCTGCTGCAGCCGCCTTTAACAGGATGAGAGAGAGAGAAACGAAAGCATCAGACCACCAATGCCATCCTCGGGCGTGCATAGTTGATGATGACAAGGACAAAGCAATTGTAGCCGTTTGCAGTTGTCATTCGTGGATGTCGCGCGAGCCCCACGGCATCGCGTTTCTATAATCTACACATGGGTACGGACATTTTCCGCTGTTGCGGCTTTATAAAACTTCATACCGCTGTTTGTTCGTATTTTCAGCTGATCAGGAAACGCAGAAACTTGTAAAAATTGCCCAAGATATGCGAGCCAGAGCTTACTGCAACTATAGCAAGGTTCATGTTGGCGCGGCCCTCCTATGTGAAGATGGGACTATTTTTACAGGTGAGCGTTGTCCCTCTCTGTACACAGTGAACTTTCGTAGCAAGTTACGTTTAATCTTCACAAGCTGGCGTTTATTATACCTCTGACCTTCATACTCACAGTTTTCCTGTTTGTGTTTCGTGACCTAGATATACATATATATTGTAGCGGTACAACGCGGACAGAAAACAGGGAGACGTTCATCAAGAACAAAAGGACAACCTGTTCCGAAATGAACGGAACAGAGGCACGTCTTCTTCATCCTCGCCCAATTTCAGCCACCCACTAGACGGAGTCCGTTAATGCCCCCATCGTCGTTGTCTGCTGCATAGAATACACGCGTCAATATATATATATACCATGCACGATCGCTAACTTCTAGCAAACGGCTCAGTAGAAATCGTTGTACCCTTTGAAGTAAGGTAGTGGCTTATGCCACCAAGATATCGTCTTTCTTTCTCCTGCGATTATTGCCTGCCTTTTAATACCCGTGCTTCGCAGCAATAATAATAAGAAGTAGTCGAACCTGGAAAAAAAAAAATATTGCCCAAAAAAGCAGTGCCTTTTGACTCTTCTAAAACAATGTACACCATTTCGGGCTTATCTCGTCCCATTCCTTTCGAGAACGCTATTTCACATTGAGGGGGGGGGGGGAAGGGGGGGGAGCACGTACTGGACCACGTGTACTGGAAATTGTCGAATTCGCCATCTGAGCAGTTTTGATTGGTCACAGGAACTGGCGTAGCCAGAGGGAGCACACCGCGGGCACATTGACCATGTGTAATACATCCTTGGGACGGTATCCGAAATACGTCCGGTGAATGTCCTATTTCGGAAACAAATCGGACATTCACCGGACGTGCTGCGGTGTGCTCCCACCTCGGTGCACGAACATTGGGACATACTATGTGTGCGAATTTTCAAAACTTTCCAATAACGAATCGAATATTGTCCAATTCGGTTCTCGAGTCGAATAGTCGCTCTTCGATTAGCTAGGTCGTCGAATCGAACAGTCACCATTCGAATATTTTAAATACTTTCGAATACCTTATATGTCGTCAGTTGTAGGCGATCAACCATGAATTGAAGTGAAAATGCGATATTTTTTTTCATCCCACGCTCAGCGGACATACCGAGCACGCTGTGTCGCTCAGACAGCCACACTTTTCTGGCTAGACACGGTATCAGTCGCAACAAGATGTTTATACACGGCACTCGGCTGTGGCCATTGCATGGTACTATTTATAGATTCAACATTCCTGTCCTCTCATGGGACAAAATCCGAATATCTTTCATTACTAGAAACTTTATACAATTGTGGATTCATCTGCCACGATCGACCACTCGAACTAAAGAAAAAAAAAACATTTTTTTCTTCGCTCTGCCATCGCCGCAGACGACACGCATTCCTGGTTTGGTAGCGAATGTGCACAAATCGGCCTACAGCGTTACCTTTATAAATTTTATACGATAATGCGCGAGCGCGTATGGCGAAGAGCCCGCGTTTGTGAGCGAGCCGCTTTCAAATGCTTTTGTGATGTTCATATGTTCATAAAGCATATCGCCGCTTGTCGCCAAGGCTGCGAGGCGTAGGCGGGCTCGGGTGGCTGGGCGAGCACTGTTCCCCATAGAATAAAGAACCAACTGCTGTTCCCATGCTATTCCCGAAGCGCCCATGCGCGTGCTGTTATGTTTGCGTTCTTGATCGTGATTTAACGCTTCTATAAGCTTCCAGCAATATCTTGAAATAACTGTTAGTCGGGTGCTTTAACATAAGTACAAAAATTTGTCAGGCGCACACAGTTTCCGGCGCTACTTTTCGAGCAAGACCGACGGCGGCGGTGGATCGCGCACGACCTACTGTGTAGTAGGTCGTGGAATCGCGGCTGTTCGACGAAGATAAGCAATCGCGCTTTGTTTACTGCAGGTTTAGAACAATCGCCGTGCTTTTATTTTTAGAGCGCAGCTCTTTGGCGTCCGTTCCTGGGTTTCGCGTCGTCGTTGTCGTCGGCCTCGTAACCAGCTCGCCGACGAATCTGCTCCGCCGCCGCGCATGCGCGCTGTCGGCTCTCCGGGCGAGGGAGGATGATGGAAGGGAGGAGGAGAGACTGTGGAGGAGGGCTGGCTACACAAATGGCTCTTTGGCGTCCGTTCCTGGGTTTCGCGTCGGCGTTGTCGTCGGCCTTGTAACCAGCTCCGCCCCCCTTTCATCCCCCCAACGCTAGCAGCGACCGACTGATACCGCTTTCGTGAGTCCGCTACCGCACTCACGAAAGACGTCGTGCACTTCCTGCAACTCGCATTAACCGTCTATCGATCCACACCGATGTTAGTAGTGGGGGACTTTACTGTTGACATAAAGACAAACAGCAATTTCCTAACACTTATGCGGGAGAACATCCCGTTCCTCTCGCTCGTAACGCGTCCCACGGCTGTGACAACCTCGCGAGGCACTTGTATAGATCTCGTCTTTGAGAATCAAGCATTGGTGTACCAAGTCGAACATATATCAGTCTATTTCTCCGACCACAAAGCTTCCTTCATGACTGTCAAGAACTGTTAGTGGAGTCTTTGTTAAAGGAATACGTGTGAAAAATAAAAAAAAAATTCTGTGATAGCGCATACATGTGTTGCTCGATTTCTTTGCCTCAATCTATCGAAAAGGTGAAACAGCTTATTTGCTGCGCTCAAATTTCGCATTAGGAAGTAACGTAATCGTCGGTAATTTTTTTTGCTTTATATGTCGCTGCGCCTTTAGTGAGCGCTCCCGTGTTTAAACTTCGATTATTAGATTATGGTACGTGTTTCGCGTGCCGAAACCACGACCTGATTATGAGCCATGCCGTAGTGGGGGACTCCGGAGATTTGGATCACCTGGGGTTCTTTAACGTGCACCTAAATCTAAGTACAAGGGTGTTTTCTCATTTCGCCTCCATCGAAATGCGGCCGCCGTAACCGGGATTCGATCCCGCGACCTCGTGCTTAGCAGCCCGACTAAGCATGGGTCAGTTTAAACTTGATCGCCTAGGTTTTTACTGATGAGACGCGATGCCCCCCTTTGAAAAAAAGAAAAGATGCGAAAAGCTAAGCCAGAGAATGCGGAACGAAGCTGTGAAGCGCTCACAGTGTTTAGAAGCCGAAGGGCTCCGCGTTAATAAGCAAGTGACGGCGCCTTCAAAAAAAAAAAAATCGCGCAATCACCGATGCATTGCACGGAATTGACTGTTGCTCTACTTATCGATTGCACCTAAATGCGGCCTGCGGCGTGTAACGATCGGCGTACACTCGCCTCAGCTGTACAGTTGACTGCACAACCTGGCGTCTGTGAGCATTAAAGGCTTTTGACAGGGCATTCAACCTCGTTTTGAATGCCTCTTTATATCACTTTGCGGTAATGAGAAACGCCCGAACTTCGAATCTTTGTCCGCAACTAATGCATATTCATTTTACCCCAGCTGTGTCATGCGTTGCGGTGAATTCAGGGGCACTATAATGTAAAACTGTTCCAAACTTTTCTATTCAAATTCCACACTCAGCCCTCCGCGATTGGTCAAAAATATTTTTGGACCACCCCCACTTCACCTGTCTGCCACGCGTCGTCATGAAAACCACAATAGCTCCCCATCCCACATGATGTGTACACACGGATTATGCATGATTTGACCGAATAAAATAAAAGGCTATTTCTGATTCGGCGCCTTTTTGCCATTAGCCCTCGGCTATTGGTCAAGAGTTTTCGGGTTTTCACGCGACATCGCAAAACTGCAAAAACTCACTGCGTCAAAGTGACATGGACGTGTTAAAGATGCATTAATATGCCGTACAAAACTGCAGCTATTCTTCTGAATAGCCGCAGGCTGCCCCGTTCTGAAAGGAATAAAAGATGGCTGCCGCCGATCACTCAGGCACTGGCTACTCGCACCTGCCGGGGAGCAAGGGTTTATTTGCATATAATAAAACATTTTGTGTGGCATGTAATGTTTTTGAGCATTTTCGGCATGTTTACGACCTCATTCTGCCAACCCTTCTTTGCTGAGGATCCGTTTTAGCATCATTCTTAAGCTTCCGTTGCATGCCGCCTCCATATTCGAACAGCCACCGCAGACTAAGTAAGGGAAAGTGGACCAATCGCAGACGCCGGCACCACCCTCTTCATCCGGTTATCGATTTTCAGTGCAGTGACTCAGCCCTATCGAATCCCTCTCCACTTGAGCGTGTTCCTTGTCTCTTGTCAGCCAGTTAGATAAGACAAGCCGCTCAGTGTAGGCAATATTAATGTTATTCCTTTTTCAAGCAAACGAAAGTGACCCCTTATGAATGAGGAGAGCATTTGATTGGTCTGTTAGACAACCCTGCGGGTGAACGCCCGATGCTTGTGTCGGCAGTTACACAAATCTGATGTCAGGAGATTGGAATAAAAACATATTGGAATAGTTTTACATTATAGGGCCCCAGAAACCTTCATGTCTCTTTTTTCTTTCTTGCTAGTGATGGTAGCGAGTGCTTGTTCTCTTTCTCTTTTGCAAGAAATGGATCAATATATGTTCATGTTGCTTCCCTGTAGTTGTCTCTGTTTTGAAAATGATTTCAATGTAGCATGTGGTTTACAAGAATTATTTAATGTCATGCTTTGCATTTGCTTTCAGACTGTTAATATTGTTACAGGGAGAAATTATATGTATTTACCGTATATACAGTTACAAGGCTGTAGCTCGGTGGCCAGGATAACAAAATCTACCAATCTTCAAGATACTTCAACCTCCTCTTCACCTCCCAACGTCCCTGTGTCTACAGTGGCACAAACTCATACGTGATATTAACCCCCGGCGGCAGAAGCATCGTCTCAATGCTTCTTAGGGTGGCAAATCAGTGTATGAGCTATAGCGCTTTAGTCCCGAAACGTGCACATTCTTGGTGGGGTAGATGATGTCGAAGTCCCAGGTGATATCTTATATGTGAGGCTAGTGACTTGGCGAAGAACTCGGTATGGCCTGACGTATCGTGGCAGCAGGTTTTCGCAAAGGCCAATGCGACGGGAGGGTAACCAAAGCAGGACAAGTGACCCAGGGCTGAAATGAGCGTCCCGACGACGACTGCCATAACGGTGCTTGTGGATAGTCTGAGACACCAGCAGATGGTCACGGGCTATGCGACGTGCTGTGGTCGCGCAAACAATGGCGTCGTGAGCATAGAATGCGGGTAGTGGCGGCATCGGAAGGGAGCAACGAGCCAAGAGGCAGGAGTGGGTTACGGCCATATAGTAGATAGAACAGAGAATACCAGTAATATTGTGACTCGACAAATGGTACACAAATGTCACGAATGGTAAGGTGCAGTACCAATCCCGGTGATCATCAGACACATACATGGAGAGCATGTCCGTGAGTGTACGGTTGAGACGCTTGGAAAGTCCGTTTGTCTGTGGGTGATAAGCCGTCGTGAACTTGTGGGACGTGGAGCAAGAGCAAAGAAAGTCGTCGACAACCTTAGAAAGGAAACAGCGGCCTCTATCAGTGAGTAGCTGACATGGGGCACCATGATGTAGGATCACTTCATGAAAGAGAAAATCGGCCACATAGGTTCCGCAGCTCGTAAGGAGGGCCAGCATTATGGCATAACGCGTGGCATATTCCGTCGCAACGGCCACCCACTTGTTGCCCGAGGATGAAGATGGAAATGGGCCAAGGAGGTCCAGGACGACACGGTAAAATGGCTCACTGGGGATATCTATAGGCTGAAGGTGCCCATCAGGAGACAATGGAGGCTTCCTGCGGCGTTGGCAAAGTTTGCAGGCAGCGATGTAACTTCGAACAGAGCGATATAGCTCAGGCCCGAAAAATCGCCTGCGCCCACGGTCGTATGTACGGGAGACACCCAAATGACCAGCGGTGGGCACATCATGTAACTGAGAGAGAATTGTCGAACGCGGATGCTGGGGAATGACGAGAAGCGGTTCAGCAGCATGTGTGTCGGTATAAGGTCCCGTCCTGGAGAACAAACATATGGAGGGAAACGTCTTGTTGCTCCGAAGTAAGGTGTTTGATGATGAATCGCGAATATGGGTCACGACGCTACTCACTGGCGATACGCGAGAAGTCTGAGATAGACAAAACGCAGGTATCTGTATCGGTTTTGGTGCCATCGGGAGGGTCGACAGGATAGCGGGAGAGACAGTCGGCATCCTTATGTAGCCGCCCAGATTTGTAGGACATGGAAAAGGTGTACTCTTGCAGGCGTAAAGCCCAGCGGCCAAGATGGCCTGTCGGGTCTCTGAGTGAGGATAGCCAACACAAGGCATGATGATCTGTCACGACAGTGAAATGCTGACCAAACAGGTAAGGGCGGAACCTAGCAATGGACCAAACAAGAGCCAAGTATTCATGTTCAATTATGGAGTAGTTGCACTCTGGTGCTGAAAGAAGATGGCTAGCACACTCGATTGGTGTCCCGCTGTCATTGGTACACGATAGCGCCAATGCCATGGCCGCTGGCATCAGCGCGAACTTCTGTGTAGGCATGCGGATCAAAACGACCCAACACGGGTGGATTGATAAGGCAAATGATAAGCGTTGAAATTGCTGCGGCCTGGTCGGGTCCCCAACGAAAAGTGGTGACATTATTGAGGAGGTCTGTGAAAGGACGAGCGATTTCGGCAAGGTTCTGGATAAATCGTCCAAAACAGGAACACAGCCCTAGGAAACTTCGGACATCGATAAAAGAACGCGGAAGTGGAAATTCACCAACGGCACAAACTTTATCAGGATTAGCCTGGACGCCAGCAGCGTCAACCAAGTGGCCAAATACTCATATTTGGTGGTGGCCGAAATGGCGCTTTGCAGAATTGATTTGTCAAATTGTCAAATTGTGGCTTGTCGGCAAAAAGCAAGGATAGCTGAGAGTCAGTGGAGGCGGCTCTCAAACGTCGGTGAAAAAAGAATAATGTCATCAACGTAGCAGAGGCATGTGGGCGATTTGAATCCGTGCAGAAGAGAGTCAATCATGCACTCGAAGGTAGCAGGGGCATTGCACAGTCCAAAAGGCATCACATTAAATTGGTAGAGGCCATCTGGGGTGACGAAGGCGATCTTTTCGTGATTTCGTTCATCCACAGCAATTTGCCAGTGACCAGAGCACAAATCAATCCACGAAAAATAATTGGCATCGTGTGAGCTTTCGAGCGCATCATCGATATGCGGAAGTGGATACACATCCTTTTTGGTAATCTTATTGAGGTGACGGTAAACGATACAAAATCGACAGGTATTGTCCTTCTTTTTAACCAACACGACAAGTGACGCCCACGGACTGCAGGAAGGCTCGATAATATCCTTGGAGAGCATTTTGTCTACCTCCGTTTGGATCACCTGGCGTTCAGCCGCAGACACACGGTAGGGCCGCCGGTGTATAGGAGGAGCGTCACCAGTGTTTATTGGATGGGTGAAGACATGGGTTTGACATAGCGGGCGACTGCCAAAATCAAAGATGTCTTCACAGGACATCAGAATGCGGCGAAGGGCGTTGGCGTAAGCAGGTCGTAAATCAGTAGCTATCATTGGTGTGAACTTGTCGTTGCGTGAAGTAGGAGGGGCAGAAGCTGCGGCAGTGTCAAACTGTGGTTCGGGCGTAAGAGCAGCTACTACACAGTCTTCCAAAAGGGACAGCAAAGCAAGAGATACACCCTTATGAAGCACTTGCAGACACGAACCAAAGTTCAGAAGAGGAAGCCACGCTTGATTGTGGACAAGAGTTACAACTGAGCTTGTTAGTGCTATTTGACGGGCAAGGAGGACGTCGCAAAGAGGGGACACCACATAGGGACCATCTCGAAGTGGTGGAGAAGGCGACATGAGCACATAAGTTGCAGCATCAGGTTGCAGTCGAATAAATTCAGTAGAACGAAGTCTGTACGTGTGGTCGTCAGTCGGGTCGGCAAGGTAATGGGGCAGTTCAAGGCGAAGGGTGCCGGTTGCACAGTCAATAAGTGCTGAATGGGCAGTCAGAAAGTTGATTCCAAGAATCACTTTGTGGGGACACTTGGCCAGTACAGTGAAAAATGTGCAGCGCACATTCACATCACGGCTGTTGTACTGCCATTAGCTACTCGGACAGCAGGCAACTCAGCAGGTGTCGGGACTTTACGGAGACGGCTACAAAGATCTGATCGCATAACCGACACCTGAGCACCAGTATCGATGAGGGCTTGAACGGATACATCATCAACAAAAATTTCAACAAGGTTTGGTTGAGCAGTAGGGGTCAGCCGAGATTTTGCAGTCCGAGTTGTCAATGCAGCCGCACCTCCGGGGGCTGCATTGCTTAGTTTCCCGAGAAGCGGCCCGCATAGGACGGGGACGAGGGACGTCGAGGTGTAGGCAGACGGGACTGACGGCTTTGCGGCTAGGGCGAGTGGCTAGTGGCGTGTCCCCGAGGTGGAAGGGCGGCATGATATGGTTCAGAGAGGGGCGACAGAGGCCGAGGGTCTCGGTCGAAGTGGCGATCAGCATATGGTGGAGGCGAGGAGTACCAGCGGTTACCACGGCAGTGGCGGGAGATGTGACCAACCCGTGAGCAAGCAAAGCAAATTGGCCTGTCATTCGGTGTTCGCCACTCAGAGGGGTTCCTATATTGATTCGGGGACGACTGTGGAGGTGCAGCACAGGCAATGACAGGAGCGGTAGGGGTGGGACGTGGGTGGACGAC
Organism: Dermacentor albipictus; assembly: GCF_038994185.2. Taxonomy (NCBI): domain Eukaryota; kingdom Metazoa; phylum Arthropoda; class Arachnida; order Ixodida; family Ixodidae; genus Dermacentor; species Dermacentor albipictus. The sequence goes on along the minus strand of NC_091822.1, from coordinate 202,451,072 downwards.
AGACTGGATGTCCATGTTTGCAATTTCTTAGTGGACAACAGCTTGAACGAGCGAGGTGGTCATGTTGTCATGCATATGGGGGCAGTGAGAACTTGGAGCCACAGCCTCAAGTTCGCGATGGATGACCTGTGTCAAGCTTAGCATTGTAGGCGGATGTGACGCTGGTGGGTCATTGCAGGAGGAAGTGGCAGCCGTATTCGGAAGTCGGTTGAAGTGTTGTACGATGCATTTGCTCTTCGCTTTCTCAAAATTCCGGCATTCCTTAATGATGGACTCAACCGTTGAGCAGTTCCTGCAAAGCAGGAGGCTGAACGCATCATCCGCAATGCCCTTCAAGATGTGTCCAACTTTATCGGCCTCCAGCATGTCCGTGTCCGCTTTACGGCAGAGAGCCAGAATGTCTTGAATATACGTGACATACGATTCGGTTGATGTCTGGGCACGAGACGCTAGCTCTTGCTGCTCTTGCCCGCTATGAAGATCCAGGGCCAGCTCGTGGCGAAATTACCCTGCACCTCCACCAAAATGTTATGGGGAGAAAATATACTGTTACGGGGATGTTGCGAGCATAGAAAGACTATATATACAATATATATACACGCTGAGTCAGAGTAGTTAAGATGGCTGACCACCAACAACATGCAGCTGCCAGCGTCTCCGATCTTCTTCGTTCTCTCTCTTCTTTCATCCTTCCGTAACAGGATCCCCGGGTGGCGAAGCGCCGTCTCGGCGCATGGTAGGCAAAGAATTGCGAGCAAAGTATGGCTTCAGCCGTGAAACGTGCACGTCAACAGGTGTCTGACTTGAGGATGCATACAGGTGTAGCGGCAAAATCTTGTAATTTATGTTGTTAACTTGGCGTAGGACTTCATAAGGCCCTGTGTAGCGAGAGAGAAGCTTCTGGAAGAGGCCAGCCCGACGACATGGTGACCAGAGGAGCACCTGGCGTGAACTTAAAGTTGCGATGGCAGCGGTCATAACGCTCTTTTTGTATATGATGCGAGGCTAATAAACGAGATCGGGCGATTTGACGTGCCATGTGAGCGCGATCCATGACTTCAATAGCTTACTCAGTTGCAACACGCGGCACAGAAGGGAGGATGGTCTCAAACAGCAATGTGGAGTCATGACCATACAAAAGATAAAAAGGTGAATATCCTGGGGTGTCATGTTGGGATGAGTTATACGCGAATGTCACACAAGCTGGCGTGGCGTCTTGAGTCGCGGGGATCGTTGGAGACGCACATTGACAGCATCTCTGAGATTGTTCAATTGAGACATTCTGTAAGACCATTCGTTTGTGGGTGGTGGGCGGTGGACAGCTTGTGCTCAGTGGCACAAGAGTGGAGGAGCTCATCAACAACTTGAGGTAAGAACGCGCGGCTGCGTTCTGTAAGTAACTGTTGTGCACTGTGGTGGAGAATGACGTTGTGGAGGAGAAAATCGGTGACGTCTGTTGCGCAGCTAGTTGGCAACGCCTTTGTTATCGTGTAGCGTGTTGCATAATTAGTAGCGATGGCGATACACTTATTCCCTCTAGTCGTCGTCGGAAAAGCACCAAGCAGGTCAAGGCCTAAGCGAAAGAACGGTTGAGAGGGAACTTCAATTGGATGGAGTCATCTGACAGGTGCCAGGGGAGGTTTCTTCCTGTGCTGACACAATTCGCAAGTAGTGACATAACTACGCACAGAGCGGTAGAGACCCAGCCACAAGAACCGGTGTCGTATGCAGTCGTATGTACGCAAAACTCCAAGGTATCCCACCGTCGGTGCATTGTGTCGTTGTTCGAGAACGACGGACCGCAAATGATGAGGAACGACAAGGAGCAACTCAGGGCCGTCAGGCTTGATATTGAGTCGATAGAGGATGCCGTCATGCAGCATGTGCCATTGGTGCTGCCAGATTGCACTCCGGTGATAATTGACTGTAAGGATGCGTCGTGTTGTTCAGCACGCATGTCGGTCATGTCAGTCAAAGCCATCACGCAGGTCACCGGATCATGCGCAGCAGGTAGTATCCACGGGGTGACGAGAAAGGCAGTCAGCGCCCTTGTGGATGTGTCCAGTCTTGTAACCGACACTAAATGAAAATTCCTGGAGCCGCAAAGCACAGGGACCAAGCCGTCAAGTCGGGTGCTGAAGGGAAGACAGCCAGCAGAGTGCGTGATGGTCTTTGACGACCGAAAACGTGTGGCTGTACAAATATGGCCGGAACTTGGCAACAGCCCAAACTAAAGCCAAGCACTCCCGCTCGGTGATGGAGTAATTTCTCTCGGCAGGTGACAGCAGGTGGCTGGCATAAGCTATCATGCACTCGGTACCATTCTGTTGTTGGGCGAGAACAGCGCCGATGCCGTGGCCGCTTGCGTCAGTGTGGACTTCGGTCAGTGCAGATGGATCAAAGTGGGCAAGTATGGGAGGGGTGGTCAGAAACCCGATGAGAGCGGTGAGTGCGTGAGCCTGCTCCGGGCCTCATGAGAATGGGGTGTTCGTTAGAAGATCTGCCAAAGGCCGAGCAACGTCGGCAATTTTTTTTATGAAACGCCGAAAGTAAGAACACAGGTCGACGCGGCAGTGCACGTCCAAAGCAGAACGTGGCACAGGGAAGCTGTGTTACAGCGCATACATTTTCCGGATCTGGTTGGACACCGGATGCGTCAACGAGGTGTCCTAACACGGTAATCTGACGGTGGCCGAATTGACACTTCGTATAGTTCAGCTGGAGGCCGGCTTTTCAAAAGAGTGCAAGAATTGCAGTGAGTCGGGTAAGGTGGCCGCCGAACGTGGGAGAAAAAACAATAACTTCGTCAAGGTAACAAATACAGTTGGTCCACTGTAGCCTCGTAGAAGAGAGTGCATCATATGTTCCAATGTCGCAGGAGCATTGCATAGGCCAAAGGGCATGACATTGAACTGATATAATTCATCCGGCACGATGAAGGCCGTCTTCTCGCGGTCCAATATATTTTTACAATATATACTGCTACAAAGTTGTAGCTCAGTGGCCAGGGTAACACCATCTATCGATCTTTGAGACACTTCAACCTCCTCTTCACGTCCTAACGTCATTGTGTCCCCAGCAGAACAAACTGGTACGTGACAATATTGTGTGACCATACTCTTTTAACTAATTAAAAAGCGCTGCCTTGGCTATTCAGACTCCGGGGCACTACAACAGGCGTTACAGCATGCAGTTTCATTTTGCATTTTGGTGCGAGGGTGACTCTAGTAAACATAATGGTGACACTAAAAAATAACATAAAATATAAAAGGAATATGCTCTTGACTGACCTGGGAGGCAAATTTTCAGCTATGGTGTCTTCTGATATCTCTCTCGAATGATCTCGTGAAATCATCGAAACGCTCTGCTTGTTTAATGATGGAACATGTGAAATCTATGCTGTGCAGACAGTGGTAAGACGCAAGCATAAAAACAATCAACCCTTAATTATTGCCGGAGTCCTATATGTGCTATTTTTCTCATCTCAATCTGATCATCCTGGCTTGCAAGCTTTACCGTCGCTGGCTTCTCACGTGGCCGCGCCAGTACAAACCATGAATTCACAGGCACGACGGCGCTCCCTCAACCTGCTATAAAAATACACAGCATGTAAACATAGCAAGCGTGTGCATAAAGAGTGTTGGTTCACGGGCCAACAAATGAAGCCATTAGCCCCCAGGGCGTTATAATGAAAACGGCATACTGGCAATGAGCTCCCCTTTATAGGCAAGCTTGTCGATGCTCATCTGCGGCAAACCTTTGGCACGTAAGGTGACAATGTCATCCCAGACAGCCGTAAAGTTGGACACAAGTCCACTATTTGCAATGCGATTTCCCTGTGCACACTGACACTGCAGGAGTACCGTTTGGGACGCGCACAGGCGGCAAATCACATGTACACACTTCAGTAATGCCTGTAGTGGATGCAGGCATCTTTGGCACGAGGTGTGCCTGCAGTTCTAATGGCTGCTGCTAGGCGGCTTTCAGTGGTGCCCCTATAAGTGCTGTGCATAGAGTATACCGTGCAGTGTAATGACAGGAACTTCACTGTAGTGAATCCCAGGATATGAAAATTATTGATGAGAAGGCTGTAGATTATTTGCAAACTATTAAAAAAATACTCCATTCGATTCTACTCACTTAGAGCACTATTTGATTCGGTCTCAAAAAAGCATTCAAAGATCCCTGACTCCTTCTCGCGCTTCCCGGCGACTGTAGCATATGTAACTGTTATGTTTATCGGGAAACGCTCGCCGCGAACGCTATGCACGAAGGCGGGCTTTCTGGTAGAAACGCGGCCTATTGCGTGGGCCGCGATGGATGGATGGACGTCATGAGCGTCCCCTTTGGAACTGGGTGGTGGGTTGTGTCACCAAGCTCTTGTTATTTTATTGCCTAATGTCCAACCTATGTTAAAGAAAGAAAAGAAAAACACGATTATTTCCCATAACCAAAGTTTCTGAACCCCTATTGTGAACTTTGTTTTTGTACCTCTCCGTTGTTTGTCGTTTTCCTGCTTTTCTTCCACCAATCTTCCAATCGCTTCTTACTAATCTCTATAGCGAACATATTTACTTTCCCCATGGAGGAAAAAAAAAAACGTCTTAGGGTAAACAAACACTCTTTAATGATGGCACGCCTAGGGACAAATGCATGCAATATGCGCAAAGAAATTTCTGCACCATAGTGCCTATGCAGAGTCAGACATTCAAGGAGCAAGGAGCCCCAGATTTTCTCTCTCTCGCATCCGCTCTTATTCGCGCCTGCTCAGAAACATCGAGCGCTTTGAGAAACACTACGTCCCGCTGTACCTACCAGCAATTGTAAAAATGCTTCCCAGTGGGAACAGCTGTGGCGTAGGCGCCAGGGACACACTCACCATGGGGATCACATATGTGCCGACTTTTGCTTTGGAAAATGTACTCTTAGATGGTTTCTTGACTGAAAATCAAGCCACATCTCTGCAGGCGACTGGCCCGTCTTGGGTCGAGGTTGCCCTGTAATGTAGTGAGAACTTGGAAATGGTAAATTCCTTTAAGAACTATGACTCGGGAAACTTTACTCACCGCAGTGCATACTGCACCCTCCGTCGACCCGTTTGATTGAAGTTAATATGGAGCCGAGATAACGTGACACACCTGGTTATATTTGAAGAATTGCTCAGTAACTGAACTGGCAAATTGTGGCCATTGTCGGGCACGGCTGTGTGAGGCAGGCCGAAACGTGCAAAGGTCCAACGCAGTACTACCTCATCTGTAGTCTATATGCCCTCGCTGTCTTAAGGGCATCCGTCCATTTCATTTCCACGTTACACCTACCACCAAGATGGTGTGTCGATCCCTCAACAGGGCCTGCAAAGTCGACGCGCAGGCGAGACCAGCGTTTGTTTTCGGCCAATTTGACAGAACCTGTCCTGCGCGGTCATTGTATACATTGCGGGCAGCTTCGTATCAGCTTATCATGGTCCTACCCGGGATGCCAAAACATTATGTGAGCAGGGATTGCAGTCGTGGAGTTCTTGCAGATTAAATGACCACGCAGGATCGGGCAAAACTAAACGATATATAGACCTCAGTATAGGTTAGCCGCAGGAATCCACACCCTCACTTACTGGAGTAGTATAAGCGTCCACACATTTGCACCGGTCTAGAACCTCTTCAATATAACTGGTGAATGTTTCACTAGGTTTGTTGCGCTCGCTCTCTTAACCACTGCTCGGTGCGCAACTTGCAGACAGCGGGGCGACCGAGTTTGTCATCGCTGGTGTTGTCCATCATCCACTGCGCACAGAAAGAAAAATCTTTCAAAAGCTTGCGCATGCAGCATATATCTTCTATGGTTTGGGCGGAAAATAATAGGGCGAGGAAAAGGGACAGACAACAGCGCCAACAAACAACCAAATGTTTAGTCTTTCAAACAGCATATAGGCATGAAACTTTGCAAGAAAAACCAGAAAACACGTGAAAAGAGCTTGCATGGAAGTAAAAAGAATATAACCACTCCGACAGGAATTAATTTATCTCCGGAAGGAGGGAAATTGAGGGAAAGATCACTGCTCTTCTAGATGTCTAAGAGAGAAATTATTAGTCGTGCGTGCTCATCATGATATAGTTTGACAGTATGGCATAATCTTTAAAAAGTGGCTCGCAGCCATATAAAACGCAACGCAATGACAGGGCAATCTGTTCCTTATTTACTGACCTTATTTGAGCAAGTATTCGCGTGCAGCGAGGCAAAGTTGACTTTCTTATTTCAGCTTTGTCTGCATGGTGCCATTTGCACGCCGCATGCTATAGAAGGCTAACGGGCTGGAGTTCTTAATAACTTCAATTCTTTTATCTAGAGGCCTTAGTTTTGAATAAGGTCCCTGAATAAAACTAAAAGGTAGCAACATGCTTTTATCTTGCTGTCGCCACTGCTGTGAGGAGCATGCGAGAAGGCAGGGGAGAAGGTCTGCGTCTCCCAATTGGTTGAGCGCCGTCACATAATATTTTTCATGCTCTTTTCTCTATTTTTTCTCCTTTTCTGCATCTCAGCGCGCTCGTCACCATGACAGTTGGCCATCGAATTCGCTCCAGCCAACCCAGCGGCAGAAACTAAGGAAGCAGGTAGCTGAAGTCGAGCAAGGGACTCTGGCAAGATGCAGCACTAAGAGAAATGGCAATGTCCATCTACTGTGCCCAAAAATGACCATAGAGGAGGAGTCCATATTTGGCAACTGAAGGAACGGCAATGTCCATCTACTGTGCCCAACAGATGACCATAGAGAAGGAGTCCATATACAACAACTCCAGAGGAAGCGGCCTGTTGAGTGAAGCGGAGTCCTCCGAACATGGTCACTGCGTTCCAAATTCATGACGAGCCTTGATTCAACCTGCCCCCGTGTAACAACTCCGAAGAAACAATAAGACATATTGTTATGGAGTGTCCTAGGATTCTGCCCCAGTAGCGACAAGCCTTGCTAGCCTCGGAGTCGCCAAGACTTGCAGCGGGAAACGGTAGAAGTGACTAAGAGGAGACTAGAATTTTGGTGGCGCACCAGTGAAACATACAAGGGGCAGTGAGCCTGTTGAGTGAAGTCAACATAAGACCAGCCGTTTATGCCCCCCTTCCTCCCCTTCTTTTTACGTATTTTTTTTCTCCTCGCTAAGTGGTGATGTCTTTTTTTCTTTGCCTGTTAGTTTTGTGTTTTTATGTACTCTTATTTTTTTTAAACCAGATTCTTCTAATGAGTGCCAGGTCCGAACTCTCGTTGATCCCTTGACACAAAGGGAAAGGCCGCATAGATCGTCATCATCATCATAAGTTTTCGCGGCGAGACATGGGCAATCTTAGGCACGGGTGCTGTTCTTGGTGCTCGTTCAGATTTGCTTTCCTGACCGTGCTATCGTCAACAGGTGTATGAAGCTATAGAGTGCATAGGCTGCGTTCTGTCATATATCGTGCTAGAAACGTAACATGTGTTATTGTTGTAGTACTGAGAGTGCGTAGCTTTGTCAGTCCATGCTTTTGTTAGGCGCTGCAAATATATTTTGTGAGGACAAGCTGTTCACGACCAGTGCAAGTGATTCTGACTATTGTGAGTAGGCTTTCTCCACTTCGCTGTCTCGGCAGGATAAAGTGTTGAACAAGTTTGTTGGCCCATGTTAACTTGGGACTGCGTAAAGAAAAGGGGGAAAGTGCTCATTTATGGAAACCATTTCTGTGTGTAACTTTCGTCCTTGCATACGCTTTCTTCACAAATGAAGTACAGGTACCACTGTGATGTTTGTGCTTGAGAGCCAGCGGCACCACTTTGTCATAAAGGCATAGTGCCAGTTTCACAGCATAAAGAGATGCCATCGACATGACGAAACGACGAGAATAGCTGAGATGCTCTGCGTTGATCATGCATGTTTCTACATGACGCTTGCGTTATTCAGGTGAATATGTCACCCGCCTTGCGTTTGGTCATTGTGGTACTAAGATGATTAAATTATGAAGCTGCATAAGCTGGGCACATGCACGTACACACATACGCACTTCGAGAACCACAAATGCACCGAGTTGTTGAATCGTCAGCTACATAGTACTGCACACACGCAAGTTCATCGCCTTTGACGTGTACCAGTGAAACCTTCATCGCAGCTCTCTCAAGCCGGGCAAGTGTCTTTAGAAAGCCAAATAAAGAATCTGATCAATGCAACAGAAATAACTCGCGAAGCGGGTTGATTTGTGCAAGCCGCGACAGTATTTTTGCCTACGAGTACAACGCATGGCCGTGGACGACGTAACACTCAAACAATGCTCTGGCATGTATATAAATATTGTGTACATTACATATATTGTTGAGAGAAAGAATTCTGATTTTGTGCTTGTACTTGACATTGAAAGGAATTGTCCACCAAACTAGTCTAAAAGGCCTTCTAACTGGAAGCAGGTAGCCAACCAGAAGCCACAAAACAAGCGTGCAGTTACTCGCCGAAAAAGTACAAAAAACATCTGCTTCTACCAGTTTCATAGAGGTCCATCATCGCTCCTAGCACTAGTACACAGTAATGAAGCGAAGCCTTAAATAAGGTAAACAATCATGCGCAAACACCCAACAACAATTTTATTGTCTCGCCTCATGTAAATGTATGGGCAGTTTCCGAGTGAACGACCAAACTACGAGGGTGAGCGAGAGAAAGAGCGAGCTGCGAGAGGGCTCGGAGAAGGGGAAGGTCTTTGAATAAAATTAAAAGGTAGCAACATTCCTCCTCGCACAGCCTCTCTGTGGCTCACGGACACACTGTGCCATTGGACGTGAAGGAAGAGAACTACATTTTTGTTTTCTAAGTAGTTAGATTTTTTCATGCCAGATGGTAAATTTTGAATGCGCCCCAAAGTTTCATGATTGTAAAGGTAGACGCAAAAGTGGCTGCCTTCGAGAGACTGCAGATGTCGCGATTGTGCTGCGTCTGTGGCTGATTTTATCAATGGATCGAGCAGCAGAATCTCAGGATGATGCCTATTCGTCAGACTTTGACTCTGAGAGCGACAACACAAACCAGCCCGGAACATTCACGGCCGCAGCCTGGCACGCTCAACTTTAGTGCTTGCCGTTAAATTTTTCTAGTGGAATACCTGTTCAATTAAAAATTATTTTTTGGACATAGTGCCTATTAGACAATCAGACATTTTGTATGTTTCATAGTGCTTAGTACATATTTTTCTTAGTAGATACAAGTGTATGTTTACAAACTTTGTTCAATTTTAGCCCACAATCTTGATTCTGTGATATCGTAAGAAGCCAACAAACACTGACACCGAGGACAACGTAGGGGAAATTACTTGTGCTTAATAAATGAAATAAAGAAATGATAAAGTAATGGAAGTGAAAGTGGATGAAAAAACAACTTGCTGCAGGTGGGGAACGATACCACAACCTTCGCATTTTGTGTGTGATGCTCTACCTATTGAGCTACCGCGGCGCCATTTCCCCATCCACTTGTTCCCCACCTGTGGCAAGTTGTTTTTTCATCCGCTTTCATTTCCATTATTTATCGTTTCTTGCACAAGTAATTTACCCTATGTTGTCCTTGGTGTCAGTGTTTGTTGGCTTCTTATGACTAATAAAGATCGGGCCCTTCAGTTAACCCTTTTTCTTCACGTTAATCTTGATTCTGGTGATTTATGTCTATTTTACAGCATATATCTCGTTAATGAAACATTATGTGTGAAAAGTGCAGTAGTTTCTTCCGAAAAAAGAAAATCTCGCGTAACCTATGAAAAACACCTATTTTTCCCGTGGTAGGGAAAGAGTTAAGGCTTGATTATTGTTTGCTGTGCTAGGAGCGATGATGAAACGCTATGAAACTGGCAGAAGCATATGTTTTTTGTGCTTTTCCGGTGCATAACTGTGTGCTTTTGTGGCTTCGGGTGGGCTGCCTGCTTCCAGTAGAAGGCTTTTGAGGCTAGTTTGGTGGACAAATTTTTTTCAGTGTCAAGTACTAGCACAAAAATCAGAATTCTTTGTCTCGCCAATAATGTATACGTAATGTACACGTTTATATACGTGCCAGAGCTTTGTTTGAGTGTTATGTCGTCCACAGCCATGCATTGTACTCATAGGCAACAATACTATCGCGGCTTGCACAGATCAACCTGCTTTGCGAGTCATTTCTATTGCATTCATCAGATTCTTTATTTCGCTTTCTAAAGACACTGTCTGGCGTGGAAGAGCTGCGATGAAGGTTTCACCAGTACATGCCAAAGGTGATGCACTTGCACGTGTGCAGCACTATGTAGCCGCCGATTCAACAACTTGTATGCATTTGCGCTTCTCGAAGTGCGTACGTGTGTACCTGCGTGTACCTAGTCGACTGCCATGTGTCCAGCTTTTGCAGCTTCATAATTTCATTTTCTTAGTACCGTGATCACCGAACGCAAGGCGCGTGACATATTCACCTGAATGACTCGAGCGTCATGTAGAAACGTGCGCGATCAACGCGGAGCATCTCAGCTATTCTCGTTGTTTCATCATATCGCTGGCATTTCTTTACGTAGTGAAACTAGTACTATGCCTTTATGACAAAGTGGTGCCACTGGCTCTCAAGTGAAAACATCACAGAGGAACCTGCACTTCACTTGTGAACAAAGCGTATGCAAGGAGAAAAGTTACACAGAGAAATGGTTTCCATCTATGAGCACTTTCCCTTTTTCTTTACGAAGTCCCAAGTCAATATGAGCCAACAAACTCATGCACCTCTTTATCCTGCCGAGACGGCGAAGCGGAGAAAGCCTTCGCAGAATATATTTGCAGCACCTAACAAAAGCGTAGACTGACAAAGCTACGCACTCTCAGTACTACAACAATAACACTTAAGTTTCTAGCACAGTATATGACAGAACGCAGCCTACGCTCTCTATAGCTTCATACAACTGTGGACGACAGCGCAATCAGGAAAGCAAATCTGAACGAGTACCGAGAAGAGCACATGTACATAAGCTTACCCATGTCTCGCCGCGGAAACTCGATGGCCAACTGTCATGGTGGTGAGCGTGCTGACACGTAATGGAAAAGAAGAAAAATTAGAGAAAAGGGTAAGTAAGTAAGTGAGTGGTCCTGATCTCTTTTGACTCAGGGCAGGCGTTTGTCAATGCCACAGGAGATGTTGAAAGCATGAAAAGGAAAGAAAGTACACGTGACAGCGCTCAACCAACTGGAAGATGCAGATCTTCTCTCCTGCCTCCTCGCAGCAGCGGTGGCAAGATAAAAGCAGGTTGCTACCTTTTAGTGTTATTCAGGGACCTCATCCTGTGTATCCTGTTTAGTGTTCCTCTATACGCTCTCGCAGGAAGCAGAATTGCGCAAAGGTTCGCCATTATGTTCGAGCTATGCAGTAAAGCGACTCCTCGCATGCGCAGGAGGCAAATGCCACACTGTGTTCCATTTGCTTTTTTCCCTGCTGGCAGTGAGCTACATGTGGCAGTTATTCCTAAGCGCTAAACAAGATGACACTTTTTATATGCAGGCTATGCTCGAACCATTGGCGTAGCCAGAGGGGGGTAGGGTTGCAACACGCCTCCCTCCCCCCCCCGAAATGTGTAATGCGTAAGTGTGTAATGCCTTGCGGCCTTCAAGGTGATAATAAATGAAATGAAATATTTAGTTTGCATGTACATATGTACATGCACCTATACAAACACATGCACAAAAGTACATATAGGGTGGACCCTCCTCCACCGAAATAAAATCCTGACTACACTCGTGGCTTGAACAGCTCAAAAATTTGCGTGCAAACGCGCATTGCGGTGCAATGCTTTTCAGCATGCATATGAAATTTTCTTGCCAAGGCCCGAAAGCAAGAAATGTTTTAACAGGTGTTAGAAGAAAACTTCACACATGTAAGGTGAACAATGATGTTAGTGCATTTTTGCTGCCGAAACCAGCTGATTAATGCTCATCGCCAAGAGGACTATCGTGCCTGCAGTTATGTCAGTGGTCGTTAACAGAATGTTATTATTCACTAACTGTCGTTCAAAGCAGCTGCACGTTTTTTATATATGCGATGCAGACATGTAGATTTAGACGCATTTGAAATGTTCACATGAGCACATTTTATGCAAAGCTTATTTTTACGATTCATTCATATCGCAGAATAAACAGGCGCTTCATAGCAGCAAATCTGCATGTAGAAAAAGATTCATTGGCAAGAGCTTTTAGATCAAATTTATTTCGTAGAAGGGAATGGATGGCCAATGGCTGTTGGCAGCAGGGCAAGAGTGCTGGTTCTTGGAGCCTTGGGGGGCTGAATTAAAAGCAACTGAAAAGGCAACAAGCTGTTAAGAGTAACAACAGGTCGTTTTCACTGCACCAATTGCATCAAGATGGGAAACTTGCAAAATAATTATTCACACACTGCAGACTGTAATATGACAACACATTTTTCTTTACCTATTCATTCTATCCAGAGCAGAAGACAGAGTAATTGAAGACGCTGTATCAAGTCAGTAAAATCGTTAAGGCAGGCTTTGGCCACAAAGACTTGCGGACCTCTGCTAGGTATCAGATAAAGCACAGCTATTAAACATTGCACATGTTTCTGCAGTTGTGTTTACTAGTCACTGAAGCTGCTTTTATGCAGGACCATTTTACAAAAGGCCGCTTCACGTTGCCTACAAAAAAATAAAATAAAATAAAAAATAAATAAAACGTCTCAAGTCAGACGCACTCCCAAGCATTTTGTATGTCTTGCCCGCATTTCCTTTCTTTAACGCTGCGAGCCCAGTACTTCTAAGTTACGAACGGCATGCGCGTTATCAGCATGACAGCTTTATCGGCAGGAAAGTAACGAGCACAGCGTTTTCAAGAAACGAAACGCAAGCAAGACAGATGACGATTATCACTGTGTGGCAAATATACACCCCAAAGGGTGCAATTGTTTTTAGAATGTACACTCTTAAACAAATCTATACCATTTGGGGTGTATATTTGCCACACAACAATAATCGTCATCTGCCTTGCTTGCGTTTCCTTTCGTGAAAACACTGTGCTTGCTACTTTCCTGTCCAGAATTTCCTGACCAGCTGGGACCGGTCCCGACTGGTCGCTTGCGATACGGCAGATCTGAAGAGTACCTCTGGGTGCGTGTGCTCCAGCATCAACACTTCAGCAGGTTCTGGAACAGCAGCAGGCACCTCTGGCAGGGGCAGGCGGCTCAGGGCATCAGCAGGTCCCAGGTGCTTTTCCGGATGGCAAACCAGCTGGTAACGCTAAGCTGCCAGCCTCAAGGCCCAGCATACCACTCGAGGTGATGCCTGCACGGGAACTGCCTTGTCAGGCCCCAGCAGCCCTAACAGCGGCTTGTGGTCAGTGACCGCCTTGAACTTCCGGTCCCACAGGCACAGGTGGAAGCGTTCGACCCTGAACATGAGGGCCAGGCCTTCCTTGTTCAGCTGGCTGTAGCGTTGCTCTGCAGTATGAAGCCGAAGAAAAGCAAACGACACAAGGCACTCCTGGCCATCCTTGTACCTCCCACACCGTACGGCGACGCATCTACGGTCAGGACAACAGGCTTGGCCGGATCTAAGTGTACCAGTACTGGAGCCTTGGTGATTAGCTCCTTGCTGTGATGGAAAGCCACGTCCTGCTCCTCCTTCCAGACCAACTGCTGACCATCTCGAAGCAGAAGATGGAGCTGCTGTAGATGCTCTGACAGGTTGGCAGGATGCTCCTGTAGAAGTTGATGAGGCCGAGGTAGCTCTTCTGAAGCTCCTTCTTGTTCTGGGGCTTGGGCGCCTTGAGCACAGCATCAACTTTGCAGGGGGCCGGGGCTAGGCCAGCCTGGAAAATAACATGTCCAAGGTACTCAACACTGGGGGTTAGGAAAAGTCACTTTTCCAGTTGAGCTTGAGACTGACGTCCTGCAGTTGTGCCAGGACATTGTTCAGGTTCTGTACGTGGTCCCCGTCGTCGGTGTCGGTAACCAGGATGTCGTCCAAGTACACCGTTACATGCCTCATGCCCCTGAAGAGGTTCATCGCCTTCTGAAAAATGGCTGGGGCTGAGGCCACACCAAACAGTAAGCGTGTGTACTGGAAGAGGCCCAAAGTTGTCGATATTGTGACATGCTTCCAGAAGGCATCCTGGAGCGCCAGCTACTGGTAAGCGTCTCTGAGGTTGAGCTTTGCGAACTTCTGTCCACCGGACAACGCTGCACAGAGGTCTTCAATCTGGGGCAGCGGGTACTTCTCAACAGTAGCGACAAGGTTGATGGTAACCTTGAAATACCCGCAGATCCTGACACTGTCGTCTCGCTTGAGGACTGGTACGACGGTAGCGGCCCAATCAGGCGTCTTGACGGGCACCACGATGCCCTTTCGCAGTAGCCGTTGCAGCTGTTGGGTGACCCCGTCCTTCAGGGCAAACGGCAGTGAGCAAGGCTTGAAAAGCTGAGGCCGGGCTCTTTCAGGTCATCATCATCATCATCAGCCTGGTTACGCCCACTGCAGGGCAAAGGCCTCTCCCATACTTCTCCAACAACTCCAACAACCCCGGTCATGTACTAATTGTGGCCATGCCGTCCCTGCAAACTTCTTAATCTCATCCGCCCACCTAACTTTCTGCCGCCTCCTGTTGCGCTTCCCTTCCCTTGGGATCCAGTCCGTAACCCTTAATGACCATCGGTTATCCTCCCTCCTCATTACATGTCCTGCCCATGCCCATTTCTTTTTCTTGATTTCAACTAAGATGTCATTAACTCGTGTTTGTTCCCTCACCCAATCTGCTCTTTTCTTATCCCTTAACGTTACACCTATCATTCTTCTTTCCATAGCTCGTTGCGTCGTCCTCAATTTGAGTAGAACCCTTTTCGTAAGCCACCAGGTTTCTGCCCCGTAGGTGAGTACTGGTAAGACGCAGCTATTATACACTTTCCTCTTGAGGGATAATGGCAACCTGCTGTTCATGATCTGAGAATGCCTGCCAAACGCCCCCCAGCCCATTCTTATTCTTCTGATTATTTCTGTCTCATGATCCGGATCTGCCGTCACTACCTGCCCTAAGTAGATGTATTCCCTTACAACTTCCAGTGCCTCGCTGCCTATTGTAAATTGCTGTTCTCTTCCGAGACTGTTAAACATTACTTTAGTTTTCTGCAGATTAATTTTTAAACCCACTCTTCTGCTTTGCCTCTCCAGGTCAGTGAGCATGCATTGCAATTGGTCCCCTGAGTCACTAAGCAAGGCAATATCATCAGCGAATCGCAAGTTACTAAGGTATTCTCCATCAACTTTTACCCCTAATTCTTCCCAATCCAGGTCTCTGAATACCTCCTGTAAACACGCTGTGAATAGCATTGGAGATATCGTATCTCCCTGCCTGACGCCTTTCTTTATTGGGATTTTGTTGCTTTCTTTATGGAGGACTATGGTGGCTGTGGAGCCACTATAGATATCTTTCAGTATTTTTACATACGGCTCGTCTACACCCTGATTCCGTAATGCCTCCATGACTGCTGAGGTTTCGATTGAATTAAACGCTTTCTCGTAATCAATGAAAGCTATATATAAGGGTTGGTTATATTCCGCACATTTCTCTATCACCTGATTGATAGTGTGAATATGATCTATTGTTGAGTAGCCTTTACGGAATCCTGCCTGGTCCTTTGCTTGACAGAAGTGTAAGGTGTTCCTGATTCTATTTGCGATTACCTTAGTGAATAGTTTGTAGGCAACGGACAGTAAGCTGATCGGTCTATAATTTTTCAAGTCTTTGGCGTCCCCTTTCTTATGGATTAGGATTATGTTAGCGTTCTTCCAAGATTCCGGTACGCTCGAGGTCATGAGGCATTGCGTATACAGGGTGGCTAGTTTCTCTAGAAAAATCTGCCCACCATCCTTCAACAAATCTGCTGTTACCTGATCCTCCCCAGCTGCTTTCCCTCTTTGCATATCTCCTAAGGCTTTCTTTACTTCTTCCGGCGTTACCTTTGGGATTTCGAATTCCTCTAGACTACTTTCTCTTCCATTATCGTCGTGGGTGCAACTGGTACTGTATAAATCTCTATAGAACTCCTCAGCCACTTGAACTATCTCATCCATATTAGTTATGATATTGCCGGCTTTGTCTCTTAACGCATACATCTGATTCTTGCCAATTCCTAGTTTCTTCTTCACTGTTTTTAGACTTCCTCCGTTCCTGAGAGCATGTTCAATTCTATCCATATTATACTTCCTGATGTCAGCTGTCTTACGCTTGTTGATTAACTTTGAAAGTTCTGCCAGTTCTATTCTAGCTGTAGGGTTAGAGGCTTTCATACATTGGCGTTTCTTGATCAGATCTTTCGTCTCCTGTGATAGTTTACTGGTATCCTGCCTAACGGAGTTGCCTCCGACTTCCATTGCACACTCCTTAATGATGCCCATAAGATTGTCGTTCATTGCTTCAACACTAAGGTCCTCTTCCTGAGTTAAAACCGAGTACCTGTTCTGTAGCTTGATCTGGAATTCTTCTATTTTCCCTCTTACCGCTAACTCATTGATCGGCTTCTTATGTACCAGTTTCTTCCGTTCCCTTCTCAGGTCTAGGCTAATTCGAGTTCTTACCATCCTGTGGTCACTGCAGCGCACCTTGCCGAGCACATCCACATCTTGTATGATGCCAGGGTTAGCGCAGAGTATAAGGTCTATTTCATTTCTAGTCTCGCCGTTCGGGCTCCTCCACGTCCACTTTCGGCTATCCCGCTTGCGGAAGAAGGTATTCATTATCCTCATATTATTCTGTTCCGCAAACTCTACTAATAACTCTCCCCTGCTATTCCTAGAGCCTATGCCATATTCCCCCACTGACTTGTCTCCAGCCTGCTTCTTGCCTACCTTGGCATTAAAGTCGCCCATTAGTATAGCGTATTTGGTTTTCACTCTACCCATCGCCGATTCCACGTCTTCATAGAAGCTTTCGACTTCCTGGCCATCATGACTGGATGTAGGGGCGTAGACCTGTACAATCTTCATTTTGTACCTCTTATTAAGTTTCACAACAAGACCTGCCACCCTCTCGTTAATGCTATAGAATTCCTGTATGTTACCAGCTATATTCTTATTAATCAGGAATACGACTCCTAGTTCACTTCTCTCCGCTAAGCCCCGGTAGCACAGGACGTGCCCGCTTTTTAGCACTGTATATGCTTCTTTGGGTCTCCTAACTTCACTGAGCCCTATTATATCCCATTTACTGCCCTCTAATTCCTCCAATAGCACTGCTACACTCGCTTCACTAGATAACGTTCTAGCGTTAAACGTTGCCAGGTTCATATTCCAATGGCGGCCTGTCCAGAGCCAGTGATTCTTAGCACCCTCTGCTGCGTCGCAGGTCTGACCGCCGCCGTGGTCAGTTGCTGCGCAGCTGCTGGGGACTGAGGGCCGGGGTTTGATTGTTGTGTTCATATAGGAGGTTGTGGCCAAGTACTGCACCAGGGTGGCCAATCCTGCTCTGGTGAGGAAGTGCGTTACCATTTCTGGTCACCGGGGTCAGGCCACACTCCAAGCCTGTTTGTGCAATCTTACCAACATGCGGATTTTTTTTTTTAATCCGGTGGAAAATTGCCGGCACCGGGATTCGAACCATGGTACATAATGCCAACTGTCATGCCGGCGAATGTGCCCACCCCTGGCTGGAACATGGACTTGCACTCGGTCAGGAGGCTGGGCACACCTTTCACCACATGTTGGCTGGCTTCCTGGCACTACGGCAGACATATGCCCAGTGCGTGAATCCAGTTTCGGCCCAGCAGCGTCGGCGAAGACCCCTTGGTTATGAGTATTGCCTCCCTATTGCCAAAGAAAATGCTGACCTGGGCCTGATCCTGGACTTGGGCGAGCTGCCCGGAGTAGCTGCGCAGCATCATGCCCGAAGGCTCGACAGACATGCTGGGGACAGTATGCTTGAACAGTTTCCTGGCCGTGACCGACACACTGGCCCCCCGTGTCCAGCTCCATGGAAATGGGGCACCCGCAGACTTCGGTGGTCAGCATGTATGGCGGCACAGACGACGGAACAAGGCCTGTGTGCCACCTGTCGAAAATCGGCGGGTCCTCGGACACAATGTGGAGCCTGGCCACCGAGGAACTCAAGCCTCCTGCCTCACGTCTCCACCACACACCTTTGTGACAACTACCCTGACCGCGGGCTTGTGTGGAACCTGGCAGCTGCTGTGCGCTGTTTGTCCTCCCTTCTCAGCATACCCATGCCAGGCGCCAACTATCATGCATCAAGATTTCAAAATATGCAAATGCCACGTAGCTGTACGAAATCTAGGTAATGTAATTTTTGGAGTGCAGCTCCTAGGTGCCCACTCCTGCGGCAAGCGTCGGCCTCGACGTAAGCTAGCGAACGAGCAGAACAGTGAATGATGAATGAGTGAATGCGAAGCGTGAGATGAAAGATGTGAGCCGTGAACGTTGGAGACCAATGAGGACGGCCCCTTCAGTGATGTGCATGCGGTAAATTGGTGTTATGTGGACCCACCCGAGCGCTCGATATGTACTCATATCTGGTCTCAGCCGGAATGCTTGTTTCCTATTTCGTCTGCTTGTGTCAGCTCTTGCTCGCACTTGTTTCTGTTGTCATGGTTTGAGATTGTTTTTTATAAGATGAGTCTAAACCGAGATGTCCTGATGGAAAGTTTTTTGGAGACAGTGCGTCATATCCAATTCTGTACGACAAAACAGACCCTGAATACAAGGACATGGAGGCGACACCCAGCACCTCATTCTCCTTCACTTTGGAACACGGTGACGCCGCAGCAGGACAGAGCACACCAACATGATTGCACGCGACATCTCGCACCTACAGAGAGGAGGCGAGATTTTCATGCTGTCTCGTAACTGCTGCAGTGGCCAGCGGTGTGGCTTTCTGCAGCAACGATCGAACCCAGACAACGCCACAGTAGCGCGTGTCGTTTGTTCCATGGAGGAAGGAAAATACTAGGAGAGAACGTCACGTGACGTTCTTGAAACCTACTCATAAAGAATTTAGAGGAATGGGATGATGGGAAATAAACCCTCGTGTGACAGTCAAGTGGTAGCTTTAGTCAGCTCGCTTTGGTAGCGTCTGCTACGGGGGTTTTGGAATATGCGCACATAGTCGGCGTGACGAACGCACGCTGAGGTTGAATGAAGGAAATCAAGTGTGAGAAGCAGTCGAGTCTGTGTTATGTCAGTCAGGTAAAGCACTGAACCACCATGTGTCTTGCCGCTTAAGTAAGCAGCAGACAGGTGCCAGTAGTGAACGAAGGCGTCGACATTATGCCCAACAACCTGCTACTACCACGTAAAGGATGACTGGTCACGTTTCGGGCCGGTTTCAGGGAAGCGAGGAAACCTATCGCCCTGCAAATATTTGAAGGCAACCAAGCCGCCCTTCCCACGGCGATTCGTCGTGTTTGGGACCATCTCCTGAGAAACAATATCATGTATTTCGCCCCTGCAACTATGCGCAGGCCCTGAACCGAGCATCCATGGTCCACAGCGACTGCTTTTCCAAGTGAAAAAAAATTGTCCCATCTTGTGCCCAATGATGGAATGGTGAGCCGGGTACCCCGACCATATTTGAGGCACACCGTTATGACAGACGATCCCAGTCGATGCTGTCGTTCCGCTCAATGCCTACTGCATCTCAACAGACCAGTGAGAACTCAATAGGCACATCTCAACAGCGTAATGATGTTGCACTACACAATCTTACAAAATAGTGCACATAAATCTCAAGGAAAGGCGACGACTTTGGTGTTGAGAGTGCAAGGTAATGCTATTTACTTCACAACGAAAGACGCACAACACAACCTTTTACTAAGCAAACGCACGACAAATAGCTATCTTGTGAAAGATCTTGTCTCATCCTATATAGGTGCTAAGCAGTGGAACAAAAATTAGCAAGAAAATATGCACCGGAGTTTCAGGTACGCAACAGCTGATTTGACAAAACAATAGACCATGCTCGGGCTGGCATACTCAGGACTATGTTCAAGGTGAGAGCGCCAACTAACTGCAGTGGTAAGCGCAAGTGATGGTATAAAAATTATGCTGCCATGGCTCTGACTCGGCAGTCTTTCTCCACGTTTCAAGGCAGCGCATTTGAAGCGAAGAACGTGCCACGTGCCAAATAAACACGAATGGTCCGGCAACAATGTGGGCCTATTCCTACCCAAACAGCACCGCGCACAAGGCCGCTGCAAGTAGGAGGGGCGGCTTCAGAGGAGGTTGGCTTGTTAAGGCTAGTAGAAACACGTGGCGCTCCCTCCTAGTTTTTTTCTTCCTTCATGGTTTGTTCACAGATTACGCCATCGGTAAGGCATGCGGCGAGCATGTCAAAACAAAGTGCTGGATGAGCGGAGATCTGTCTGTGGCGACTGCTCCGAATTGCGCCCACATGTCACCCATGCTGCCTCGTGTTCTCCCGATTAGCGCGGCAGTCGCGCCACACGCCACTCGTTTGCAGCGTGCCGCACGACACAGATTGTTTGCGCCAAATGAAAACATGGTCACAGCTGCGCTCAAATTTCACATTAGGGACTATCACAATCGTTGGCGAATATATTGCATTCCGCCTCATTACATAACTACTCTTAATTAACTTCTAAAATATAGTTATGAGAAAATTGAGAGCAACATGAAAAACACCTGATACAGCTTTCTGTTGCTCAATACGTGCTATATAAGTGTTTTTCCAAGCACAGTGATGGAAGCAGCCTTCGGAGCGGAAAAAATTGCAGTTTGGAGCAGAAATATACGATTTCGGAGCAGAAAAAGTTGCTGTTTGGAGCAAGAAAAGAATGCTTTAGAGCACAAACCTACGAACTGGTGCAAAGAGGAAGCTCTGTATAAGTTAGTACTTTCTGAAACATTGCATTCAATATGTGTTATACCAAGATGCAAGTATTTTTGTTCAACTTGCTGTTCCATTTTATTGTTGTTATATAATATGATGAAGATAAACACAGGCTTAATCCTAATTCACAGTTAATTCTGCATTTCAATTAGGATCTCATAAATTTATTTTCATCTCAAGGAATTGAGTCACCTGCAGTGTAGATGTAGCATGGCTACAGCTACGTGAATTGCAGTGTGTATGTTATCAAAGGTCTATATGTGTTAATGAATTTCTGCACGCGAAATCAAATGTACATATTGCATGGGCCTATACACAACTGGCATTGCCATATAGAGCCAGTACACGTCACCGGTCCCATATCACCCAGCCAAGGCGATTGCTTCTATTGCCGCTCACGGCGCCATATATAGAAATCTGCTATGTACAGTTTGTTTTTCACATTGAGTAGTACTTGATAGAACAACATTAGATCAAATGCACGATTGTTTTGTAAAGCAGCACCTGGTAATAAATCACTGGCGTTATCGCCAGCAATGATTCGACAGCGCTTCGTCTCGCAAACAGAAAGCAAACACCGATCAGTGAGGCGTCTCGGGTGGCTTGCAAGTATTTCGTTTGGTTTGCTATTCACACCGACAAAACCAGATCATTTAAGCCCACGTTAATCATGTTGTCAGAAATTAGAGCGCTATGACAAGCTGCGGCCAGGTAGTAAGCGCCGCCATCATTGCGGTGGTCAGTGACATAGGCCTATACTGACTCGTTTGGCCGTATTTCGATGGGGGCAAAATGCAAGAATGTGCATTAGGTGCACATAAAAGAAGCTCAGGTAGTCAAAATTAATATGGAGTTCCACACTACTGCATGCCTCATAATCAAATCGTAGCTTTGGCACGCCCCCCCCCCCTAAGAAAAAGCGCAAGCAGAGGAATACTATACTATATACTATACTATACTATACTATACTATACTACTATACTATACTATAGAATACATTGATTGCAAACGTGGTTAGGTCTGTATGCTGTAGCTGTGATGGAAAGTGTGCGAGAGCGAGTCGTGAATAACGGTGGCTTGATGCGCGGTGCCTGCTCGCGCGCGCTATATATCTATTCCCAATTCGAAGCAGGTGCAGGTCGGCGCAGGCCTGGCGCAATACGTGCAATTAACGACAATTTTGTGCAGCATGTAGCAGGATTTCCTTCACGGCGCAGCACTTGCATCACTGCGAGCGTGAAAGCCCGCGAATACACGCAACGTGCCTTGAGTGGCCAGTTGTGCAGTGTGTGTGTGCGTGTGTGTGTGAGTCTATATATATATATATATATATATATATATATATAATGAGAAGAAAGGAATTCGAAGGCCTGATTTTTGTGTCATATTGTAAGAAGCCAACAGACGCGATAAATAGTATATGAGAAATTACATGAACAGTACTTTTTAACTGAATTAAAGAAATGATTAATGAAATAAAAGTGGATGAAACAAAAGTCGCAGTTTCACCCGAAATGCGAAGCATCGATTGCGATAGCAAATTAGTGGACAGCTAGCTATAAGACATAAGAACAGATTTATCGGCCGTATAAACTTGTAAACATAGGCATACTAACCAAATTAACAAGCATGGTGTCGCGCGCACAAGCCAACATGAACACGTCTCACTCGATGACCACGGAAACTCGCTGTCAAAACGCTGCAGTGAGGAAATGCGGCAGCAGCAGCGAGTGAATTGACCTTCGCGGAGCCGCTCCCATCAACCCGAACTAATTTGCGAAAACACAGCGCAGCACGGAGTCTGTGCCCGTTGCAGATGGCTTTCAAGACACAATGGCCTGGCCGGATGCACGCACCCGCTCGGGCCGCCCGTAGTAGAATGCGCACCCTTCTCTATCCTCCCTCAAAGCCTTGCGTGCGACGGAAGGCGGTGCGATAGATTGAGCCGCGATTGCCGGCTCACCTTCGCACGCTTTCACTCACACATTGAGCATATGGCGTGCAGTGACGACTTCATCGTCCTTGGATTTTATATGCACCTTCATGGCGACACTGACGGTGGAAATGCACCTGGGCTGTTCATATAACTGTTATCGCAATAGAACAAATGGCCGCAAGTGGGGTACGAACACACATTCTCGCATTACGCATGCGATACTCTTACCAATTAAGCTACTGTGACACCCTTTTTCCATCCACTTTCTAGGGTATTTATGTTTTATCTACTAGTACTAAACCTGGGAGTGTTAGCCAAGTGCCACACCTCACGGCCTTGACGGCAGATGTGGAACATCTTTTTTTGTCACAGTTGTCACATGTACACGATATTTTGGGAGATTTTAGGTTTAAATATAGACAACCATTGAGACCAAAGAATTTCAACAAGAAACAGAACACAGCAAGACCAAATTTGTTTCAATAAGTAGGATTAGTCATTTAACTTGTCATTCTCAGCCTGGACTGGTCAGTCGCTCTTTTGGATTTCTACAGGTATGTGTTTGTGCTTTTTCCAAAGTTGTGTAGAATGTGCAGCTGCAGTGGCATTTAGAAAAGGCAACAATAAGTATGCTCTATTTAGATGTGCTCCATGAAAGATCCTATATTTGCTGTGATATAGTGACTAGTGGGCCATGGCTCCAGTCTTCTGCAATGAAACTGGCAAATGAACTGCTGTTTTAGTAGTCCAATGTGACCCAGAGAAGGGACAAATTGCACATCCCGATTAACAGCGCACCCACATGCCAGTGGATCCAACACAATGACGTGTACTCTCATATGGCACTGTTGATGTTTTATAGGACTCCGAGTAGCCTTACGGAAATTTGTAAGCTGTTTTTCTTGCTTGGTGCAGGATGCAATGTGGAGAATGCAAGCTATGGGCTGACTATATGTGCAGAAAGAACAGCGCTAGTAAAAGCAGTGTCAGAAGGTCACAGGACCTTCAAAGCAATAGCTGTTGCATCGTAAGTGCTTCTCCATTTTTTTGCTTGATTGCACAAAACCTCTTTCATTTTTTTCTCCCAACTGCAAGTGGCTGTTGTGAGAAAAGCTTCAATTGCTGTGTATGAAAAGCAGTCAAAAAGTCCATGAGAGTTATAAAAATTTGCAGGGTCAAGTTTTAAGCAGCAGGGCTGTTATTCATGCATATTTTTCTTGAAGGTGCTTAATGTGAGCAGCTTGCAACATTTACTAGTGGCAGTTGAAATGCTTGCTCATCAACACCGCTACACTGAAAATTAGCTGATAAATTTTTGTGATTATTGTCTGCCATTTGTTAAAATAAATGAAAAAATATATATATTATTTGAAGTTAGTGCAACTTCAATAAAAACTGAATTTATAGCAAATAATATAGCACATCTAGTTAGAGAAACACATTTTTGTATGCTAAGGGTGGTGATATTACTTGACGTTAGTGCAACTTCAATAAGAACTGAATTTATAGCAAACAATATAGCATATCTAGTTAGAGAAAAACATTTTTGTATGCTAAGGGTGGCGAGCAGATTTAATGGCTGAACGATCGCAGAAGTTGCTATACACAATGTGCGACTAGGAAAACTTTCATGTGTGTCAAAATCTTGGTGTGTGCTCAGTGATGTCTTTCATTTAGGAACATGAATGATCTTACAATGCCTTGTGGAGCATGCCGACAGTTCATAATAGAGGTGAGTGTCACTGATGCCATACATATGTGATCCTTTTACTATAAAATCTGTCAGTGCTTTGATCAATGCTGACATTGTTTATGCCTCCACCAACTCGCTCAGCACTGTGAAGAAGCTCAGGTAAGGTGGCAAAGCAGTGTAAGAAGAACATACTGCACAGGTCTTCCCAGTTCTCTCTCCAAGTCCAGTCGACCCAGGAACATGTTCAAGACCACTATAATTACTTAGCCAACTAAATCATTCCCTCTCGTTCTTCACCTGACACCCTGCCCATTTCCTTTGTCTCTGAAACCCACTTGAGCTTAAAATGCCTGAAAACCTTACACATTTTTCAATGCTTTTTGCGCTAGAAGACGCGAACAGAGAAAGGGGGTACGAAGATGAAGCGCTTCATGTGTCCTATAGCCCATCTTTGTCCATGTCTTCTAGCACAAGACAAAAACCATGCATAATGCATATGGAAATGCATAAGCAACTTGCCTGAATCACCAATTTGACTAAAAAACTGAATTCCCCTGGGACACACACTCCAATTCTCCAGTGTGCCTGCTTCATTCCGTGTAATCTCACTCAGGTATTAAAAGTCTCTTCACAAACTTTTCTTTTTACAAGGGCAAGCACGATGGCAATATTATCACTTTCTCCTATTGCATGCATGAAAGAGCAATGAGAACATAATGACTGATTAAAGCGCAGTTTAAGTTCCCAAATTATGTCTTACCAATTAGCCTCCCAACACTTCCTCCTCCGCTTTCTTTCTCGTGCTGTCTTCACTATCACTCTTTCATCCTCCGCTGCACTTCGCGTTCGCTCTTTTTTTATCCCTGGGTGGTGGAACACGTCTCGTGCGGCACTCCGCTTTGCTCCTCGTGCTTCCACTGAACCTTCCTCCTCCAATTCCCTCTTCGGCCTCTGTTCACTATCACCGGCTTTTGTATGGTCTTTCAACCTTTGCTGCGCTCTACTCATTCGTTTTGCCAGTTGCGCCGAGGCCAATGCTCAATGCAGGATCGTGCACCTGGATACGCAGCTATGATGTGCAATCGACTCTCAGTGAAGCAGATTTATATCATGCAAGAGAGTGAATTTTCTTTCCTTTTTGTGCTGATATAACAGCTCTAAACTATAACAATTACGTTTATAGATATTGAACCATTCTGAAACACTGTCAGTAACAAAGTACGAAGTGGTGTCTGCCAAGGCGTCTATGAGCGAGCCCAGTAACTGCGTGCACTGTTGCGTGTTCCTTGTGCATGCAAAGCGCCATTTCTTGCGAGGCGTGGCAGGTGTAGATGCGAGCTTGCGTGCGTTCGCAGAATGTTGCGAGCCCTCAAATGCGATGTGTGCCTACGAACTTCAATAGAGAGTTTTAGTTTAGGGGACGCAAGGTGTTGGGGCCTCTAGCGCTTGGGTGCGTTTACATATGCAAGCAGAAACATGTTACATGTTAGCGGCCCCAAACGCAAGCTGCGCTGAGGTCGCATGCGCTCGCAGCGCCATCAGCGTCTGATCGTTGCTACATTATCATTTTTCAGAATTTGAAACCAAGCATATGAAGTACATTAAACTACTTTCATTAAAAGCAGTTAATACATATAAAAATGATGTCTGTCGATACTAGGCAAAAGATTTATAAGATTATCTATGCGCCTAAGTTACGACTGAGGCTGAACTGAAGCAATCCAAACATACGTTTGGTTAACTGTAGTTGGGCGTCTCGCGCAGCATAATTCGTTGAGGTCTGTGTTTTGTTTATTTAGAGTCTCCTGCAAAATTTGATATGCTGCCGTTGCGGCGACAGCATGCCAGTGTGCTCTGCCGCCAGCTTCTTCACCGTGTCGGCCGTGAAATGCACACATGCACATGTTCTCACCGGCGCAGCCATGTTCTACGTGTGTGTGTGGGGATGTGCGGCTTGTCTCGGTTGGTCTCGCTTTTCGCAAGTTCTCAGAGTCACATGGGTAACGTGACGTTTAGGGGCAGTGATGTTTTTGGCCACCCCAACAACCCAAGGACGCAAGTAGGCATAGCGGTCTGCTCATGCGCAGTACCATCGCCCCTAGTTCTTGCGTACACAAGCCGCTTGTGTCCCCTAAACTAAAACTCTCTAATAACGAGACCACTGTTCCGTGCGTCGCAAATATGGTGGCCGTGAATAGCCATCTCGTGGATTTGCTTTCAACTGCGAGGCGGTTTGTCGGCTTTCCGAGTGTCGGGCGGCTGCTGCGTCGATTAGGCACCGATTAGGCCTAATGGTCTAGGCAGTGTGGCCTAAGTTGTAGCAGTGATGAAAATTTGCCGTGGGCCGATGTGGTAACAGGCTGAAAACCACTCATGCGGGTTAGATTGATGGCTGTTGAAACGGCGTCAAGTTCGAAGCCGCGTATACAATGCAATCTGCATGACTATCGCCAGCTAATCGGCCTGATCTTCGCACTTTATGAAACACGCGATGCTTTCGTTGCTGTTCCCGTCGTCGACCTGGACAAACCTTGTACCGACAGAGGTGGCACTGGCCAATACAATGCCGTTATGCGCATTGCGGCATTTGGGTGCTGTGTGTGATCCCCGCTTCGGGCCGACATCGGGAAGAGCCCGCAGCGGGCTGGCTGTGCCCGGCACCCTCGGTGCCCCTTTTGCACCAAAAATGGAGTGAAATATAAGCTTGGGCGGCATCGAGCATGAGGTGCTCAGCGGCGCACGCGACCTGTGCTGCTGCGCAGGTCCCTACACTGAATATATCGAAGATTAGAAAAATGAAATTATTAATAAAGATTTGATTCGTGAATCGAATTATTTGAACACCCGCTATTCACCTTGATTTGGTGATATCTGACATTCACACGTGCCTAAAAGGCTAACATATACCTAATACATCACACATTGTTGTATGCTCGGAAGTATGAGAATTATCATTGCAGAATATGTCAAATGTTGCTATAGGTGTCCATAAACTGTTAAGTAATGATAAATGTTGTGTTATTGTCATTGCGTTTTACATTGATTGCGCTGTTGTACTTTTGCTATGCTGTTTGTTTAGCTACCGAATTTACTCAAATGTAACGCAACCACGATTGTAACACAAGTGTCCTTTTCAGTCCACAAAATAGAAAAAACTGCGAATTTAATGCGAGATGAACAGAAAGAGGAATGGTACCTTTATACAAGGAATCAATTCGGAAAGTAGTTTTCACAAAGTCATCGTCGTCTGAGAAGGAGACGAATCTTTCCTTGGGTGGTATTCTTGGGCGACCACATTAGAAGAATTAGCGAAAATTCGCATGCCTCAGCACCAAAAGCGTCCCGACAAGTGGTTCTGGCACTGTGCCAAGATCATTATCATTGCCAAGAGCGCAGTCGGCCGTACACTTCGAGGTGTTCAATGCCGAAGTCTAGCTAAAGCCAAACTATTTTCGAAAGTTATTGCCTGAGAATCAAGTCATCCGTGCTGTTGAGCTCGGTTCAGATTAAGTACTTCTTAAAAGACTGCGAAACCATTTCATTTGGGGACAGTAACAGGTCACTACAAGGCCCTTCCGACCGGCCAAGCATTTACAAAAGGCCTCTCATCTGAGAATTGTCGACTCGTTGATGCCGAACCGCAGCGGAGTTTCCCAGCTCCTCGGCCATCCAACTTACTCGTCTCTCGAAGCGCCCGTCATACCGAACGATCTGCGTCGCCATAACATTGTAAATGAACATTGCCGAAGGGTAATGTAACACCAGTCACAAGCATAATAAAAATACCATCGATTCTAACAAAAAAAGTTTTGACTTCGGTTGACTTATCTGTGGCTTGAGTCGAGATGTAAAGCTGCAGGCTGCCGACATAACATTCAAATCCGTGGAATTTAAAGTACTTATTTTAAAATAGTAAATTTTGCCATTATTTGAACGTAACACGAGGGTCGAGTTCAATCAATGAAAATAATGAAAAAAACTCTTGTTACAATCGAGTAAATTTGGTACCTACTGCTGCTGTATCTTTTGTTGTAAATTGTCACCAATGCTTGTTTAAGATGGGAGGGTGGCCCTATGCCAGGTGTTTATTAACGTCCTTTATCCTCCTCTCGCTTGGTTTACCAAGCTCATGCGCTTGAAAACTGAAATAAATCAAATCAAATACAAAAGCGTGATATTTGGGTGCATCAAGCAGTGAACTTTTTTTTGCCATGTCTCTACTTGTACATGCTGCTAATTTTCCTTTTCTGTTCCCTGTGACAGTTCGGCAAAAACATTGTCGTGCACTCTGCTGCTGCTGATGGGAGGGTTTCGTCAAAAAGAGCAGATGAACTGCTACCGTTGTCATTTGGAGCTTCGGACTTGCCTTCAAAGTGACATCGTTCCAATGGCAGTGCACTTTTCCAGATTTAAAATAATCAAGTCATCTGAAACTGCTGCTCAGGTGTAGTAAGCTGTCATGAAATTAAAAATCACCTGCCTTCACTGTTTTTCCTGACAAGTACGTGCATATTTTAAAATGTGTGATTCTTTAAAGAAAGTATTCCTCATTGCACAGGAGGAAAGTGCTAGCTTTACTCCTGTGCAGCTCATTTTATGCTGCACTGAATATTGTTAAAGGAGACAGGCTGGCAACTTGGACGACTTTGCATCACGCAACATCGTGTTTCTCATGTTGCAGGCATGACTGCATTAAATTTTTGTGTGTGTGTGTGTGCGCATATATCACAGCTGAGCAAATATCAAACTTACAAAAGGGTAACTCCACATTGGAATGCACTTGCTTCCATGTACAGTCAACTTCCATTAATTCCACCCTGACAGGACCGACCAGACTGATTGAATTATCCGGCGGGTCAAATTAAACAAGATGCCGAAAAAAACGTCTAAACAACACATCCACTTCATTATTCAGTATTTGCTCAATTCTAACACACCCCCGAATCAAATGCGCGTGCGCTTTTGGTGTGACCAAAGTAGAAAACTAAGCAGAGATAACATTAAAGCTTCTAAACTAAGAAATATAATGTGCACCCAATTTTATAGCAAGAAAAATGGGCAAGGGTCTAATGTGTTCCACAGTGGTGGCCATTTACTAATCCAGCTCCGCTGCAATACAGCTGTGTCATGCGGCAAAGTAAGCAGATGCGGTTTTAGGCTTTACTTTCTCATAAAAAAAAAAAAGAAGTGCTTGTGAATCGGATAAATGCCACAATCATTCAGTACGAGCTACCGTTAATGCCTGAAAATCTTCTTAGGGCAGGTCGAAAATAGCCGTTTTCGATGGGTGCATAGGTTTATTCAACGCATTTACTGTCCCCTAAGCTCTGCTGAGACAGACGCTGCCAGTAAAGGGGTCGCTATTGGGCTCACCATAGGGGACAGGTGCATGCATGGTGACTAGTCAGGTTTGAATTATCGGGCAATCTTAGGATCAAAATAACAAACATTCGGGCCCATGGAAATTCATGGGTGCCGGCAGGGACCTTTGGTCACAATCGAGCAAAAAAAATCGAATTAACCGGAGTCGAATTATTGAGTATACTGTATGAGGCTGCATACAATTGCAAACGGGCTGTAAGTGCTCGAAAAGCA